>NW_027526204.1:152730537-153233037 GCF_048455015.1 Haemaphysalis longicornis | reverse complement strand
CTCCTCTCTCGCGTACTCTCTGTCTTGGCATTTTGGCACTGCAGGAGTTTTTGTTGCCTTTTCACGGTCTTGCGGGGTTTTGTTTTTCTGCTTCGCAGTTTTTATTCTGGTGTCGAGAAAAAGAGAAGCGTTGAGCAAACATGTTCCGTTCACACAGAGTGGTGCTGCGCGGCCCTGTTCGGTAGCACGTTGTAATGCACTGTCCTGTTCGATAGCCTTACCCGCCGCGGTGGCTCAGTGGCTACGGCGTTGCGCTGCTGAGCACGAGGTCGCGGGTTCGATTCCCGGCCTTGGCGGCCGCTTTTCTGATGGAGGCGAAAAGCAAAAACGCCCGTGTGTACAAGATTTCCGCGCACGTTAAAGATCCCCAGGTGGTCGAAATTTATTCGGAGCCCTGCACTACGGCGCGCCTCATCGCCTGCGTTGCGTCGGCGCGTTAAACACCACAATCAATAAAAAAATGTTCGATAGCCTTTCGTTCGTTTTCCTTCTTCAGTTATTGTACCAACGTAAATTTTTAGATACGTCGGGTCAATCGTGAAGAAAAGTGCAAGTTGTCAATAAGGGGAGGGTAATGATGATGATGAGATGATTACAAGTTTTCTTTATTCCAAAAATTGGGAGGAACGAGAAAGACGAGGTGGGAGCCTCTTGGGATTCCTCCCACTCAGATGGCAGACCAAAGCACTTGAGCACGAGCGGTTCTTCGATCAGTTCTACAAACTTCAGTTGAGTCTCCGAGTCCGAGCTGATCTAAAAGGTGCCCACGGCTTCGCGCTAACGATAGATGTGTGTCGGAGACTTGGTGGCCCATCCTCACAAGCCTGAATCATGTGAGTTAGTGTGGCTGGCTGTGTACATGTACCACTTGCATTGATCTTCCTAAAGCTCGAGATAAATATAGGTTTAGTGATACGGAGTTAAAAAAAGTACTAGCAGTTAAATAACGGCCAGAGTAAGCTAACAAACATAGCTACGAGTTACGTAACTCAGAGCAACTTTTTAAGAAGCTGACAAAAACAAACAACGAAATTTCGTCCTTCACGGACATCACACAGTTTTGAAAGTTTGCCAAAAGTTTTGTGGTAATTTCGGCTGTGTTTATTTGGCTTCCTCGAATTCAACATGTTAATTGACGCGAAGCTTACGATGTGAATAAATCAATGTATTGAGCTTTCTACTGATACTAATCAGTACAAAGCTTAATACCGGTTGTTCTAGGTACCTAAATGATCAAGGTTGATCGTTGGTACTCTCCTGCGTTAATAGTTTTGCTTTTAAAGGATTCATTCACACTTTACGGCTGTTGTTGTTACTCTAAAAATGTATTTTCCCAGCGGAGTGTTTTTCCTCAATATTGTTAGTTAAACAACCTGCAAATACAGCGAGCATTTCGCGGGCGACCGCATTAATAAAAACACTTGTTTCGTTTCGTTAATATTTCAGGGAAATGGTTATAAACCGTGGAAACAAACAAAAAAAAAGCAGGCCCGGTGCAAAAAACATGCCCCGCCTTGGGTTCTGCCCATTTATCATTGTTAACAAAATGTGGCGCCCAGACACGGCCGCAGCCCGCGTTCGGCAGTTCTCGGACGCCAACAGCGTCGCTCTGATCGCTTTACGCGGAGCGCACGGGCGGCCGAAGGAGCTTCGGGAGGGGGGAACGTGTGCGGCGGCATCGATTCGAACGTGCGACAGGGCGGCACGTCAGTACGCGTTGCGGCACAGCCCGCGTCGGCCTAGAGATGACGGGAGCACCACGCGCGAGCGTGGTTGTCGAGAACCCCGCACCACCCCGTAGACGAGCCAAGGCCTGTGCGTTGGCTCGGCGCATCCAGGTACCGTTCGCCAAGATTGGCTCCACTCGTCTGCTCCGTATTATTGTTATTTTTTTTTCGGCGACAGGATGACCATTGCCGGTCACACTGTGCCTAGTGAAAAAACGAGGGCGGGCCGGCCTTGCGTATCGAAGGCGCTTCCGGCGGGGCCTTCTTTCCCCAGCGGAAGGTGCTAGACGTCGCTGCCAAGACTGCTCCAGATGCGGCCGGCCTGCTGGAGGCGGTGTCCTAAGTGATATTAATGACCGCTGAGGCCCGGACGCCTGTGGAGGCATTAATCTTGAGTTCATCCGCAGAAAAGGCGGAAAGATTAAACATGCCGCCACCACTGCCTGCTACTAGCGAGGATGAGTTCGCCACTTGCAAAATACGACCGCCGCAGAGCCGCCCTCGCGCCGCGAGAGAGCGGGAGCATAAATCTGCCCCCACTGAAAGGGGGCTGGGCAGTGAGCAGGAGTTGCGGGACAGCCGGCAAGTGCGACGTCAAAGTGTGCCCGGTAGCGAAGACATTGAAGGCGGGCACCGAAGGACCGAACGTCTCGGATTCCGGATTAAACATAGCGGAAGGCTGCTTTTGAAGTATGTAAGAGCCCTGTTTCCTTTTTGAACAATCGAACTATTTCTTTAGAAGTTCTACTTCTTTTCGGGGAAGGGAGGTGTGGGGAGGAAGAGGGGGTTCGCAAACTTTTTTTTTTTTCATTCGTTTCTGAACTGTATTCTCGCGTCCACAACTGCTCTTTCCTCTGTTGCTAGCTCATGACAGAAATAATAACGAATAGAGAAAGGAAGAAATACCGAAAGCAAAATTAGACTAAAAGCACGAAGCAGGTACACAAGGGTATGCTACGCGAACATGAAGAGAAAGAAGAAGTCACAGCAAGAAAGAAGAGACGAGGAGCCAAGAAAGACGGTCGACGAGGTTAGAAAAGAAAAGAAAGTTCGCCTAACAAAAAAAAAAAAAAATAAGAATCTCGGCAATGAAGGAATAATGTAAAAAACCCAACAGAGGGGGCAAATCGGCACGACGTAATTAGTGTTTAGAAGAAGAAAGAAATGCGAGGATTATTATAAAAAAAAACGAAAAGATACGAAGAAAAGAAGAGAAGTGAGCGAAGGCACAGCGAGACGAGTAAACAAAAGGAAGGAACGGCATGAGTTCGGAGTACGATGAGATTGTAAACAATGAGTGACAAAAATAGAAAATAATATTTCATTTTTTACCTTTATTACTCCAAAATTACTTACTTAGCAAATGATTGGGCAAAATGCACGGGCAATAATTCGAGCAGAAAGAGCCAAGACACAGCTTTCATAAGTTCAATTTAAAGGAGAGAATTCTTCAACATCATTTCTGACTCTAGTCGATCGAGATGAAGGTATTGCATTTTATACCTCGAAGTTTCCCTATTGTTTGAAGCAAGTTTAGCGTGAACTTTTAGATTTCGCTCGTACACAGATTAGACACATTGCGAGCACGGCACTGCGAGTGTAGTTGCTCAATCCCGTACTTTCGAATGTTTCTCTTCGCTATCTAAGTACGCAGGAAAGCCAAGAACGGTGTTGCCATCCTGGCAGTATAATCAGTATAATGATTCACTCAACTTAGTACCGTCCCCGAAAGTCATCGGTTTCACAGAAAACAAGACAAGAAACAGAAATTTCAGTGGGTTAACTTCAAGTTCCCATGCAAGCGGTACGATCGAACAGAGGTATAGGCGCCAGTACTGTTGCGAAGTGAAGTTCCGTGGCGGTGGCTCTGGTTAGTGAACGCCAGTCAAACAAACAAGTTCATGTGACGTCATATGACTTTAGCAAGAAAGTGTCTGGTGAGTCATATTTACTTCATCTGCTTTCTTAATTATATGGAACAATTGTTTAAAGTATGCGTTATAATTAGAATCATTTGTTATCGGTAGGAAACAGTCTTTGCAATGGACCAAATCGGCATCTCGCCTACATATTTTCCTTAATAAAACTACACAACGACACTCCGAATGCCCCGTCTATCGTTCATATCCCGTCTTCTAGGTGACTGTGCTTCGGCTGGAAATGCAAATTGGGTGCCTGGTGCGCATGTTCTCTTACGCATTAGAATAAAGCTGTAAGTTTGGACTGAAAAAACGAAACCGGTCAACGCTGCCGCATTATAGCTGTCTCAGCACGCCTAGTCTGTGCCTCGCCTTTGCCCTTAAGAATTAACTTGGCGGTTGCAGAGTGATTCCCCTTCCACCTCGCTTCTACAAAAACTAATTTCATGCTTCAGTTCGCTCCCAACATTTAGTTATAAGTGAGCTTCCTGGAAATGTGACTAAAATGTGGAGCGCCGCCATGCCGCGGCGTAAGCGTTATTAAATTTCTGTGCATGTCGGCTTTGCTCGAAAAACGTGGAGGCTTGAACACTGCGAATTTAAGGACGGCGAGGTAATTAGGGAGAGAAACAAGGGCCGGCAACATGTAGGGCAAAACTTCGTCGGCATAAAGCTGGCAGACTATGGCACACGTGTAAACCATCACGCTACCCGCGTGCTTCTCTTTATAATGAAGCGTTTCCGCGGAAAGTGAATTCAGGAAAATAACGAACCTTCAAAGAAAGGGACTACTTTTCCGATTTCCCTTTTTGTCGTTGTCGGTCTTCGGTCCCCCGGAAGCCGCCTACTGAGGCCGGGATGCGGGGGGTCCGGCGAAAGTAGCAAGTTGCGCACTTTTCAGTTTCGCTCGAATCAGGGAGGTGGCAGGCAGGAAAATGGCAGCTCCGAGACCGGGGCCCAAAGTGATGAAGTGCGGCGCGCCAAACTTGCGGCGAGGGGGGAGCGCTGATGTGCGCATTTCGGCCGCGAGGTTGGCCGCCCTGGCGTCTTTTGTTTGTGCATTGATATCAATTTCCCTTGCCTCTGTAACTTGCCTTGTTGCCATTTTGGCAGGACAGAGCTTAGCTGCGAGTGGAGGAGTTGTTCACTGACTCGCGAAATTGATCGCTCTTGAAGCGTGTACGGGCGCCTCAAAATTGACAGGCACTTTGAAGGGCTCGTTATAGCCTAGCCTCCCTTTTGCGAGTGCACTGCATGCTTCGCCCTTATATGGAGCGGCAGTGCTGCATCGGCTCTTCATGCGGCCTGAGCCACTCGCTGAGCAGATTTTCTTATCAGAATGCCTCCGTACAACAATGCTTTTGTTTAGAGCTACCAGAGTATGCGTCAATCTTGCTCAAAACAGCTTTTGCCAGTACTTATAAGAATGTAAGCAGCGAACCTTTGAGGAGTGTGTACTAGCCGTCGGGGTCAGTGAACGTTAAGACTTTTAAATCATTGTCACTGTGCAAAAGAATAAGAATATTTTTATTTTATCCTTGTGTCACTCTTTTGAGCCGATTTCAGGTCTATATTGCAGATTAAATAGGTAATTTCTGCCACTTCTATTGTTATGGCAATGGCAATTGGAATGTATTGTTCACCTGAAAAATGTCATAGGGTGCGTTTTTTTTCGCCCAGTAGTGTCCGCAGCGTGAAGTTCAGGCGCCACTTACTGCTACGAAGCAGACATACGAAGGTTCAACCTGTGTCCAATCTGAATGCAAGAAAAGGCGCGCATGTTCTACGTTTGATGTTACGGAATTCCGGAAACAAGGGGAGTAGCCAATGGTTTCGTTACAGAGCTACCAGTAATTGCGTCCGCTCCTTTAAGACTTTAAGACTAAATTTGGGCTCTTAGTGGGATTTACAAATCTTTGCTTCTCTATCTGATCGGAATTGCCGCCAGTGTTCCGGGTGAAGTCTGCGGCACGCCCGTGTCCTTACGGCACGTTTGATACGAGTTACACGTTTTTCGTGCGAATGAAGGTAGCTCTTGATAGCTCTTTAGAATCTATAGACTCTCGGCGGCCGTTCTCTGCGGAGAAAATCCTGGCATGCTGGTCTCATACGTGGTCAACGCACATGGCGAAAAAAGCACCCAAGGGCATCGTGAGAACGAGCGATGGAAAAGCTGGACGGCGTACACTCCTTACCCAGGCAGGCCATGAGCGCACGGTTCGCATCACGCGTGAACTAAACGAAACCCTGAGAAGGTTACGAATAGTTAAGAGTGCGGGTACTGTAACGTTTGCTATGCGAGACTACATGGATCAGCTAAAGGTGCGATAGGAGCGCCTTTCGTGCCAGTCGTCGCGCGCGGCAAGCAAAGCGTTCATTTTGAGGCGCCCAGTTTCAGATCCGTCTGTCTTAAGGCACGTTAAAGCAGGCTCAGTGTATCAGCCATCGCGTGTTCAAGTTCCATACGTACAGTCACCGAATGGTGAACGGAGTACGAATAATGAAGATATCTGCAGGACGTTTGCACAGTACTTCCACGAATTTTTAGTTCAGAGAAGGCTTGCCTTGATGAGATCAGCTTCAAAAATCACGTACGGAACTTTTGCGAGGCACTGCCCAGCGTCCCTAGCTACGTGCATGAGCGTCTCTGTACCCCTGTCACGGCGGAGGAGCTATGGAATGTACTGAAACATATGCGCGACTCCTCCGCTCCTGGTCCTGACGGAATCCAGGCGGGGTTTTACAAAGTGTTTTCCCTGTCCTCAAAGAGCAGATGCTAAAAATTGCGAACGAATTCTTGGCCGAAGGAAGGAAAGCGGATTTGTTTCGCGCGGGCAGGGTAGTTCTAATAGCTAATCCCGGTGGCGATCCTTTGAGAACCGCATGCCTACCGCCCGATAACTCTGCTGAACGCGGACTACAAGCTGGTAGCGTCTGTGGTGGTTAAACGCATCGGCATAGCGCTCCCGGAGATAGCTTAGCGCAGACGTGTAGCGTCCCCGGCCGCACTATATTCTCGGCGCTGACGCTAACTAGAGACCTCTTCACCTTCGCCACGCGGACGGGCATCTGCGGTTGTTTTGTCTCGGTAGATCAGGCGAAAGCCTTCGATCGGGTCGACACCAGTACTTGCTCGCCGTCCTGGAAAACTTCGGCTTTCCTCTGGACTGTGTGGCAAGGTTGGGGGCTCTGTACACGGACGTGACGTTGCAGCTTTTTGTTAACGGGCAGCTAACTGAACCGTTCCCCGTCACTCGTGGAATAAGACAGGCTTGCCCGCTGTCGCCCCTCCTCTTCGCCCTATGCCTTGATCCGCTTTTGCGTCGAATAATTAACTGCCCAGCGATACGCGGCTTCCCGTTGCCTGGCCAGGGCCAGGTCAAGGTCTCGGCGTACGCGGACGACGTTTCCCTGTTCTTAAGAGACGAAGACACTTACGGAGCGTTTTTACGGCTTTTCACAGAGTACAGCGAGTTGTCTGGTGGCCAGCTGAACAGGGGGAAAAGGAAGGCGCTCCGCGTTGGCGCGTTCGCGTCGGACCTGCCTGGCGGCATTGAGTGGGCTGCAAGAGTGAAAGTGTTGGGAGTTGTCTTTCGCACGTCGGGCGGAGTGGCGAATGAGACCGGGAGGCAGTTGAAGGAAAAGGCGGCGGCGCGGCTAGCGGCAGCTGCATCCTTCGACCTTTGTTTGCAGGAGCGCAGCTATGTGATAAAAGCCTGCGTGTCGGGAGCCTACTACTACGTAGCAAGGGTGGTGCGGCCACCGCGGCATGTACTCAGGAAACTGGGAAGTATGCTCGGCTCCTTTTTCTGGGGTGGGAAAACTGAAAAAGTGGCCCGCACTTGCTTGCAACTACCAAGCACCATGGGCGTTTTTAGTATCCCCTGTTTAGAAACTATGAGTAGTCTCCTCGCAATAAGGAACTTGTTCAACCTAGCGCGTGATGAGGAATACCCGGGGCGAAAGCTCTGTGAGTTCTTCCTTGGCACTGACCGAGCATTGTTTTTGGATGGCGTACGGGTAGGACCCTCAGCCGAGCAGCCACCCCCTTTTTTGTAAGGACGTCATAAAGTCGTTCAGAAATTTCAGAACGCAACTCCCTGACATGGACGTGTCAACACACCGCCGACTAAAATTTGCGAAACCCTAGCAGTGGCGCAGCTGACTGAGGACCAGCTCCGAAAGAGCAGGGAGGTAAGGTGGAAGCAGCTCACGGCCTCATTTTTACCGGCCGACGTCAGAGATTTCAGCTGGCAACGCGGCTGGGGGGTCCTGCCCACGGCAGACCGCATCGCAGCATGGGGTGTGGCAACCTCCAACAGGTGCCCACAGTGCGGGCTGCGTGAAACCATGCAGCATGCGATGTTCAATTGCCAGGTTGCAAAGCCCTACTGGAAATTGTTAGCTCGGATGTTTGGACACAAACTCGACCCACGCACAAAGTCGCGCAACGCATTTGTTCTGTTTTTACTGTGCGTTGGTGCCCAGATCATCTGGAAAAGGCGCGGCCGCAAAAGTGCATGTTTCCAATGCTTCGAAAAATGCGCTCGCGTCTATTCGATCATCTGGAGGCTGAGCTCACCGCGCTGGGGGAAGAGCAGTTCCTTCAGCGGTGGTCCACTCCGTTTATTCGTGGGGTAAAAAAGCAAATAAAAGTGTCTATTTTACCCTATTGACTGTTGTATTGATGGGGACCTGTCGTTGTGAACTATCGAGGATGTGATCTACAGTGATCTTTCGGTGTAATAGTGGTTCTAGTAGTGTGTGTACTAGTGAACTGTGGAGAACTGTAGAGTGAACTGTGTGTGTAGTGAGTGGTGTGACAGAGTTGTGAAGTGATACAAGCAGTGTTTGGTTTAGGCGACCCGTGTAGTATTTAGCACAGCGGGTCTTTATATCGGCTATTAATAAATTTTCTTTCAGACAGACAGACAGACAGACAGACAGACAGACAGACAGACAGACAGACAGACAGACAGACAGACAGACAGACAGACAGACAGACAGACAGACAGACAGACAGACAGACAGACAGACAGACAGACAGACCAAAATTTCTGGGTTTAAGTAGCCCAAGAAAGACTATCGTCTTTAAAAAATCCGAGTTGCTAATTGTATTAAAATGAGAAGGAAGGTGGTTCCAGTCGCCAGAGGTACGTGGAATGAAGGAATGAAAAAAGGCGTTAGTGTTGCAAGAAGGAACTCCAAATTTATGAACATGATCTAAACGCAAAGATATGTATGAAGGTGAAGTAAGTAAAGTGTGGCGAAGCATGCTGTGTTAGAATACTTTATGAAATAAGCACAACCGTGCAATTTTGTGAGATGACGTCAGAGATGTTAGACCCAAGTTAGTTTTCATTCCGGATACGCTCGCTGCTCGCTGATAGTTATAAAAAATGAAACGTGCGGCGTTGTTCTGAATGATTTCGAGTTGATGACTAAGAATTTCAGTACATGGGTCCCGTATCGGTGATGCATAGTCAAGTTGTGAACGCACAAGTGATTTGAAATGGGCAAGTTTTATAGAAGAAGAGGAGGAATGAAAATTTCGCCTTATGTAGCCAAACATGCGATTGGATTTGCTGATGATGCTTTCAATGTGAAGATTCCAAAATAGGTCATTAGTGATATGAATGTCCAAGTGTTTGTAAGAACAAACCGCTTCAAGAATGTCACCATCAAGGAAATATGAGTGCGTGTTAGTAGTGATGCGGGATACTCGCATCGATTTGCATTTTGTAGGGTTTAGAACCATCTGCCATCTATTACACCAATGGGATATGGCATTGATGTCAGATTGGAGTGTGTGTATGTCAGTATCGTTATTTATTTCCCGAAAAATGACACAATCGTCAGCGATTAAGTGTATTTATGATGAGATACATTTGGGCAAATCATTGATATAGATAAGAAAAAGTAGCGGCCCAAGGACGGTGCCCTGGGGTACACCTGAGATAACCGGGGTTAGAGATGAATTGGTGTCGTTAGCTGTGACAAATTGCTGGCGATGCACTAGGAAACACTCAATATAGTTTAATATGCTAGTGCCGAGATCAATATTTCTTAGCTTGAGTAGGAGTAACACGTGCGGAACTTTGTCGAATGCTTCAGCAAAATCGAAATAAATGCAGTCAGCAAATGAACGGTTGTCAAGAATAGAGGGAAGTCGGTGAGTAAACAAAATTAACTGGGTTTTGCACGAGAAAGACTTCCAGAAACCATGCTGTGAAGGGTCAAAAAATGACTTGGATTCGAGAAAGCTGGCGATATGAGAGTAAATGATGTGTTCCAAAATTTTACATGGTATGCTAGTGATAGATATTGGCCTGTAATTGAAGGGGGACTGTATATCTCCAGATTTAAAGACTGGTAGCAATTTTCCTATTTCCCAATCAGCAGGGATTTTACTTTGTTCTAAGGATTGCTCGAAAAGCTTGCCTAGGATAATGGAGCAGTTTTGTTTAGTACTTTTAAGGAATTTAGAATTAATACCATCAACACCAGACGAAGAATAAATTTTAAGTGATTCAATAATTTTAATTATTCTTTTGGGGTCAATCTGCAGAGGGTACATAGTATGTAGTCGTGGCCTTTAAAACTGGGTATACAAGAAGTGGGATTGTTACAGAATGCACCAGAAAACACTGTTTAGTGCAGTAGCACATTCGTCATGAGGTATTGGTTTACTGTTTGTGTCAGAGTAATCCGAGAGCTGTCAGCAGGGTTAATGACGCGCCAAAATTTCCTAGGATTTGTTTGGAAAAATACTAGGCACCGTATTTGTCAGGAAGTTTTGTTTTGAAGTTTTGACAGCAGTAACATATTCATTAACTGCTGATCGGTACAAAGACCACCTATAAATACGGCTAGATGTTTTGGCGTGACGGTACAGACGTTTTTTTCGGTTTGATAGACGCTTAAGCTATAAACAAGCAAAGTGCACGCACTACCAACCGCTGTACGCACTGGTACTTCCACTTTCGTAACTTCCATTGTTTCGCCTCACCACTATTACTGCTAGAAAATGGATTTTAAACAAAAATAGCTCGTTCTGCAAGCCCTTCTAAACTTGCGTTTGCTTTTGCCGGCCTCCGCCAATCATACGGCTGTGCATACGGCGTCATGTTCTGGTGCAGGAAATGACCTAGTGAGTCGCATGGCCATTCACTTTTCTCCTAACTATGTAGCTTATTTGAGCGAAGTTTACGTTAAACGTGGTGTCAACATGACTCTCACGGGACAATCTTTCGAATGAACCACACTTGTGTTTTGTCTGCATGGCCCCTTTAAGTGAGGCCTCATTTCCGTCCTGTAAGGCAAGCGTACTCGAGTGGTAGTTCTTCCTCGACGATCGCGGCTCTAAAGCCCAGAATTTTGTATTTAACAGTGGAATTTCGGATTTCTGAGGTATGGTAAGTGTCCACATGCAATGAGAAGTCTCAGTGCGACATTAACAATGGCACCGTATATGCTTCCTTTGCTGCAAGTGACGACAAATTATCACGCAACATGCGCTCCTTCTATGCTTTCTATTCAAAGCTCGGGCGTGTTGGTGTGCCGTCTCAGTACAATCTACGCCGGTGTGGGCCGTTTCTTTTACGCCTACACACGGCATCCCCGAAATGTCCCACGCGTACCTGCTTACGTACAGGGACATAACTCAAAATTACCGCCTCCTCCGCAGGAACCTACCTCCCCCGCACCCTTCACTTACTCCCCCGGCACAGAACATGGGGCGGCTCTTACAAACCCACACTTTCCCACACCGCACTCTCCTTGTGCACACTCACCCACATCAATTCGCCTCCCCTCACTGCCCCTCATGTGGCGCGCTGTACACTCTCTTCCACTCGCTCTGTGAGTGTCCACGCGACCCCTTCCCCCCTTTGCCGTCCCCTTCTCTGGGACGAGAAAGGGGGGAAGGCTCTGGGGAGTTCTGACCTCGCAACGCAAGAAACCGTCGTGCACAGAGCCCTGGACGTCGCGGCGGCCCTTTGGGCCTCCGACACCCCCTTATGAACCCAATGTAAAATAAAGTGGCACTACTACTACCCTTTCTATTCCTCATTCTTTTCCTTCACCCCTGTTTCCTTCTTTAAAGTCAGCAACAAAGCTTCGCGATAAGTTATTACTTTATCTTGTGGAGTTAGCTGCGCACGAAGCCCTTGTGGACCAGGTGCAATTGCTAGATTTTCAAGCGGCTTTTTCTGGCGCAAAACGTGTCTCCTTAATAGTGCGGTTAGTGTTGCGAGGACTATAGGGTGCATTTGTTTCCGTGTGGATCAGTTTCCCTAGATGTCAGGGCGTTAAGAGAATGTAGGACTGGTTTGGAGGTGTGAATGGTCATGTTGCAAAAGTGAAAAAATTGGCGAAAACTTTTAAAGCGAATGTGTATAGGCATATGGGCCCATTTTCATTTGTTATATGTCATTGCGTTAAGAACTGCATCACGGTCGAAGCAGTACTATTAGATTTAAGCAGCCTGGTTAGATGATGTGCTTAAAGCCCCCGAAAGTTTTTCTCTCCTTTTAAGGCTAACTTTCATTAAAAGAGTAAGCGTTTTGTTTAAATGAAGGTAAGAGTGCGTATGGACGGTAGAAAGGAAGATGTCGCTGTTATTTTTGTGGAAATGCATTGTCGCTTCTTATGGCGCTAGAAGGATCTGTAAAAAAGACGGCGAAAGCAGGGAAAGCAGCTTGCCGGAGCTCTCTGTGCAAATCTTTTCTTGGCGGCGGCCGGTTCGAGTCAGACAGACAGACAGACAGACAGACAGACAGACAGACAGACAGACAGACAGACAGACAGACAGACAGACAGACAGACAGACAGACGGACGGACGGACGGGCCTGATGTATGCGTGGTTTTAAGGAAGGTTTGCTAGATGGTATAAAAAGGTTTAAAAAATGAAAACAAGATCACGGTTTACAAAAACTTTTTATACGAGACGGAATAAATCACACCAGAGAAAAAGCTATGCTGCGTCACGCGCTCTGTGCGTATATCTTCCGGAATTGTAGCCTGGGCAATTTGCATAACAAGCGCCTTTCACCTCATATGGCTCAAAAAAAAGAAAGCGTCCCATGCAGTCGATTGAGTGCAGTGAACATAAAAAAAGTCACACAAAAGTGGGTCATATACGTGTGCGCACCCGGAATTTTTCCTTTCAAGTTCAAGCCCCTTACCGCAGAAGGGACAGTGTCTGTTGGTGGAAGATAAACTGTTTCGCTTCTCCGTCAAATAAGACCGGGGCGACAGAAGACAATAATCAACATGGCCGAGACGTTCAATGAGCAGCAAAAAGAGGCCCAAAGAAAAGGAGCGGTTCACCAACCAGCCAAGATAATAGCAGGAAAAAAAGCGAATTAGAAGGAAGACAGAGACAGGGCCCCGGCTCGAGTGCGTGGGTCGGAGAGCCCTGCGGGGTCTGCAGGCCTCCGCTGAGTGCCCTGCTGAGCGGCCGGTGAGGCCCCCCGCGGCGCACTGTCTACGGCTTGCTCAGCGTGTTTGCCCGCTGTGCATTTATGTAAATACAGCCGACCGAATGTGTTATGCAAATACCCCAGTGAGGGAGAGCGCCCGGCTCTCAGTCGCTCTGCTGCCTGGGCCGCCCACCGTCTCTTGCTTGTCTTGGCGCCTTGCGCGTTCTTACTTGCTTCTGCGCTTTGTGCTTGCCGCCATTGTGTGCTCGTGAGCTTGCTCGAGCGCGCTCTCTTCCTCGTAGCTTACGCTAAATTGTTATTTCTCTTCCTTTATCGCTTGTTTCATCAAATGAAGTGTCCAGGGGGCCAGAGTGATGCCGGTGTCAGCGTTAAATATTTCTGCCCGGTGAAAAGCAACGAGAAAAAACCCTAATTCCTGTCTTTCGATTGCAGCTGGCCGCAGATGTATGGACAAAAAAGGCCCGTAAGACAAAATAGGTGTTCGCAAAATAAAAACGAGTGGGGACATATGAGAGCGTTGGAGGATCCCGTAACACGCTGAGCCGCGACCATAAATGGCAAGAATGTGTTTGCCGAGCAAACTGCCCCCGAATATGGCGGGGCGTTCAGGGGCCAGAAGAAAGAAAAACGTAGATGCGTCATTTGCTGCGTCGTCAAAACACTTCGCCAACCATGGAAGACGAAGAACGTTTCTGTTTTTTTCTTCTCCCGTTATTCTGTTATTATCTTATGCAATATTTGCCACCGAAACATCGCGCCTTATCATACAAGGGCACTGTTTAGAGTGACTCTTCAGAACAATGACCTGTTATTGCAGCCTCTAAAGGTTCAGGGAGCGCGTTACCGTTTTAAATTTTTTTAAGCGATACCTTTTGTTGAAGCACTTCGGCTGGAAAAGTTTATCGGGCTTGGGAGTGCAAGGTATGTTGACCCGGCTGTCCATCAAAACAATGTATCGCTGCATTAAACGGTGCACTTTTTTCATGACGATTGAGTTCAGCGCGCTGCCGCTCAGTGGCTATGGCATTTTGCTGCTGTGCACGAGTACGCGGGTTCGATTCCTGCCGCGGCGGTCGGTTTCCTAATGCAGAGAAGAAACGCAAGCCTCCGCTTGTCGAGTTTGTGGCCCACAAAGATCCCTGGGTGGCGCAAATTAGTATGAATCGCTCGACTACAGCATGCCTCATATCGTAGAAGCAGCTTGAAAAAGAGCGCGGAAAAACTCGGACGGAGAGAGGGCAAACAGACACGAGCGTTGTGTCTGTTTGCCCTCTCTGCGTCCGAGTTTCTAGATGCGGAGCATCTCTTGCTCGGGGGTATGTCCCGCGGCGTCGGCGTCCGCACTCACACTACGCATGCGCAACTCTCCTCCTTCCCGCTCTCCAACAGCTGCGCGTTACTCTCTCCACTTCTCTCCTACCACCTGCTTGCGCTCTCCTGCGTTCTCGCTTCTGCTCTCGCGGCGCATGCGCTACTCTCCTCCTCTAGTCTCCTCTCCTTTAAGTGTGAATATAAAGCGGGTAGAGCGCTGCGCGCGTTCAGTGCAGCGCTTGCTTCGGTTGACTCCGTTGATGCTTCCGATGAAGTGTGATGGAAACAACAGTCCCGTCAGTGAGGGGGCTGACGCAAGAACGCGTCAGCATTACCCCAAACACTAATAGCAACGTTACGTCCACTCAAGACAAAGCTGCGAAGCGAAGGGCACGCGACGCTGAACGCAAACCCTTGAAGCGAGCGGCGGCCCCTGAACTTCGTCAGCGCGAAGCAGGTTCGAAGCGTCAACGTCGAGCAGCGGATCCTGAGCTTCGGCAACGTCAAACAGCGTCTGTTCGAGAACGTCGAGCGGCGGTACCGGAACTTCGACAATTCCCCCCAAACCCAACTACTAACACAACGGAACGCAATGGAACCCCCCGATGCTCCGCATCCTACTCAGGGTTGCCCTCGGGAAGATGGGGTATTTTTTTTTTTTGCGCTGTTTTTCAAGGTGTCATGTGTACCCAACTAGCCCAAAGTCAAGCTTTATTGCCTAGAAGCAGTGTCTTTGCGTAGGAGCGCAATTTCAACACGGAAATGGGGAGAAGAGGCGCTGGGTGCGCTGGCTATGTGCGCGAGGCATGCGCTCGTTCTACTGCTGTCGTCACTGCTTGGGCGGGACGGAGGCGCTGCCCAGGATTCCTTGCGCTGCAAGCGCTACTTCCTCGGCACTTGCGGCGTTGATGACCATCTTCCGATATCGGCGGCCGTGTTGTCCCGGCTCGATGCTAAAGAGCGGAGCTTGAGCCGTATAGTTCCCTTACTGCTATGCCTAGAGGTTGGTGGGGTGTCCCGACACCCCTTGGACACGACTTTGATTTGAACCATGGTGGGCTCGTACCTCGCACGCGCTTCCTGGCAGCGGCAGCAGCGTTTGGGGTAGAGCAAGCTAAGACGCGGCATTTCTTACGGCTGAAAATTCGTGGTTCTTACGAACCCTCCAATTGTAGCTGCCATATTCTGTCTCTAACAATGCACAATAATTTTTTGCTGTTGAAAGTAGAAAACAGCGGCCCTGCCTGCGTGATAGGAAAAGGTTTGGAAATTTGCTTCATGATCATAGGGAAGCGAAGGCTCAGCTAGGGTGACCCCAAGCTCGATGCTCGTCTTAAAAGACTCAAAGGGACGTGGCCGTTCCACTGAAATCGGGGCCTGCCGATTAGAAGCTCTTGTCACCGACTTCTTCTGTCGCATTGTTTAAGGCTTGTTGCTTGACGAGCCCATTTCTGTTCCTGTTCCGGAGGTCTTCAAATGTTCATGAATATGAAAGGTTTTATGCATGTTGGCAATCTTGCGAAATGCGCATAAATTGTTCATCTTGTCGGGGCTGCCGCCCCTACTGTGTTCACAGTCAGCAAGCAAGCAACCAGGCAACTGAGCCACTGATCAACCCAGCGAAAAGGACCAACCCGAGCTTCGTGTGCGGCTTACGCGTGCAACTGCGCATGCGCCAAAATTAAACAGGTAAAGCCATGATACGGGAGCCATTACTCCACGTGGTATGGGCTATCCGCTTCCATAGGCAACGAGGCGGGCAAAAAAATGAAGAAATATTTAACATGACGACATATGATAAGGCCCTAGCAAGTTTTAACCCTGTCATGGCGCGCTATCTGATGGCGCTGCGCAGTTTGTGGAATACAACGAAAAGCTTTATCGTGTTGTGTCACTTCAGCCGACTGCGTAGGCGAATCACGAGAACAAAAACACAGAAAGAAAGCTGGTACGATCTGATGGAGATGTGCTCTGGATGGGACAGCATGCCTCATGTGGTTCATTCCATCAATAAACTGGTCCAAATATTCTCTTGGGCAAGTGTGCGTAAGAATATTTTGCCTCAGCGCATATCACCTGTTATCCCTATCGGCGCGGTACCTACTCCTTCTCTCGCACCGTTGCTGATCGCGGAGGCCGTGCCCATACATAACCACGAACACCCACGCGGCGAGCCACGCACAAGACCTCCGTCGCTCTCTCTCTCAATGCGCAGGTGCGGTGCGGTCGGTCATTTTGTTGTCCGGCTCGAGCGACAACACAAACTGTGGAATGGACCTAGGCGGTGTGGGACAGGAGCGGGCGGAGGTTGACGTGAGAGGCGTTCGCCCTGCAGCGCACCTAAATTAGCTGCTGCTTATGACGATGAGTCCTCAATAAACAGCTTCGACCTTCTAAGTGCTGAAAGTTAGTGCGGCTTTGCATTATTGCATTCAGCCGCTCTGTATGCGTGCATCACACGTCATCGACCTCAGAATGTTCAGGAAGTTGTAGCCTTTAAAGCTTGAAGTTGCTCTAGTTGGCCCTCTTCTTCAAGACATTTCACCAGCAAGTAAAAGACAAGAAAGAAGAAAGCACACAGGACGCTTGCTTCTTTATTCTTCCTTAAGATCCTTATTGGCGATAATCTTAGCCCTTAATAAACTACAGCACAGATTTGCGCGGGTGGTTATCCTTTGGGATTCTCTCTCCGTGTGCACTGCTCTAACAAATGATAAAGATTCTTCCATTCTCAGGTCATTCCGTTCATTCATTCCTTACCAGCTTCGCGAGATCCGGTCAGTGTGGGTCCCTGGTCACGCAGAGATAATCTTCAATGAACTGGCAGACCAATTAGCCAATTTGGCTCTTGGGGGTCCTGCCGTCGTGAATTTCCCAATTGACAGTTTTCTTTTGGGGGCGAGGTTCAGGCGCCTTCAAGTTTTACAAATTAATCGGCAAGGTGCCCTTCGTTCATGCTCCGACTATATTCACCTCTCTCACTTACGGAAGCCTAAATTCTGCGAATCTCGTAAATGTGAGGTCGCAATCACAAAATTTCGTTGCAGAATCCCCCCTTTAAATTTTTATCTACACAAAGCTGGGCGGGCGTTATCTCCTCAATGCCCTTTCTGCAAGGCCCCTGAAACAATAGAACACTTTCTTTTAAATTGCCGCAGCTTTTCCTCGATGCGACGCACGCACCTTGAATACACATTTAATAGGCTTAATCTCCCTTTATATTTAACCGTTATTCTTTCCCTGGGTGCTTCCGTCATAGGATATTGCCACAGAGATGTTGTGTTCGCCTTTCATTCCTTTGTTGTGGCGAGAGGCCGGATGCCCTGCTAGATAGCTATGCCTTCATTCGCAAGTTTTTTTTTTTCCCTGACAATCCTGTTCTATCCAAAGATTTCTATTTCTACTCTCAATGTTTTTTCTCGTACTTCTTTTTTTTCTTTCTCTCTAAAATAAACCGGGTCACATCCTAATTATTACAGGCAGCTTCTTGGCCAATCCCCCGCGTGGGTACGTGCCATGACATAAGGAACCAACCAACCAACCAACCAATCCAGCTAGTATAGCCATTGTCGGATATAGCCATTTGCGCCTGGAAACCTAACCCTCAGGACGAAAACATCGCATATCCAATAGGTGACAGAACTAATACGGACGACATCTGAGCCTCTGTCAAAAACATTTCGGATTAAAATTTGGTTTAAAAGGCGATCTCAAACACATTTGCCGCTGTTTCTAAAAAATGCGCGCTCAAACTTGTAAGGACATATTGCTTCAACTTTAAAACCGCCGAGAAAGTTACGCTTGGACAGAGAGTGGGCGCGAGTGGATCTCGGATTCCGTGCGCCCATTTCTCTCCTCGTTCTGGCTGGAACTCATTAATGCTGCGGGAGTTGCTTATAAAGCAGCTTTTCGTGTCAAATGTAACCGAAGGGCCGAGAATAAAAAGCACCGAACCTGAACTGGCCTTTCTCGAGTGGACCGACACATACGGCAGCGGCGGCGTCTCTATGGCAACGCTATGCGGCCACTAAATCTGTGTGGACAGGATGGATTAGAGAGCTTCGCCTGCGAAGAACTTTATGCAATCGCGAGTCTTCGTCCCGCTCATAAGCCCTGCAAAGAAGTGGCCGGGATTTCGGGGGAAGCATTTTCTTCTGACCCTGAAACCTGAAGTCATTTGGGATAAATTAAGGCCGCACAGGCTTTCTCTGGGGTATTCGGATGTCAGAGGCGAACTAGAAGATGGTACTGGAAACAACCAATTTATTTTTTGTGCCGAACAAAGAACTTTGAGCTCGTAACTGTTGCCAACTTTGCTGGTTGACTAATTCTAATAACCCGAGAAGTGCCCGGGCAGAACTTCAAATGATTCTGACTGACCGAGCTTAACTTCTGACCCACGTTTTTCTTCGTTAAAGCTAATCTGGAGAATACGAAGTCTTGGTGGCACAATGAAGAGACCACAAACGACGTAGAAAAAGACCAAGCACTGGATAGAGAGATGAACTAAGAAAATTCGGGGGCAAAGAATGGATCAGCGAACCCTAGATAGGAGTGGCTGGAGATCATACGGGGTAGGCCTTTGATCTTCGGTGGACACAATCGGGGCGGCGACGACGATAATGATGATGGTGGTGATAAAAATACACAAATAGCATGCACAACGCCGGAACGAAAGTTACCGCAATGCTTGCGGCGCTGACTTCATATCCCGTGACAGCTGAGCGCTTGTGAGTGGAACAGATACAAGCCGGTCAATGACAACTGCGATTCCGGGAAAGTTGTGGCACCAAGTGCCGCCAGCCTGCCCATCTAAATAATTCGCATTAAAGGACGACAACAAGAAAGAGAAGAGACGCAAACGCAAGGTAGCAGTAAAGAGGACTTTGATAAGTATTTTCGGGGTAAGAATGCTTTGGCCTTCAAATCAGGCAAACCAACTTAAGCGCCCGTGGAAAATAATTTGCATTTAAGTTGTGGCACTCTCTCATCTTGATTGGATACCCGGCACGCTGTCAAGCCGGCACGCTTACGCGGGCACAAGTCTGGCTCCTCCCCTCTACTCTCTCTGAGCTATGACGGCTGTGGCGGGAAACAACAAGAAAAAACACGCACTCAGTGTCTGAGCTGCGTCGCATGAGTCTACTCATACTGACCGGGAACTATGGGGCACTATACGCTGTGTGGCAGGCTCTGAAATCGCATACGCACTCGGGTTCATTCTCACGAAGAAAGCACCCATTCTTACCAGGGATCGAACCCGCGACGAGGCGCGCAGTAACACTTAATTACGCTAGAAGTTAGGCACCCCCAGTCTTCACAGGTGGGTGTCCACATTATTGGAACTATTGAGGGAGTCACGTGATCGCCGACAAACACAACAGCTATTGCGTGAGCGAGCGAGCATGGACGTTAACCTCCCACGAAGGTCCAGAAAGGCTGCAGTGGAAAAAGAAAAGAGTGCTGCCCCCAGTCTAACGCTCACACCGAGAGCCTCTCGAGAGAAGCAATGAGCCCGCGTCCACCGTCCCGCCTAGGCTGCGGCCCTGCCCGTCATCTTTCCGATATCGCGATCGCTGGAGCTTCTTCCCATCCCCCGGTCCCCGCGCGAGCACGGTGCCGCATCCCCCGCGAGATTGCTTCACGCTCGACCCGCCGTCCCTCGGCAGCGGCCGCCCTCGACCACCGGGTCTGCCCATGCCGCGTGTTTTTCCCGTCCGCTGGCCATCTCTCAAGATGCGGCCCTTCTCCTCGAGCCGTGTTTTTCGTGGCGGCCGAACTCGGAAGCAACAACATTTCGCGTGCCTAGCGGTGCTTGGTTTGTTTCGCTAATAATATTACCCCGCTACTCCCGATGCGCGGCTCCTTGATTCCCGGCCGCTATGCAACGGACACACTGGGTCGCGCGAATATTGGCCGACGTTGGAGAGCATTTTCGCGGGTTATTGGCGAGCCACGTGCCTTTGCTTTGGCTGTAATACGCTGGCGTACTGTCTGCCGCACCGCCACTTAAGGAATGGCTCGGAGCTATAAGGCAGCACTACCAGATGAATGGAATTCAGCGAGGAAGTAGAAATATCAATCATAATCCAGCGGCTGCACGCTTTTCCTGAAGCCGTGACTAAACGGATAGCAAAACGCGCTTTTAAAAGAGCTGTTCAACAATGCAGCATTTCATGCACCATTGGTATTGTGTGGCTATTCATAACATCGTCAACTTTCACCAAATGAGTGCGCCTTTGCCTGTAAGCACAGCGCTTACAGCGAAAACAGATATCCAAACGTGTCATTGCGCGGGGAACGCATACTTCTTGCAGTATTAGGCTTCGTATTAAAACTCTCACTACTCATGGTCGCTGTTTGGGAAGAAGGTGTGCAACTTTGTTCGATAAGTGCATTTCTGGACGCCTTCGTCAGGGGCCCTCCTCCATGATTTCATGCTGCCACGTTTTCTTTCGTCAGCCTGCTGTACCCCTTTCCCACCCGGCTGTCAACTCCCTGCTTCATTTCCTTCCCCCTTCTCATTACACGGCGAAGCCACTTCATACTTTTCTCTCGAACCTGAATGTCTGTCACCTTCACAGTTTTACCCGTTCCAGGACAGCCTTCTACTTGTCCCTTCGAATGCCAACCTCAGCACTCCCGAGTTGCTGCTTTCTGTGGCAGATTCAGCAGTTATGCTGGACTCAGGAATTCCCGTAGGACCCAGGAACATGTAGTTTGCGCACCACAGCGCTGTCCTTACGGCTGTCATTTTCCCTCGTAGCTTCAGTTCTCCGCAGTCTTGTTGCGGAGGGGTTTTAAAGCCTCGTTCTTCGTCGATTTAATTATCACTCCTCTTCGACAACCTCAGTTGTCAAAAGAACGAGGAAATATTGATGCGTTCACGACGAGACCTGTCGCGCTACTAGAGGGGAGGAGGCGTGTGCCGGGAAGCGCCACCATTCTGTTCCCCCCCGCTCTTTCAACGCGTGGCCGGAGGATGGGGAGCGGATGCGCAGGGAGGGGCGCCGGGACAAGGAGCGAACGGAGCGCGCCCATGCAACGTCTGCGGGCATCCGGCTCCCGCAGGGACGTCTGTGGGTGAACCACAGGAGGAGCGCGTGCGCCAACAGAGCTGAAGGGAAGAGGGCGACCCGGAAGAAGTCGGGCAATAGGAGGCAGCGTAGAATATACACGTCACGAATTCGACTGGAATTCAAGTTATGCTAGTCATTATATTGTCACGTAGCCGAGGCGAGGGAGGAGCAGGAAGAAGCTTTAGTGAGCAAAAATAAATTGTGGGGTGGCTTCCTAGTGTGGGAGTACATGGGAAATCCTGGCGGTGTCCGCTCGGTCAACTAAGGTAATCTGGTCGTTGAGGCTCGAGCTGGATAACATGCTCTTACATTGCTCACGGGAGGAGTGCGAGAGGGGGGAGCAAGAACGATGCAGGTTTTTGTAATTAAAGGAGTTTTTTGGGAGTGAACTTGTGCTCCAGCAATAATTTTAAAAATACACGAGCATCGAAGAAGTTGCGCACAGACCATCATCGGCGAATCTAATGCATTGTCGTTTGCCCTGCGAGCATTTATCTCACCGTGTTAATCTTTCCGGAACCATCGAATCAAATCGAGAACACTGGCGATCAAAGAATAACACTCTAGTATAACGACGACAAGTAAGCTAAAGTTGACATTTAGTTGGGAAGAAGAATACACAAGTATTACACCATCGTAATATTATGTATGATTGACTGCTGACATCGATTTCACATGTACGTTATTCTCATCACCCGGAGCTCAAATGTTTTAAGTGGGCTCATCTGCAGTGTTACAGAATCGTTCATCTCTAGATCAGGATGTTCCAGAAGGCTTCCATTCTGGGGCAGTTTTTTTTTTTTTTTTGCTGCTACATAATCTCAAAAACTTTAAAGTTTTTCTTATCTTCCAGTTTTGACTTTGTGGCCACAATATACTTGTAGCATAATGTCGTTTGAATAAGGTTCTTCCAAACATGTTATCTCATTTACTTGAAAATAATGGCTACCAGCCTGCTGAGATAGGGGTTAGCACTTGTTCTTGATGAACCATTCACCATTACGCCCTCAATGCTTTCCTGCTTCTCTGTGCGAACTTCGATATATAACTGACGCATGCCGCATCCCTGTTAATTTGCAGGGTGGGCGTAAAACATTATCTGATGTATTCTGTTTTTGTGGCATCCTTTAAGCCACTCGATTTATTTTGACGCAAGATTTTTTCCGCATCACTGAGTGTCTTGTAGAGTTCATTATTGTGTTTTAAAACTTCCCCATCATATGTCTGAGGATGATAGATAGAGATAGACAGATAAAGAAAAAAGGATAGAGAAATATTTAAAGAACACGGAAGGGATTCACACCGCTTCAGGTAGGGAGGTAGGCTTGGCGCTTAGGAACGGGGATAGGGGATGTAGTAAGACGAAAAAACAAGAGAATGCTCTAAAGAGAGCGAGAAGGCAAATTATAAGACAAATAAATAACACAAATTATAAAAGAATACTGAGATTCAGGGCTGGAGAAAACAGAATTTTGTAATAAAGAACTTAAAAGAATAGAACATCATATCTCGTAGATATAACCAGCAAAGGCGCAACTGTTGTGATAGCATAAGTGTTGCATTTATCTAGTGTATCCTCTCAGATATCCTTGATGATGTTCGGTTATCCGGTCCCGGCCGCATTCCAAACCTGGAGATGTGAGCAAGAATAAAGAAAGCTTCGAGCATCTGTCTGCACATTAAATACCTTCCTCACCGGACAAACGTCGGACGAGCCTTGATATTTAAGCCTTAAAAAAAAACGCGTTGCGCGATTAGCAATTGCTAATCGCACAGCCCTTGCACGCGTTTTGCTAATCGCACAACGCGTGCAAGGGCTGTACAAATCGTTAACGATTTGTAAAGCCCTTGCACAAACACTGCTAAAAAAACATCCCCCTCGCGAGGGGCACGATCAAATGCAGAGCATTTCTGCGGGGGGGGGGGGGGGGGGGGGCGCCTGCAAGTCGTATGGATTACGTATTGGTTGTTGTTGTTGTAATTGTTGTCTTCCAGCGTAGACATTGTCGATGAAGTCGATGGTGAAACGTGCCGTGCACCCCCTGCCGCGGCTATGACGCAACGTGGAGCGGCTATGACGCAACGTGGCGCGGCTATGACGCAACACAATCCAACACAATCCACTTTAATCCAATCCAATCCAAATCCAAGCCAATCCAAGCCAATCCAATCGAATTCAATCCAATGCCCCTCGCGAGAGAGTGTTATAGCGCCGAAATCGCCACCACGCGAACGCGTGATGCTGACGTCACGATCACGCCACAGATGTTAGCGACCGCAGCGCGCGCGAACGACATATGTGGTTTAAGCGCGAACCGACCGCGGCGAGAGAGCGCGATGCGAGCGCCCCACCTGTTCTTGCGCGCGAACCTAACGCTGCGAGAGAGGATGTTGCGCACGTCCCCACCTGTTGTGCGCCAGAACCGAACGCGGCGAGAGAGGGCGTTGCGAGCGGAGAGAAGGCGAGGAGGACGCGGGGGAGAGGGCGCACCTCTGGCCGACGGTTGAATGAGTCAAGGATATAAGGCACGTTCGTAACCTTCCGTTCTGTGTCGGCTTTGTGGCTCAGTTGGTAGAGTACCGTGCACCTTGCGTTCCGCCCGCAGAGTCGTAGGATCGTAACCTGGCGCCGGCAAGTATTATTTTTTTATATAGTGTAGGGGGAGCGATGCGGACGCGGACTACGGACGCCAACGCGGGTGACATCGTGAGTTACTGAAATGCTCTGCATTTAAAAGGAGGCTTAGCCGCTTCAATGCCACCTATTTAAATTGGCTGGGCGCTGTTACTGGCACCGTTGGTCTCGAACCTTTTTAGGCACGGTGTCACCGGACCGCAAGGAATGAGGTGAAAGCAGCCTCATGAAGAGTCATAAATACTTTGCACTCGCTTCGATCGGGTTAGTGGATCGAACTCCATCGCCTGTTCATGCGACAACTTTCGCTCGCTAGCACTCATGGGACGTCATCGCCACGTTTGACCCCCTTCCATTTGAACCTTCATTGAGTTCTGCTTTCACAGCGACTGTTTACAACAGCTATAAAAGGATGTTTGTCCTTCTCACGTGGGCCATAAAAGAAAGATCTCTTGCTGCAGATTGCGACGGTGAAACTCTGGATTCAGGTACCACAGCCAAGTACCCAACGAAGGCGTTTCACCGCCCCTTACCCCCGCGGCGAAGCAATGGCAGTCACTAAAAGCAAACGATGGGGAAGGCATTCTATATTATACCACACCGCGTATGTGTTGTACAAGCGTGCGTGCGGGATTGTGTGGATGTGGGTGGGTGGATAGCTGGACGGGTGGGTGTGGGTGCACGGATACAAAACATCTTTACAAAAAAAAAGGGTTCCCAGCAAAGGACACCGGAAGTAAGCGGGGCTGCCTTTCCAGCACGCACCCTGCGGTTCCACATGTAAAAAGGGAAGAAAAAGCGACGAGCTTGCGCAGCTTAGATGCTGCCAGGTGAAGGAATGAACTTGTGAATGCAGTTGTGAAAGCAAGGAACTCCTGCGGCGAATAACATTGGGAAGAAATAAGGGAAGATGAAGAGAGCGCGAGGTACGGAAGCGGGGCAAGGCGTCGTAAAGAATGCCGTAAGGTGTAGCCAAGACCAAAAGCTGCGTCGAGCGCCTTATTTAGGGTAACAAAAGAGGCCAGGGAAGAATGAATGCCAGTACTGCGAATACCACACGGAAAACACAAATAATCTGAAAGAATTTGACCAGAGAAAGCGAAGAAAGCCCGAGGGCTGCCGCGGACGCGGCTGCAGGACTGCAGGACCGCAGAACTGTCGCTAGTTGCCTCTGCAGAGCAGGAGAGTGCGGCTTCTTGAGCAATGCCAAAGCTGTGGAGGTTGCACTAAACAATGACTAAAACTGAATCCTGCAGGTAAAATCAGAAGGAACCAGGAAGGAAAGCAGAGCTGAGAATGCAGCGCCCGGGGCTAAAGTTTATTGTGCGGCAGGCCCTTGTGGCGGCGCAAACAATAGCGAAGAACGTTGGGCTTTCTATTTGTGTTTATAAGCGTCATGCATTGGTTTTTTTCCCTTCTGTTCCCTTCTTGTCTAAACACAATGCTGTCTTGGCGCAGGCTGGTTGGATGAAAGCCATTAGTTGTTGCAGGCATGTCTCTTCGTGCTATTTTCGAATGGTTTATTAGATTTTTTTGTTCCTATGTTTGCGAAGAAATCGAAATTGCGACTCCTGTTGGCTACCAACTGTGGTTAAAGGAAAGTTCACAGCATGATAAGCAGTACGGCAAAGTGAGTGGCTGCAAAAAGTGGTAAAAGACGGCAGTCTTCTACAGAATCGGTCTCTGGTTTTTCCTATGGTCAAGGGTACAGACTGTGGGGCAGAAAATAACTTTTTCTCTGGAAATCAAAAAGTAGTACCTTGGTCGTTTCTAAGAACCCACAAATGGCGACCTACCGCTGTGAGGCCTATTGTTGATCATGTAGAACCTACAAAAAAAACTAAACGCGTTCTTTCTGCTTCTCTTCGTTTAAACATTTGCCTTCAGTGCTTGACGTTCCCTTTATTTACTTTATGATTGCTTTCAGCACAAAAAACAAAATATAAGTTTCTGCAGGCAGATCGCACTCCACGGTACGAAATGACAGCTGACTCTTCCCTTAAAAAAATCATCCGCGCATGATGCAGAATCGGCATTCTCACTGAGCCATGGACAAACCAAGGATGCACAAACGAGCAAACGAGCCGCCAAGCGGGCGGCGGAGTGAGCGAACGAGCGGCCGGCTGAGATTGCTGGGGGCGCATCGGCAATGGACAGGGTAGGACTAACAAGCCAGCGACCACTCATCAAGTCCGCAATTGTGCTCTCAGAGATGTGTCTTATGGGAACGGAAGCAACGGGACATCCCAAATTTGCCGCCTTAAAACGAGAGAAACAGAATCCAGATAATAGGCACGTGCCAGGAGCAAGTAAGCTAGTATTGATTTGGGGACGGTGGCCGCCCGTATATACTCGTTGTAGTGCAAAAGATTCGCCCATTTAGAATACGCTATTAGACACTGCGAAGGACGCACTATGCCCCGTGTGGGTATGCTCCGATATGTGGCCATGGGCAATAATGGAAATGCACTGAATGGGGACTGTGAAGACGACGAGGAGATAGCACCGGTCTCGCTGAGAACGTACCACGATCGCGGATAGCTCGCTACACCGTGATCATTGCTCTGGGTAGTCCTCTCGGTGTCTACCTGAATACCATCCCCTGGAACGCTACCATTCCCTGCAAATAAA
The DNA here is from genome assembly GCF_048455015.1 of Haemaphysalis longicornis. Lineage (NCBI taxonomy): Eukaryota > Metazoa > Arthropoda > Arachnida > Ixodida > Ixodidae > Haemaphysalis > Haemaphysalis longicornis. The sequence continues at coordinate 153,206,291 of NW_027526204.1, read as the reverse complement.
AACCTTTTCATGGTAAACTATTTTTTTAAAGCAAGGCAATAGGCCATGTAAGTATGTGGCATGCGCTAGTTGGCTAAAGCCTGTAGCAATGGCGTGAATTTTTAGTGTGCTGTCTACACTTCGGTGAAATCTTGAAGCAGGGATAAACTTTTCTTTCATCTTGGCCTTAAAACGGGTCACAAAAGTTGAACATAAAGCCGTAAGTATACATTAGCAGCGAAGACTCGTGGCCTTGCAGTTGTGAATTCTGCCAGAAAAACTTACTTTCCGAGATTCAATCTCCAGAGGTTCCAAACGTATGCGCTTTGATAACGGCGGTAGACGCAGAGCGACAGAAACACAACGACACGCACACGCCAAGAAATACCCTGATAGTGAACAATTGTATCATACAAGATCATGGCCACTTACCGCACGAGGGTTAGCTCGACCTCACTTCGTCCTTCAGGGTTTCATTTCTTATTTCATCGTCGAAGGGTATTTTAATGTTCTGTTTGAATTTTCTGCTTCATGCTTTCGAGTGGCTAAAACCGTATCCTACGTGCTTCTTATCAATGGGATTAGATCAGAAAAGTTAACCGACTTTTTACAAATTTCTTATAAAAGTAACCTACTTAAGAAGGCTCCTGGATTCATTCAAAATATCGTTTGGTTCCTATTGGCTCAAAATAAACAAAAAGTTTTCAGAAACTACTTTGATGACTACAGCGATAAGTGCTGCACCGAAACAGCCATCGAAAATTGGCAGGCTTAGAGAGGTCGAGGTTTCTCCGTAAACTAAATTAACCTGGTTGCGGAACAAAGAAATCACAAATGTTAACATATAAACAACGAAAAAGAAGGTGAAAGACGTAAATTGATTGTCTCGAAGCCCACTGAATCAGGGGCAAGCGTTCCATCACCGAAGTTAAATTGGGTGGTAAAAAAGTGAAACTTTCTTCCGCCGTTTCTTCAGAAGCACTGAAGGCTTTATTGAGGTCGCCGAAGCTGAGAGAAAGTATAAGTTTTATTGAACCGGAATACAATTTCTTCATTTTTCTCTGTTAGGACTTGCGGACTAAAACAGCGCAAAGAGGAGAACCAACAGGGAAGACAATATAGCGGGCGCTTCCTTACAACTGCTTGTATCTGTTGCGGAAAGCAAGCAATAATGAGACACGTTCGCGCGCCCGTTGATACGAGCCGTTGAATCTTTTGAGTTTTAATTCTCTTGTTTGTAGCCACCTTTATTTCTATAAAAGGCGTCTACCGAACTCTATAAAATCAATTCGCGCATATACAAGCGCTCTAAGAGTTGTTATCTTTGATTCTCGCCGCCCACGGAAATCGTTTACCGCGATACTTTTAAGCGATCTTGAGCATGCTGATGGAGACTGCGAAGCACAGAGTTGTGCTGGGTTTCCACCAGCAATATGACGGCAACATATATCTGTGTTTTATTTGCAAGAACTAGCCTTTGACAGATTGCTAAACTACATTTCAAGTCCCCATAAACGTCGTTTTCACCAAACAAATGATCGCAAATACTGACAGCTTTGCAGACCTTTTCTCGGCAACATCAACAGCGGCGTTATTGATGAGGCGCGTGAAAAAGAGCAATCAATGTGTTAACTCTGTACTGGCATTCCAGTGCCGCGATCAAAGCAAGCCGGAGGGACAGTTGGACAAAGGAGTAACCGAGACGTCGTAGGGAAAGTTCGAGGGAGTGGGTGTTAGTCGCTACTGTTTCATCCATTTTCTCTAGTATCTAGCTTCAAGTTCGCGCTAACATTAGCGTGATTGTTATCCTTGCGCGTCTAAACGTGCTCTGTCATCGTGATTCCCTTAGGCTTCGCAAGCTTGCAAATACTAACTCCTCTCGAGTTGACTTCTGTTGTTGGGGGCCCGATGGCCCGTTGAAAACTTACAGAGGATTGCTTCCGGCTGTAAAGTTTTGCAGCGGCCTCGTTACGCACGCTCTTTATGACTCGCCAATGGTACCCGAAGAGATGATAAAGCACCCGCCAGGTAGCCATTTTTTCCTGCCCCAAGACAAAGGCTCCGCGAACAAGCCGCGTGCAGCTTCAGCCAACCCATGAAAATGCTGGGGGCCGGAAACGAAGCAGTGCGTGATTTATTCAAGGACGCTGCAAAGCAGAGCTGCCCGAGATGCCGAGTTTCACGCGGCCCCGTAAGCCAAGAGCTAATTAGGCTTTTCGTAGCTTAACCCGGAGAACAACAACATCAGTCTGCTGCAATGAACAGGTGCGTCCAAGGTCGTCCCGTTTTTGCCCCAACCACGCTGCCTCGCCTTGGTACGCACATCGCTGATGGACGGGAAACACGCCTAACACGGCAAAAGTGAGGCGGCGGCCATTAATTCCACGTGCGCCGAGCAGCCCGCTATGGGGTGGTTAATTAGAGTCAGCAAACAGAATCGCCTTTTGTTTGTGAGTGGCTCGTTCATGATAATTAAGGCAATCTCGTGACGCACTACGTACGACGTTTTCCCGGAGTGCTAACGGGGAAACATTTGTCGGCCCGCTTTATCGCTTTCCGCGCAACCTGAGAGCATGATTTACAGCCCTCAGAGCAATATGTTAGCGTAACTGTCGTACGAACGCCTCGACTCCACCCCCTGTCAATGTGATGGATGCGCCTATTGCGAACACAGAACAGCTGCCTCTCTGTAAACTCTTAAGCGAACTTGGAAACCTTGCCCGGATTGTGCACACGCAAATGTGGGCGTGCTAATTATATTACTGGTTCTATCGCTGCTGCTGGCGATAGTGTTTCGGTAGTATACGTGCTGCGTTTGCTTTATAGAAATCGCAAAAATTCTCTCATCATACAGGTCCGCCAATTAAACCTGCTGCCACGGGCTCTATAAATCGCATTCGAGTACGCAACCTTAAATGGGCCCCGAAAGGCGTTTTGAGCACACTAAATGAACTAGCGAAATCGTTAGATTGGGTCGTCAACATCATCTGTGCCAGGTATTACTGTTTTACGCGCAGCGGAAAGCTCACACTTTTGTTGCAAAGTTTGTGGCTTTTTTCTCACCCTTCCCTTCGTGTTTTTGGACGCCGCCATCTTCAGATGTCTACGCCATCGATTCCCAGATGTTTGTCATGAGCTAGACATCCTGCTATTGGGCGGCTTTTTCACGCACTTTCGGCAAAGAGAGTCGTCTGCTCAGCGTCGGCTCGCCGCGGCTGATCTGCCAGCGGAGTGCCGGAGTGCTTGGACATTTTACGACAAACTAAACAAGTGTAAACAAACGCTTAACCATTTGCATGGAATGCAAAACGGCCATAACACGACTGGATATTCTCTTACCTGAGTACGTTCCATGAAGAAAGCGTTGAAGCCCCGTGGCACTTCTTTCGTGCAATCGCAGAGAACGCCCTGAGCCGAATTCCCGGGTTTGACGCATACATTTTATTAGATGGGACGCATCTCTTTCACCCGCCTTGTCCCTCCGGCGTAGTCCGGCGGCGTCCGCATCCCTCCCCCATTCTCCTCGCCGCGCCAGCTGCGCGCTAGCGCCGCTCTCACCGCAGCGCCATCTGCGTGTTAGCGCTCGGCTGCGCTCGCTCCGTCGCCGTGCCAGCTGTGCGTGGGTGCGGGTTAACACATGCGCATGCGCTGCTCTGCGCTGCTCTCTCTCATTCCCCTCACCGTACATATAAACGCGGTAACTGCGCCGCTCCGCTCAGTCGTTCCGCCGGCGCTCCTCCGATGACATCCTCCGGTGACCGCCGATGATTTGAAATGGAGACTAACAGGCCTGATATCGCGATGGTCGGCGCAACCGTAACAAGCACCGGCCACCCCGATAAAATTTACACCATCTTCCCGCGAGGGGAACCATGGGGTAGATGCGACGCATCGGGGGTGAACATGCTCCTTAAATAGGACACACAACAACAGCAATCCACAGGCTAACATAACGGAAACGCAACGGCAACCCCCGATGCGTCGCATCTACCCCATGGTTCCCCTCGCGGGAAGATTGTGTAAATTTTCAACTTCAAAACAATCCAGAGATACGTTTCGAACGAACACAACGTCACAACATGTGTTGCAAGCCTGAACCGCGATTTACAGACGATGGGTTGCCTCCTCCTGCTTGTCGTAAATTCGGCACTCACCTCGCGCGCGGTTTGCGGGGACGAACAGCAAGTCACTTCACTCTGGCGCACAAGCCACGCACACTGCACATACCCCATGCAAGGTTGAGTCGTACGTCGCTCGAGAAAGATAATCCAGACCATGGGAAGCGCTATCCACCCGCAGAAGCACAACGTCACATTTCATCGCGAAACAAAGGCGTCCACAACACACACACCATCGCCTCTTTTAATGCCAAACGCATCTCGCACTTCCCAATGGAAGTGAGTGGTACGCCTGCAGTGCCTACATGTCGCGAGGTGGGGCCCCGAGCTTAACCGGGATCACGCAACCGTAACTGACTTCTAGAGCGGTTTGTGCCTTGTTGCCAAGGCAACCGATGGTTGAGATTGTCAAAGGCATGGCGCTCGCTCCAGCGCTAGAAAGCTCAGAGCCGCGGCGGGGCATATTTTGCCAACGTTGCCGCTCTCCACCACGCGTCGCCCCAAGCTGAACGGGTCACGATTGAAGCGTTTTGTGCACGGGTTCTGTATCGGTTTAAAATGTCTTATAAAGTCTTTCTTGGGCTACTTAAACCCAGACATTTTGGTATGTCTCTATGTCTGTCTGTCTGTAACTCGATTCAGCCACCCGGCCAAAGTAAACTGCTTACTGCGCAATAGTCTTATATACTCACAGCCAAAAGTAAACGTCTAAGCCTGGTTTATATGTTCATACTTGTCAACTTTGTTGAACAAGAACAAGACATTACGCAAATATAAGACAGGAAATTAGTACACAAGGGATATTCACAGTGTTCCTTTATTTAAAAAATTCATGGATGCTTGGTTTTTTTTATAAAAAATGATATTCTAAATCTACCGAAGAAAACCGCCGCCTCCTGGCGGCATATGAAAAATCACGCGGCAACAGCAACGAAAGGTTCCACTAGCTAGGTTCCACGTTCTGCTTGGAACGCACGTGGAGCGCTGCCACGCGGTTCTGTAAACATTGTAGTCGGCCGCCTCCATTCACGCGCGTCTCTGCCGTACTGCAGCGCTGGCATCGAGGAACCCGGCCTGTAGCAGTGGAACGCGGTAAATTCAAATTGCCTTGCGCAAACCTGTAGTGTTTTTACCTTGGAATGAGCGCGACGGTACAGAAACAGCATGAAAGGTGAGCGGGAAAGCAAACGGGGGCATTTCTTTGGCAAATGTCTACAAAGACTATCGTGTTTTGACGACATTTGAAACGAAAGGAGCAGATACGCGGCCAATTTTTTCACATGCCGCCGGCCGGAATTACCAACGCCGCAAAATAAGACCGGGCACTAGCGGGGCCACATCTGATACGGCGCTTTTTGGATAAACAGTGCGCGGTGCATCAAAGGGAACGAGCGCACGATTCTCCCCGTGCGGCTGCGAGTTCGCCGCCGATAAAAATTCACGTGCCAGCGATAGCAACTTCAGCAACGTACACATAGAAAGGGCAAGGCGAGGCCACCGCACACATCCGGCCAGATTTTTCGTTCGTTTTTCCAGCCTTGAGCGGAGTGCGGGATTCATGGTGTTAACAAAGCTTGCCCGTAGCAGACGGCAGTCTAAGGAGAGCATTAGCGGAAGTACGTCACCGCTGAGGTGCGCAGCATCATGGGAGGGAAGGCTCTCGCACCGTCAACAGCGAAGAATAAGTTGAAAGGAAGAGGAAACGCGGCGCGACGATAATGCGCGGTTTTTGACACGATTTCTCAGCTAATACTCATCGCTTTAACAAAATTCTTGCGGGAGAAGATTGCTAATACATTGCTTTATTTGGTTACACGTACATCCTTGCATCGGCGGAAGGTATTTCAGGACCCCTTTAACTTTGATGCATCAGAAAATATAAAAGGATGCAGACACTTCTTGACCGTGGTGCCATGGCTTGAATCCGCGCACATAACCCAGTATGTTTAAAGAATTTAAGGGAGGCTTTGAGCCCCCTGGGAAGAAAAACGGTCATCACCTGGGTTTGAGGATTTCCGTTTCGTTCAGCGGCCGATTTTCTAGACTGTCAATGACACCAAAAAGGAGCTGTCCTTGGGAGGTGTGCCTGGGACGCCGAACATGTTCAACGGTCGCTAAAACAGGCTTCACACAATGCTATGCCCTCCGTCCCCGCACGAAATAAGTTACGTTTGTAAACGCCGCTACAAACTAGAGGCGTTACAAAAGGGCCTCTTTGAGTCGTTAGATGCGATAGGAATTCTTACACCGGCGCGAGGACGCAAGGGGACGAAGGCATCCGCTTGACATGTCATTGTGGCTCTCCGCGGCAATAGTTAATAAAGACTGCCTGACTTTATTGCGTGTAAATACTTGCGGAGAAAAATTTTTAAACTCTCGTTTGCCACACCGCAGCAGAAAAATACCACGATTTCAAAACAGTTAAAACGAAGAAATCCTCATGTCCGAGGCGGTGACAAAGGCAACAGTATGCCCTGTTTATTCACTTTAACTTCAAAACATATCGCGGCCATCGCCTCATTTACTTTGTACCAAATAAATTCCTTCTAAACTGAAAAACACGTCATCCCTTTGCGATTCACGCACCCGAAGTTCAATACACAGACCGGACAAGGTCACACCGAAGAGTGTTAGTGCCTCCCAATATTGGCGTTTGATACGGAAGATTGCAGCAGAAATAGAACAAAACACGACAATTTCTGGGAGTTGCATGTACTGGGCAAGAAAAAAAGCCGCGGATGAAACACAGCAATAAGGGGCGGACAGCTTAGAAAGGAGAAAAATACAAGGTTATGAACTCGCTTAGAGCACGCTCGGAGCCATGAAAAGCATTGTAGGGAAAGCTTATTTTTCGAGCAAGGGCGGCAGAATCAATAACGACGAATAACGGAAAACGATCTGAGCGTCAACAGCGACAAATTACACGCTGCAGCGGATCGCGTGCAGGCGGGATTGCTCTTCCAGTCGAGACTGCAGGCGCCGACTGTGAACGGCGTGCGGCGCGCTGCCACTGTGGGGGCGACCTTTACTCCCGCGTGTCGGCTCTATTGCACGCCAATCTTCACTTCGCAGTCCTTATTTCCTCATTCTCCAAGGCCCTTATCATTGCCGCCATTCTTCTCCCAATCCGAAACTCGGCGGTCCTTCAAGTTTGACACCTTGGTGGAAAGGCTTGCCGTGGAGCAGCTATTTTCTTCCCCCTTTTGTCAATTGCGCCAGGAAGGCGTTCTCTTTTTCTTCTGCGCACATCAAAGAGACGAATTCTAGGAATATTGAGCGAAGACAGGTCGTTCGGGCCAGAAGGAAACGCGCCAACGCCGCGGCAACAATGCTTTCGCCTCGATGAAAAACAAGCGGGGAAAGAAGCTCACGACCAAGAACAAATCAATGGAAACTATTAAAACGGCCTACTCTCTCCGCGATTCTCTGTAATCGATTCCCTGGCTGCGTTATTCCGGGTGCCTCCAATTCACCCTCTGGAAGAGCAGAGGCCGATGACGTCTGAATGGCAGCAGTTCTACATTTTTGCCGTTTGCCGGCGTCAATCCGGATTCCTTGTGTTAGAAAGTGAAACGAGACCCGCGTGCGGCTGTCATGCCTCTCGAGCTCGGCAGCCGCTACTCCGGGCGAAACGCGAGCCCTTCACTATCTGCCGGCTTGACTGCTGTTTATTTGTTTCGGCTCAAATTTCGAAACCTTCAGGCTTGAATGGATTCAGAGCACCACAAGGTACTCTCGCGAGGTCGAAACTGAGGGCGCACAACTCGGATAGTTAGGTGAGCTATCAACCGGTCTATTGTCATGAGTAGCAGGCCTTTCTTCGCTGGTGCGCATATTTACGGCTAAAAAAAACAAAAAAAAAACAGAGGAATTGCAGGGAAACTTGAGAAAAGCGAGAACTAAGCATGGAAAAGTGGTGGCTTGCGAAAGACGTAATGGTCTCTACGAAACTTCAAATTTCGTCTAACAGATGCTGCACCTGTGGTATGAAGCGTACCATAAGGGAAGAGCTACAGTTAACTTTTTATTTGCCTGAAGCTGCTTAACATGAACCGAATATGTCGCCTGCGTCACAGCGGCAACCCCCCTGAGCGGGAAGTGAGCTGGTGACCTTGCGGCAGCAGAAGGCGTTAGTTTATACGCAGCAGTGGCGGGTGATGTATTCCCAAATTGTTTAGGCTGCTTATTGTTTATTTGGTGTATTCCCAAATTTTTTATGGGGGGAGGGGGAGGGGCATCCTCACACCGATTGTACGGCCTTTGTGTACCCGCTGCAACGTATGCAGCGAGCCGTACCGGACTTCAGTGCAACGAACGTGAACTTGAATTGGAACAGGCGTCTGCATACATTCAGCCGAAACGTTCCATCCTGGGCTTAAAGGAAAAACAAGAACAATGCACCCCCCTCTCCCCGCACTGCGTCGAGTGAAAAGACATCGAAGCCGTACCTCCAGCAAACTTCTCTTTGAAGCGGGGTCTTACCTCCCAGCAGATTCTCGTGTTTCGTGAAACCAGTGCACGTCTGCTGCTGTGCCATTCCATCGACTCGATCACCTGTCGGCAACGGCAGCTTCTGCCGGGGCCTCGGGAGATCACGCAGCGAAATAATGAAAGCCAATACGCACGAAAGCAAGAGAGAGAGAGATACAACTTCTTTATTGAGCCTGCGTGGAACCGTTAGGTCACCTACTGACGCCGCCGGAACGAAGTGTCCGCGAACCTTGGCGGCACTTCGGGCATAGCGAGTCAGTGACAAACGAAGGCTCGTGTTACTCATCAAAACTTTGTTGGGAACAACTGAGATGAACGTGCCATTGATTGAACGGCGTTCCTTGGTGGAGCCTGCCACTTTGATTTGTCCTTTGCTAGGTACACACATTCAGCTTTTTCTTATTGCGTCAGTCTAAAACATTTTACCCACTGTCTTAGTTTCCTTTTTCGGCGCTGACCAGGCTATCACGTGCGTTGTAAAGAGGACAGCTCTGAGAGAGTGCACAGCCAATACAGTGAACTAGAAATGGAAAATATGAAGCCATAACCTGTGTCCTTTCACAGATAAGGAGTCGTGAATGATGATTGAGAAGAAACAAATAGGCTGGAGGGTTGGGAAAGTTAAATATAACATTCACACTTCCCATACCTCTCTTGGGTTTCTCTTGTTTGATGGGGCCGAATAATTTGAACCAATGCGCCGAAATAAAAAGGTCATTTTTTAAAGAAATGTACAAAGACTATTTCGGGGCTTCAGGGTGTAAAGGTGCCCAGCAGTAACGGACCGATCGTGGAGGTGATACCGACCCACGTTAATGGTGTATTTTTTCTTGTTGTTTTTGCACGCTTCTGCCATCAAAGTCACGCCTTACAGAGATATGCCCGTGCAGTGGTTCAAAATATGAATGCGCTCACTCCGTTATGTGTCACTTTTATTATCAGTATTTCTCAGACGCCTGTGGAGGCCGTTTTCTAATTCGCAGCAGGCAAGCAATGTGCGACATAAATGAATCAATGAGTGTACCTTCTTTCTTCAATCGGCTGCCGGTAATAGACAAAAAAAAAAAAACGAAAGGCAAGCTACAAACCGGCATATCGAGGGCTTCTGAGGCGCAATGAGGCTCCACTGAAGTGCTTCGTAAACTATACGTGTCTGGTCCAACTTTTCCCCTTTTTTTCCCCTCTTTTTTGCCCATTTCCCCTTTCCCACGTGCAGGATAGCAAACTAGGCTCTAGCCAGGTTAACTTTCCTGCCTTTCTTCTACATTCTTCCTTCCTTCCTTCCTTCCCTCGTCCGCGAATCGTAAAACAATGGCCGGCTGCTTTGTGCAACCTTGTAAGCCTTGCCACGTAAACGCTTCCTCAGAATTGAGTAACCTGATTGCTTTGTTATTTTTGTAAAGCTTAACGTTTTTCTGATGCCACCGCTACCCGTGTGTCCGCGGTCAAGTGGCAGATATGCTGTTACTCAGTCCACAGGTGACTTTGGAATGCGATTGGTCACAGAGTCTACCGTGGAGTACCTGATTTGGGTAAAAGAGCACGCTGCGAATACTTCGGACTGATGGGTCCGATGTGCCTGTAGCCGAAAGCTCATGTGTATTTTAAAGTTATCAAAATTTCCTTAATGACTGCATCTTTGGGCGCTATTAGCTAACGCACCGTTAGATTTGTACCCTAAACAATACATTCAGCCATTCACTGTTTTTTTTTTCTGAAAGTTAGGCTATATTTTATTTCGAACCTGCACAAATGTTTTATAACCCTCCTGGCCCACTCGTTTCGTATGATCACAGAGCCAACTTGAACGGTACTGTTTTCCCTTCGCCTCCACGAGCTGATACCCTTCCCATTACTTATGGGTACTTTGCGGGGCTACCCAAACGGTGTTTGCTTGCTATCCTTAAAAACCGGCTCGCCCGCCTTAGGGAAGGTACAACGTTCCTCTTTCCGGAGCATCAGTCGAGCCCCACGCGAGCGAGAAACGTGCGAGGGCTCGACAAAGAGAGGGGCGGACTCGGCAAACCAAAGCACGTCGTCCGAGTTCAGCTGGCCGATACTACAGTTGCTCAGTTCATGTCCATACCGACCTGGAGCGATGGGCGTAGACACGCAGAAGAAACTCCGCCCGTCACAGAGGCTGCCATTCATTCTGCAGTTCGGATGTAAGTTAAAAAAGATGGAAAGCAAAGTGTTTTCTTGCACACGTGTAGCTGTAAAGAAAATACACGAGTTGTTTCTTGCGGAAGGCAAACTGTGGGAGGTGTCCTGTCCCATAAAAGGAGGTTGAACTCTGCCATGTTCTATTTGGAAACTCCGATTCAGCTGTTTGTGTTATATCCTTGCGCGCTGAACTGCACCTTTATTGCTTTCTTTTAGCGTCCCTTGCCTTTTCATTTCATTTGACCACATCACTTAAGCTGGTTAAGAAGAACAGCGGACCCCGCCCACTGACCCGCTCGACTTCGCTGTTTAAAAAATTTTGCTCCTCCTCCTCCTCCTCCTCCTCTTCAACTAGAACATTCTTGTTAAAATGTGGATAGCTCGCACTGCGGTTCACATACAAATAGATGTATTTGTCGGCATGGACCACGCACTTTAAGGACGGCAGTACCATTACGGCAAACGAAGCTTGAAATAACTGACTTCAACATGCGACTTGTGTATGCTGAACGCTAACAGTAAAGCCCACCTTAAGAAGCTTGAATGATGATGATGATGATGATGATGATGTTGATGATGTTGTTGTTGTGGTTGTTGTTGATGATGATGATGATCTAAATTCCCGTTCGCCGGTCTATGAGTAGGCCACGGGTGATTCGTTCGTCCGATAAGCAGGCGGTTATGCGTGCACGCGCTCGTGAGCGTGATCATGAGTGTGCTCGTGAGTGGCGCGCTGGGGCGGTCCCCGAAGTTCGTCAGGCGGAAGTGGAGGCCAACACTGCAGCTATTTACTATCAAGATTCGCGTGTTTTAAATTTTCCTTTAGGAAAAGGGCTCATAAGTTTTCTTATCAACTATAAAGTACAGTCGAGAACGATTTGAAGGTTATCGCGCCAGCATCGAGCGGCCAAGCGTGTCACCGGCCTCGAAGGCCGGTGGCGCGCTTGGGCAAGAGTGGCAAGAGTGCAAAATCTTGATTTTCACGGTTCCAAAACGAAACCGCAGGCCGCCTACGGTTTCATTTCGGAATCATGAAAATCAACCTTCCGCACTCTTCTCTCCCTTCTTGGATGTTCCATGCTACAACAATGGCCCGCACGACTGACTTGCCACCGTTTGGGTTTCAAGCTTTACATTCGTTGTTATTAAGCACAACTTGGTTGCCTTTTATCTACGCCGACGATAACGAAACTGGCATGGAAGATTAGCTAAAGCCGGTGTTCTGTCTGCTTCATTTGAAAGAGTAGCTTTCCCGCGATAACCTTCGAATCGCAGTCGAATGTACGTGCGGTACATTCGTATATTAAGGCGGTGAAGCTAGCAAACGTGCGTCTTCGTGCTTAAGTAATCACTTTTTTGTTATTTTTTTGAGCTAGTAACGTGAATAGTAAACTTACGCTAAGCAAAACACCTTATTGCACTGCTGTTGAATGTTGAGCTTGTTGCACGTTTCTTAACTTTCATTCTATTTCAGCCGTTACATCGAACAGACATGGCTTCAGTAAAATTCCGGTTAAGCAAATACAGAATGCTGATTCTAACCAAAGGGGAAGTCAAGGAAACAATGGGATAGTTCCAAAAAAACAAAGTTCTGCACTAAAGAGAATTGTACAGTTTTGTTGATGTGGAGGAAATACAAGATGGGCAGAGCAATGCTTTTCATATATCAGAAATTATGGAACTGCAATAGTCAATCAAATGTGATGTCGGTAGAAAAATAAACATATCAAGTATTGATATTTGTCTGAACAAAATACAGTGACATGCTTTCATGTTATTACACTTTGTACCAGTGTAAAGACAAGGAATGACACGCTGAAGTCCAGACTACATGTATGCCTATATGAGGCTTTTCTTGCTGTTTCGCCATTTCCTCGCCGTGCTGTTCCGCCTGCGATTGATTGATTGATTGATTCATTGATTGCGGGGTTTAACGCGCCGACGCAACGCAGGAGATGAGGCGCACCGTAGTGGAGGGCTCCAGATTAATTTCGACCACCTGGGGATCTTTAACGTGTGCCCAAATCTCGTACACACGGCTATTTTTGCTTTTCGCCTCTATCAGAAAAGCGGCCGCCGCGGCCGGGAATCGAACCCGCGACCTAGTGCTTAGCAGCACAACCACCTGCGAAACAGCGGGACTGCCTAGATTGGCTCCGGCAGGTTCGCGGCGCAGCTCGGTGTATCCGGCGCGAAATGCAGCCGGGCTTTATATGTTGACAAGTGGAGCATCTGGAGCGGGCACAGGGGTCTGACGTTGACGTAGCCCTTGTTTTCAGCTTTATATGGACAAAAACAAAAATGTCCTTAAAGCTGCAGATTCCGCGCCAGCAGGCGAAATCAGGCAGTTCTTCGGGCTACTTAAACCGCACCCCAACCTGGCACGAAACATTTCGCCCCCCCCCCCCCCCCCTTCCCCCCTGGCTACGCCCCTGGTTAGGAGGGTGAATGCGCAAGCATTCGTGCCCGATTGAAGGCCGCCGAGTGCTTCTTCCGGTTTCGCGCTTACAGTATAATTGAGGCGGTTGCGCCGCAGCGCCAGGTCGGAGGGGCGCTTGCATGACGTGCCGCTGAACAGCGCTCCCACAGTCACTGCTGAAATTCTCCACTGCTCACGTGGCTCCGCGTTGCCTGGCTCCGCGGTGCCTAACTTCCACTTTCGATGGAGTGAGAAGCTCGGAACGCCTCGGAACGCCTCGGAAAACTCGGAACGCCTCGTGCTCTTGTGCGCACCCTAATTTCAGGAGCCGATTTTTGGTCCCAGACACCAACGCCGACTCCGGACGCCGGACGCCGGGTTTTTCACACAATGGGCCATTTAATGCTATCGCGTTAAAAATAAAACTTGGTGATGTTGCTTCTTTTTGGGGAAACCCCACGACCACCATAACGTCGAGGCACATAAAAATACCAATAAAATTTTGTGCTAGTTTTGCACGTTCTTGCCTTAATTTAAGTTTGTTTAAAATTAACGCTTTATTCTTTGGGCTCAAGGAAGCAAACATATGGAGGTTTCCTTTCGCTGTGCTTGCTCTATTCACAAGTGCAGTAAACAGAGCCATAGTAACTGCAAGTTTATATAGTCTTATAGCTTCAAACTGTGCAAAAGAAACGACAACCCACACCACGAAAGAAAACACCAGCGCAAACACAACTGTATTATCTGTTAAGGAATAAATGTTTACACCTAGCAAGAAATAAAAAAAAACATCGCCATAAAATATCGAACAACAGGGTAACAAGCTCTTTCACCCCGGGTGCGCATACCTAGATTATGCGACCACCCCCGTGTTTTCCACGTGTCTCCCCTTTCAGTTGCTGTCAGGGTGATAGAAGTTTGACTGCGCATACGTCTCCTCTTCAATTAATTAAAAACGAAAGCTTTTGCTGTCTCTCACGGCCCACACACATCCACGGCGGAACGAGGGCTCTGCCTCCATGCACATGGTCGGTAGCATCTGCACGGGCCGTATACGCGCTCGGCTGTAGCTGCGAGTGCCCTGCATTCTTCAAATCCGATGCTTGTTCTATTACCTTTTATTTTTGTGGGGTACGGTGCGCCATCCATTTATGCTACATCGGGCTGCTTAAAAACGAGCCACCAATCGTGCGGCGCATTTTAATGAGCCTTGAGCAGCACATTCAGAGTCCCCGTAACGGGCCACTCCCTCCTCCAAGCCACTCGACCCCATACGGCACTAACGCCCTGAGAATCCAACTTCGGAGTGCGCGGCTTTAACAATTTTTCACAGAAACACGATCTTGTATGGGAAGGGTTACCCGAAGGCAACAGCTTATTTAATCTACTCAGGGTAGTCCCTGTTATGTTACGATAACTCCCACCAGGTTGTCGTTGTGTATACTACATGCGGCGATGCACTAAGGTGGTCTCCGTGTGGTGTGGCGTTTGTCTCTGCAGCGTTGACGAAAACCAAGACTCTTTCGAACTCAGGCGATTTCCGCTATCCGAGGCAATTTTTTATACGTCTACGCACTCCCAAAAGAAAATTGGAAACTTGAAAACAAATAAGTAAATAAATGAAGTAAACGTAAATCCAGTACACGGTACCTCTTTAAAAAAACTGTCAAACCTTGTTTTCTCAAGTAAATCATCACAATCAAGGATTAATCAGACCCGCCGCGGTGGCTCAGTGGCTAAGGCGTTGCGCTGCTAAGCACGAGGTCACGGGTTCGATTCCCGGACGCGGTGGCTGCTTTTCTGACGGAGGCGAAAAGGGAAAACGCCCGTGTGTACGATATTTCAGCGCACGTTAAAGATACCCAGGTGGTCAAAATTAATCCGGAGCCCTCCACTGCGGCGCGCCTCATCGTCTGCGTTGCGTCGGCGCGTTAAAACCCTACAATCAATCAATCAATCAATCAAGGATTAATCAGGTTTCCCGAATTGTATTCTCCTCTTCACGAAAACAAAAAAAAATTGGGGTGTATTTAATACCAGAAAACCACTGGGCAGAATAGCTGATTTAAGGTGAAAATAACGATGTATTTAATCATTTCGCGGAGCTCATGCATAATTTTAAGTATCGCCATGCGGGTGTTTGTCTTTTAATCAGTGAGGTGAAGATGGAAAGTTTTTACCATCTGAGCGCTCGAGTTACTACGGTACTGATTGCGAAACGTGAAACGTGCCTGTTCCGCTGGGGGTTCGCTCAGGGTGAGACAAGCCAGGGATGTGCTTTACGCAACATAGCACGCAGGCCAAGGGACAGGCTTCTCGTGCTGCGTTGCGAAGCTGCAATCGGTAACACGGCGCATTTTCCATTTCCTGTGACGACGCACTTCTTCACCTTCGCAGGGAGAAAATAGACGGATGACACCATTCCCCCGTAGCCGTTTCATGCCCTCGACCCAGATTGCGCACGGAGAGGCCAGCGAACCTCTATCCCCTTGAATTCCCAGCAAACTCTTGCTTTTATTTTTTCAGTTTAACAAAAGCATTACAATAAACAAGCGTTGGACAAAGGCAGACTGAAAAATTTCAGTGGACAGGCGTTCTGTGACGGTATTTTTCTGAAGAACCCGGTCAAGGAAAAAAACAGGAAGAAATATTTGGGGGTGAACTGAGCTAAACAAAATGAGAAAGCATTCCCAAGAGTTCGGCAAACGAATGCGGGAACTGTGCTCCAGGGCCATGGAAGACCCTTTCTTATTCTCATTGCTGCCAGCGAAAACTGCGCATTCCGCGACCGACCAACGCCTCCAAGGCGAGAAGGGAGCGTCTCCCTTTTGTCCAGCGTTTCTTCTCAAGTGGTCACCGCGCATCGTGTCGTCAGTGTGACGCTTTCGGTGATCTCGACCTCACGCAAGAGTTAGTAAGCCTGCCTGCGGCTGTATATGGGGTGAGACGTTACGGAGGCGTTTCCTTTCAATCGGCGGCGTTGGTCGGGCCATGTTGAATGGGCCAGCGGGCGCCGCCCGAGGCATTGGAGCTCCATTCGGAACCCGGGTGTCAAACAAATCGTACGCGAGCCGAATCCCACCCCGTGTGCGATCGCGCAGCTGCTATAGCATCTCGCGTGCTCCCCCGTTCCGAGCGCGGGGCGCGCTGTCCGCATGCAAATAGCCAGATGCCGCCCCCCGGCTCCCTGTCCCTCGTCGGAACAAAGTTGGAGGGGGAGAGGGAAGCTGCTAGTTGACCGAGCAGCCGATTCGAAAACCCCCAAAACATGCTTTACACTTTTCGGGGTAGCTTTTTTTTTCTTTTGTTAAGTGTAAGGGCTTACGTATACTTACTTTCGCTGCCTCACTTTTGTTCCCAAATTTCTGAATAAAAGTTTTGGCGCACTCAGCAACTGTTTTTGTTTTTTCTTTCTTTTTTTGCTGAAATAGTTTTTTTAGAATATAGCACGCAGATGCACTGACCGCTTGCTCTTATAAGGACCCTGGCTTTCTTTTAATCGAGAGAACGCTGGTATTTCCGGTTATGTATTTTACGTTGAGCTTTAAATATGCCGAAGATTTCGTTTGCGCTAAACAGTGTTAACAAGTATAAGGCGCGCCACCAGGGCTGTCTGTAGTTTGAAAAGGTTATGTTCATATATAGTTGTTCTTGGTCATCGCAGAGGTGCTTTTTGGAACGTTATATAGTCTACGGGAGTTGGAAAGGACTTCAGAAAAAGTACGCGACGTTAAAAAATTGACGCCGATGAACTTGTGCATCAGACCAAGCTTTGCATTCAAAATATGTCTACGGCTCAGTCCCGGAGCGGTGCCCGCTCTGTGGTGAATGTGCTCGCATGTTTCTAATTTATTTTGCACCATTTCTTCGCGCCGCCGCATCTGGGAATATCGCAGAAACTCACAGGAAGGCGGACGTTTTGAGGTTGCCACTGCTCGGGCAGGCGACCGCAGCATTCGGGAGCAACAGCATCTGAATCCGCGCGAAAATACAGTTACAGCTGGCACCTGCATTGACCTGAGTGAGTCATGCGAGAAGGCGCTGGATAATTGTTGCTGTTGTAGCCCTTTATTAATGAAGGGGAGGCCATGCGGCCGAAAAAGGGGGAGAGGGAAGGAAGGAATGCAGGAGTAGCGCAGTTAAAGAAAGGATGTGTCCATGAAGGCCACGAAGAGTTTCCTTCACTCAGCGGAGGCCAGGCTAAGGTAGATCATATCTTATAAGAGCAGTTTTACGGCCAAGGTAGACACAAGTATACACTAATCTTGATAAACCTGTACTCACTGATGAAACTGCCTCATGGACATAAGCCGTAATAGACACAGTCAAGGTGATATACCATTACCCAGCCGAGTGCACTGCTGTCAAGGTGTCCTTATGGCAGGCAACAAACTGTCAACGAAGCGCTAAGCCAACAGATTCGGGGCTTCATGCCCCAAGTCAATCTCTGCTAGCCTCAAGACACTTGAGGCAGGCGTCGACGGCGCCACTGCTTGCTTCCGCGACAGTGATGTAGCAAGGACGGGAGTGCTCAAGCACCCCGGTGCCATCCCTTTGCCGCCGTGGCTCCGCATCGACGCTGATATCAACATACTCGCAAAGTATTAAAAGAAAAGGCGTGCAGCTCAAAGCGCAACTATACGTAAAATGGAAAAACGAAGGAACTGGCGTAAAAGTTACTGCTATGTCGATCAAAAAAGTATGTAACCTGGAGATTTCTCGGTCGAGAGTTTTTAGCCGCCTTGCATGCGTTTTTCCCAAAACGCGAAGGCACTTGTATACCTTCATTGCAAAAACTCGAAATCCCGTATAAACAAAACTGCCCGCTCAAGTGGGTGAATGTTCTTTTTTCATCACGCGGTACAAAAATAAATTCTTGTGGATAGTTTTGGTTCAGATAAATAAAAACTTAATCAGACAGGCAAAGTTTTTCTGCGAAAATTAAAAAATGGCAATAACTTGATACGTTGATGGAATTAAATATTTCTAATATCTTTTTATAAAATAGCACGGAATACTTTTAGCAATATCTCAGGAGTTTGTTTCCAAAAGGTGCACAATAACAGTGCACTGGTTGAAAATGAAGGGGAAAAAAACGAGATCACGGACAAAGTTTTTTCGCGCTTGAAGAATTACCACATAAAATTAGCAAAAAAATTATGAGCCTTGACTTGTATTAACAAACTACCATTAATTTTTTTAAGACAGCGTTCCAAGTCTTACCTTACCATGGGGGAGTTACCACAGGATAGATTTTCAAATAAAATTAAAACAAGTATGTATGCTGTTTTCATGGTTCCTTAAGACAGTAGTCTGCAACTATGTTATGAGGGGACGTATCGCGCTGTTTAACTATAAATATAAATGTCCACAATAAAGCCAGTGTTAATCATTTTAGGAATCTAATTTCCCTTGTCAGACAAAAAAAGTGAGAAACAATCAGTTATGTTGGTTTCTAAAAACAGGTGTACTTTATGATAAAAAAAAATTGCGCCCACCTCCCCGCGAGGGGAACCCGGTGTAGATGCGACGCATCGTGGGATTCACTTGGTATTTCCGTTGGATTGATTCTGAAATTGCGTGAAACGTGTCGGGAACGCGTATGATTATTATGTTTTATGATTATTTTTATGTTTTATTGGCCGATCTTGGTCAATCCCTCTAAGTGGTATGCTTGGGGCTTCGCTGTCGCAACGACCTTTACTCCATCATTGTTGCTGTAAGTGGGAGCTTCTTTTCTTTTATTGCAAGTGTTAATCATTGCCTCATCATGCGTTGTATCAGTGGCGTCTTGACGTAGTTTGAATGAGTCAAGGATTTAAGGCGCGTTCGTAGCATTTGATTCCGTCCCGGTTTTGTGGCGCAGTGGGAAGAGGACCATGTACCTCGCGTTCCGCCCTAAGGGTCGTGGGATCGAAACCGGGCGCCGCTAACTACTTAACTAAGAAAAGTTAAATTACTTTAATATTTTAAGTGCGGTATATTTTACTTGTGGAGTTCGCCAGCGCTAACAATTATAAAATCCTACAATACCAGTAGTATATTTTTGCAGGCCCAAATTTTCCCGCCACCATGGTAGACTGCGAAAAGTAGAAGGAGCATTGCTGAGCAATGCCCCCCTATCACAACAAAGTCACCCCAGGCAATCAACTATGAATACGTGTTTTGAAGGCGAAAGCCTGGCCATATTTACCAATGATTTCTTAAGTGCTACATTGTATTTGCGTCGCTTTGTTCACTATTGATGGATTGATTGTAGGGCTTAACGCGCCGACGCAACGCAGGCGATGAGGCGCGCTGTAGTGGAGGGCCACGGATTAATTTTGACCACCTGGGGATCTTTTACGTGCGCCGAAATCTCGTGCACACGGGCGTTTTTGCTTTTCTCCTCCATCAGAAAAACGGCCGCAGCAGCCGGGAATCGAACCCGCGTCCTCGTGCTCAGCCGCGGAACACCTTAGCCACTGAGCCACTGCGGCGTGTTGCTTTCTTCACGATCATTTCGTCGTGTTTTCGCGCAAATGACTTCGAAAGGGTCCTTTACTGCAACATCATGCTTGCGGTATCATTCTGCGCTCTTTTACTTTCCTGGCGCGTGATCCCCTGATCACGAAACTTAGATCTCTATGTTTCGCGGACTTGGGGCACAAAAAAAATCGTTTTTTTTTTGTGTGCCTCCCATGCTAAAGGGAGTAAAAAAAAATACTACACACTAAAGGGCGATTGTTTCAGCCTCCCTACTACACTTTAATCCCACTTCTGGCTTTACATGTGTGAACTAACAGAAGGATCAAGTTGTGGGGAAAGTTCGTATACAACATTTTTTAGATTTTGAAGTATCCGGGCTGCTTCTCGTAAGTTACCACGCCCGGGTGACTCGTGAATGTGTCTAAAGAGGCCCATATTGGTCTCTCTTTATACGGCGAATAAAATCTCCCTAACTGATGGCTCCTAAAAAGTAATATGCAGGGCCCTGATTTGTGAGCATCATAAAATTTGCACTCGGCTTATTAAAAGGGCACAATCACGGTCGCAAGCCTGAAGGGCCATTTAGCAGCCGGCACCTCCTCTCCTTCCACCTTCCCATGCAGGCAGGCGACTCGCCGTTCGTGAGCGACCCACGGCAGACCCCTATGCGGCCCCGTTCCCCGGCAGAAGCGACGCACCAGCACCGGCGACCACGAGAACAGCAGCAACTGCGAAAGCGTCATCGACATCGTCAGCACCGGCAGCGTCGGGTCCTGGGCCCCGTGGCCCTCAGGTGAGCTCCAGCATCGCCCGTTGGGAGAAGCGTGTATCACCAATGGTTGTCCGCTGTAGTGCCGAGGTGAGAGTGGGAATGGGACGACCACTATTTTTACAGCAATCGGTAGGCTAACATTGCCATTAATAAACTTTATTAAAACGGGCTCAAGAACTGAAACCCTTCCCGTTCCACCGAGGTATAACGGGTCGGTAACGGTATAAACTGCGGCCGCAGACAGCAGCGCTGTGCGGCACTTGCCTCCGTATTCACACAGTCTTCGTCATTATCATCATCATCAACAACAACAACGCCACCACCACCAACAGCAACAACGACAGCAGCAAGAAAAAGAACAACAGCAATAACAGCCTATTATGTACACTGCATCATTTGCATTTCTTCCCCAGAGTTATTTAACAAGGCAACGTCATCAACAAATCTGAGGTTACTGTAGGTATTCTCGATTAACCCTTACTCCCACCTGCTCCCAATCCAATGTTCTGAATACTTCTTGCAAACAATGCTGTGAATAACATCGGATATATTGTGTCTCCTTGGCTGACGCCCTTCCTTATAGGTATTTTACTGCTCTCCTTATGGAAGATGATGGTAGCTGTGGACCCATTGTAGATATCCTGTAGTATTCTTACATAATGCTCATCTACCCCCTGGTTCCGTAATGCCTGAATGACTGCTGAGGTTTTGACCGAGTCAAATGTTTCTCATACTCTATGAAGTCTATATTTAGGGGTTTAGTATACTCCGCGCACTTCTCTATCACTTGATTTATCGTGTGAATATGGCCTATTGCTGAATAGCCTTTACGAAACCCTGCTTTTTCTTTAAGTTGGCTGAAATCTAAGGTGGCAGAAATTCTGTTAGCGATTTCCTTGGTAAGTACCTTAGGCGACTGACAGTAAGCTGATCGGCCTGTAATTTTTCAAGTGCTTCATGTCGCCTTTCTTATGGATTAGGATGATGCTCGCGTTCTTTCAAGATTCCGGCACGCTCGCGGTCATTAGGCATTACGTGTGCAGGTTTGCCAGTTTTACTAGTACAATTTGCCCGTCATCCTTCAAGAGGTCTGCTGTTATCTGATCTTCACCAGGCGCTTTGCCCCCTTTCATTTCTTTCAAAGCCGTCCTTACTTCTTCTGTCATTACTGGTGGTATGTCTATCTCCCCTGAACTACCTACTTTTGTCTTTCGGCATTGCCATGGATGTCCCGGCTACTGTACAGATCTCTATAGAACTCCTCGGCTGCTATGACAATTTTATCCCTATTTGTGATGACATTGACTTGCTTGTCTTTAAGTGCATACATCTGATTTCTCCCCACGCTAAGACGCCTCTTCACTGCTCTCAGGCTACCTCCGTTCTTTAGAGCGTATACGATCCTCTCCATGTTATACTTCCGTATGTCAGCTGTCTTGTTGTTGTTGTTTGTTCGTTTATTTAATAGCCTCAAGGCATACTAGACCCCAAGCGGGTCCGATCTATAACCAGGAGACTAGGTTGGCCTCCCGGATATAGTCCAGTAGGGAACGGTAGGCAGGACCATGGAGCCACCGATGGTAATGCGTGTCTTGTTGCAAATTTAGGTCTGCTGCCATAAAACATTTTCTTCGAATGTCCTTAGTTCCAGGGCATGTCCATAGTAGGTGGTGAAGGTCTGCCGGAACCGTTTCCTCACAGCAGGTTGGACATTTCAGATGCCCTCGGTAGTCCCCTTTCCATCCACTCGTGCGGGCAGGAGTAAGAGCCACGCCCAGTCGGATCCTTCGTAGTAGAACCTCCTCCATCCTGGTAAGATTGAGGGGGAGGAGAACCGAACACGGAGGTATGAGAGCACCCGTTCGGCGTCGAAGATCCTCCTTTGCAGCCATTCTTGTGGCCCATGGGTCACTTGGGAGCTGGGCGGGGGATGATGGGGCCGGGCAGTTGTGTGACAGGAAGTCAGCCCGTTCATTTCCTGCAATACTGGTGTGACCAGGAACCCATGACACAACCACTTTGGATGGCATTTTGCTGTGGAGCTGGTGGATGCGTTGGCAGGTGATGGGGGTCTGCGCAACCTGTTTCAAATAGTGGATCACTTGCGTAGAGTCGGTACGAAGATTGATGGTATTCAAGTACACTCATTGAGTAACTTCGAAAGCTCCGCTAGTTCTATTCTGTGAGCTGGGGTGGAGATTTTCATGGTTTGCCCTTACCTAATGAGGTCTTTCGTCTCATGGAAAAGTTTACCAGTATCCTCTCTAGCCATCGCGCCCCCGACCTCTACTGCACACTACGTGATAATGCGTGTAAGATTATCGCTGGCTCCCTGTATTTTAAACTCTGCTTCCTCAGTAAGAGCTGAATATCGGTTCTGCAGCGCGATCCTGAATTCTTCAACTTTACGTCTTACTGTTACCTCATTTATCGTCTCAAACACAACACCTAAAAACTTGTGCTCCTTGTTCACAGGAAGCGACACGCCATTAAGAGTAATGTCTGGGTCCGGATGAACCCCGCGCTTCCTGGAGAACACAACGCAGGAGCTTTTTGCAGGATTCATTTTAAAACCATTATTGTGTGCCCAGCTGGAAAGTTTGTTGACACCAAGCTGGACTTGACGTTCGCAGATGGACATGTTACACGGTTTAAAGGATATCTGCACGTCGTCTACATACATGGAATAAGAGTTTGTAGGTGGCAATGCCTTTCCAAGAGAGTTCATCTTAACTATGAAAAGAGTGCAGCTCAACACTCCACCTTGCGGCACGCCATTTTCTTGCACGTGAACCTTTGAGAGTGCACTACCGACTCTCACGCCAAAGGTTCTCTCCGACAAGTAACTAATAAGGGTGTTTAGCATATTACCCGATACACCGAACGACTTGAGGTCCCTAAATATGCCGTAACGCCATGCGGTGTCATAGGCCAACTTGGCCTAACCATGTTCAACCACGGCGAATGTTTTCTTTCCCCAATTTCCGTCCGCCCTGTCTTTCCCCTGTTTGCAGGGCCCCGTAAAAGGCCTCCACCATATTCCCTCGGACGCCCAGCTCGCCGCATGTGCTGCAGCTGGCCGCGGCCGGCGCCGGCTCGCCGCCGTCGGCCGCCGCCGCTCCCAGCGCGGGCACGCTGGCGGGCGTGGGCAGCCTGGCCGCAGGGTCGGCGGGGGGGCCCGGCGCGGTGCCTGGGGGGCCGCCGGGGGCCGCCGCCGCCACCCTGCCCGCCTCCCTGGCCGCCGAGGAGCGGGGCAAGCTGTCCGTGGCCGGCCTGCCCGTGAGCCCCAAGGGGGGCCGCCGCCGATCCGTCATCGCGGAGCTGGTCAACCCCGGCGGCGGGGACAAGGTACGCATGCGCAAGACCAGGCTGCGGCTGAGACGATTTGTGATGAAGCGTCGGTGGCCCCAGGGTGGAAAAGGGAACGGGTGGAGGTATGTTTCAGAGCGAAAACAAGGGGGCATATTTATTGCTACCTAAATGACGGACCTGAGAAGTTGACCGTCACTTGAGCGCAGAATCACTCCCAGAATGGTAAAAGGAGGTGAGGGGCGTTGCCCGTTCACTAACGTTATTCTAAGGAAGAAGAATCACAGCCTACCGTGTCCCAGAATGTACCAAGCAGTGCAATCACCTGTAATTGTTATAATAGCATAAATGGAGATAATTGGTCGAACAAAATTTCGGAAAAGTAAAAAATAAAAAAATATACAAAAAAGTTGCAGAAAATGGCGAGCCGTGTAACGCCCTGCATTTCCACAATAATGCAGATTTCGCGAAAGTTCAAAATTTAATCGTTATAATAACGTAAATGGAGATAATTGGTTGAACAGGTTTAATAAAAAATTTTAAAAATAAAAAAAATACGGAAATTGGCAAAACGTATAACGCATAGAATTTCCACAATAATCCAGATTTCGCGAAAGTTTCACCTGTAATCGTTACAATAGCGAGAACGAAGGTCATTGGTCTAAAATTTTTTCGAGAAACTAAAACCACACAAAATATATAAAATATTTACGCGAAATTTGTGAACCATGTAACGCCCTACATTTCCACAATAATGCAGATTTCGCAAAAGTTCCAAATGTAATCGTTATAATAACGTAAATGGAGATAATTGGTCCAACAAAATTTTGAAAGAAAAATTGAAAAAATATAAAATAATATGGAAAATGGCCAAACGTATAACGCATGGAATTTCCACAATAATGCAGATTTCTCCAATGTTCCACTTCGAATCCTTATAGTAGCGTAAATAGAGATAATTGGTCGGACAGGATTCAGAAAAATAAAAAAAAACTGATTGTAAAAACTCACACTCAAGACAAGTTGCATAAGAATGCTAATCATTAGTAGATAATTCTCTGAATTTCTGCAGAACTTTTTATCTTCGCGATTCCAAATGGACTCGGTGGCGAGGCTTACGCGGGGATTCGGTGACGGTGCGGGCGAAGCTAACATGAGTAAAGTAGGCCCATTTATTCTTGTGTGTGTGTGAAGTGCTCTGAAACGTCGAGAAAAAAATGGAAAAGAAGTGGCATCGATAAATACAAGCTATATTTATTTACATTTTTGAAAACAAGACTTCATTCACCGCCGAACAAGAGCCGAGAGAGCTAAAAAACGGGTATCTTTCAGTTAGAAATGAAAGCTATTCAGCCTTTAGTGTACCGTAAAAGGGCCATGAAAACGCAAGATAAGTTCGATTCCTTGGAAACACTGCTTTGGGCCGATGCCAATGATACCAATTTTATCGCGAACTTAAAAAAAATAATGGATATATTAAGCAAAACATGCAAAGCTGTGGTGACTCCCTGGTCACCTTCCGGCAACTTTTCTAGGACGTCACAGAACCTTGTTTGGTGACCGGCGAACTCTCATCAAACCCTTATCAAATTTCCTAGAACCATCATCAAACGTATCTTTGGAAATCCCTCGAAACCGTCCAAAATCGCGCTATTCGCTTCATTTTCCGTAACTGCACGCTCTACAGTATAACACAACTTCAAACTAGCCTAAACTTAGAAACCTTGCAATGACATAGTTCAGTATTTTTTTCAAAATTTACCATAGCGCGTCCTCGTTCCGTAGTTTACGCATCCGGCAAGGATCGCACATCTCCCTCCGTACCGATCACCCGTTAAAAGTATTCATTCCCTTTGCGCGCATCAACATGTACCAATATTCACCACTGTTATTAGCGAAAAAACTATGGAACGACTTGTCTTGCCACATCGCCATCATCAGTAACGACGACGCATGCTGCAGAGCCCTGGCAGACATGGAAACACTTTCCGCGACCAACACTGTTATGTTTCTCTCTTCCATTTAGTGTCACCTTGATTCTTTTTCTCTTCAATGTTGCATTGTTTTTTGTTTATATAACGTTACTTTCGTTGATGTGCTTTCCCTACGTATGTACCCTCGCTCAGAATATTTTGTACCACTTTTACAGTGTGTTACAGTATGTTCCTTACTTTTCTTTTGGTTTTTAATTGTCCTCTCTTCATGTAATACCTCTTTCCGGGGCCCTTAAGGGTACCTTCAATAATAATAAAAAAAAAAAACCGCCGCTAAGACACATGACTGGACGATTGTAGTAGGGCCTCCAGTTCCATTTGATCGCACCACTAGAATTCTAACGTGCAGTTAATACGCCGGAAATTATGTTTTTAGTGATGGTTCATATGACGTCACACGTCGATGTAACGCCAAATTTGAAAGTTGTTCAATACTTCCTGCGTTTTCCCGGTCAAAAACGTGCTTGGTCGCCGGAATGGAGCTGAGTGAGGTGCTGAAGCCCAGCTCTTTCAAATTAAAACAAGTTTTACTTGGTCTTTGTGGCCCCTTAACTGAAAATGTACATACCATTAGCACGTCTGTGTCATTAACTGTAGGAGCAGCTTCAACGGCATATTCTGTGTGCAAGAAAACGATGCGTGCATAGCTCGTTGCGGCGGAGCAAACATTCAAGCGTTCTTTGTCTCCCCCAGCTGCGCAGCCGGCCCACCACTCCGCTGGAGGCGAACCCGATCTCCCAGTTTTACGAGATCGGCCGCCAGACGGCTTCGGCGGGGCCCGAGCTCATCTGGAAGATCTACGATGCGCAACGGAAGTCCGACAAAAGGGTGAGCGTGGCTTCTGGATTACTCGGACTCAGTCCGGGGTATTGATTCGATTTCACTGTAGTTGCGAACACCGCGCTTTTTTTTTTTTTTTGGTAACCGCGAGCTTGTTTTGCACTGCGGAGTGGTAACACCTCGGACTATCCTACCATCTTCGCCACCTTACCGCGAGATCTAATGAGAAGCTGATAAGCCACCCTGCCCTACCGAAGTGGAGGGTCAGGGATCCTTTAGGGATAGCACCATTCAGCAGCTATACACTATGTACAAATTAATAATGTTGGACAGCACGCGGTAGTATTTGCAGCTAACCAGTCAAGGTAGCTTGGAGATGACCTCGAAAGACACCCGACAAGGTGCAGTCGAGACCGGACCCCGTGTGGGTGTCGAGCTGCTCGTTCTGGACCCTCCTTCTCCCGTTCCGTTTTCGTGCACATGTAGTTGCTGCTTGCTGCGTTGCCCATCGGCGGTGTTCCCGTGATCGACGTCTCACTGTGCACGTGTTCGGTTCTGACCTTGAAGTTTTCGTGTTATCACGTTTCCTTCCATCACAGGCATACGGGGAGGCATCCTCTGTGAGCGGCTGTATCACGTTCATTTTCTCCTTGGCTTGTTTTTGTTTTTCGCACCCTCCGGGAGCACGTTAGCGGCTCCGTCGCGCTCCTTCTGTGCACTTCCACCTTCAACCTGCTTCCACCTCGTTTCTGCGCATGGGCGACGCGAAAAATCCCGACCAACGGGAGAATAACAGCTTGGCTGTAAACCGGCTCTGTAAACATGCTTCCCGGTCTCTGCCGGTGAAAGCCTGGTCAACCGCAGCGGCATTCGCAAAGCGGTTAGTCGTCTGGTAGCGGCTTTCCCCGGAGCTTAAGATACCTTCTTTCTTCCCATCTGCTACTACGTTAAACAAGTGGAGAGTGGCCGTCCTCCACCACCGCTATTTCCTCAAGCACACGCGAAGCCGGCCAACATAAAATGTCGCCACCCTGGAAGCGCATTATACGGCGCCTTTTTAAAATACATAGTATCTGAGAAGTTTCCAACTTTGGCTCATATCAATGACAAACAAAATCAAGAGCTCCTCCTGCAATTATGCGCTAATAGTGTACTGGGTTTGAACTCCTGCTTTTACCTTGACCAACTTTAATGTGTTCTTCCTTATCAGGTCAATTTAAGTCAATATCGTCTGTTTCCTACCGCGATTAAAGGTTGTGGTCCAAATAAACCCGCCTTTTAACAAGAAAGTGCATTCAAGTACGAAATATGTAATAAGTGGTCCGATCAAGTGCGAATGCGTTGTTTCGCTGAACTAGATTGTTTTGTATCTCGGATTGACATGTTGTTCCCCCTTTCTGTCCTTACCGCCACGAAGACAGCAATACCGCTTGCCTAAGTCTGTCTAGTACAATTACCCATTCTCTGATGCTGGTGCTTTCGAGTTTTATAATTATTTAGTCGATAAAAAATTGCTCAATAAATAAAAGTCAATCGAAGAAGCCTTTGCGATATAACGAACAGGCAATTGCAGAAGCTGCAAGCATAATTGTCTGGAATTCTTGGCCAGTGTGAAAATGGCGTGGATTTGTTTTTGGCACCTCGGGCAATTTGACTGAAGTTTGTTGTTCCATATTTTGTGGGGCAAATAGAATGCAAAGTTAACAGAAAACTACACGACTACTCCCCCTTAGCAGCTGAGTATTTATTTTAAATGTTGATTGATTGTAGGGTTTAACGCGCTGACGCAACGGAGGTGATGAGGCGCGCCGTAGTGGAGGGCTCCAGATTAATTTTGACCTCGTGGGGATCTTTAACGTGCGCCAAAATCTCGTACACACGGGCGTTTTTCTTTTTCGCCTCCATCATAAAAGCAGCCGGCGCGGCCGGGAATCGAACCTGCGACCTTGTGCTCAGCAGCGCAACGCCTTGGCCACTGAGCCACCGCGGCGGGTTTGTTTTAAAAGTTCGGCGCAAGCATTAAAGACACAGCCAACCAATTTTTGTGGAGTGCGTGTCGTCTAGCTCATATGAAATTCAGCGTTTTATATACTGGGTATAACCGCGAAGAATTTCCAAATAAACAGGCGGAAATAATTTTAATTTGGCACTGAAATTTCTGAAGTCTGAAAGGTGGCGTCGTGCGGCGTCTAAACTTGACACTACCTTACGCGTCCAAACAACTCCGGCCATTTCAACGTGTGATTAAAAAACCGCGTGAAGTAACAGGACAGGTTGCACATTACTGTTGTTTTAGCCAGGGGACAAGTTCTTAAATACCTCTCTGTATCTCACGTGCAGTTAAAAATGTGTTGCCGCACGGCTCCCTCTCATAACTGCCAGCATTCCTTCTAAAGGGCCACGTATGGCTGGTCGATCTAAAAACTTCCATTTTAGAAGTCTAGGGTGCTATCAGCGTAACCGCTTCGGGTCAAGGTGTTTTAGTGATGCCTTTTCATTTGGGATAGACAAAACATGGTCGACAAAAATCGGTTCTCTGTCCCTTCAAAAAGTTGACTGACACGTTCAGCAAGCTATACCTTCTAGAACGCAAACGAGCCAGATCCGGGAGAGGAGAGTGCCCAGAGTTTTCGGGGCGTACGGACAGAGAGGACAAGAGGGATGGCGCGGAGAGCGCGAAGAGTTTATTGTTGGCCACCCGCAGGACCGGCCACTGCAGGTGCGATAGTTTGCGCGGGCACGCAGCCCGGAACGCTATTAATTCAATTAGCGCCTCACCGGGCCGTTGTCATGGTGCACGCGCTCCGCTCTCCTCGTCACGAAGGCTTTGCGGACTCATTCCAACTCCCAGCCAGCAGGGCAGCGGGCGAGCCTTCAGAAGAGCCCCGAACTAAATAAAGTACTCGCAATCCGGAATCTCCGAGGATAGGGGGCCGTCATCGCATCCCGGCGAAGAAGCAAAAGCAAACACGAGGGTAAACGAGTGTCCGGCACCTTACTCGGTAGTAAGCGGCTTTATTTACCAGGAAGCAAACAGAAGAAGCGACAAGCAAGCATAGGAGCAGTGCGATCGTCCCACTGTCAGACGGACAGCAAAGCGAGTCCTAGGGAATGTTGATTTGGTAGGTGCACAAAGAGACAGTACAACCAACCGTGAGCAAATAAAGGCTACGATGAAAAATAAGGAAATCAAAAGAAAGGAAGGACGATATCCGTCATCCGAGATAATTTCAGAAATAATAACTTTCTATCCTAGATAAATGTGTTCAAGCGCTCACTAGGTCTTTTTTAAGCTGACCTGTTATGTTTGCGTCCGGTCTAAAGTTTTTTATATCACCTCTTTTTAAATTGAGAGACAAGCTAAATACGAATAAGCATGAGACATAAAAACAAGGTTCGACCGTGGTTTTTGCTCCGGAGTTTTTGTGACTGACATGAAGTTATTTGCACACATTGAAACGAACACTTCGTCTTTTTTTTTTTTTTTTTTTTGGGGGGGGGGTTGTACGTGGAGTAAGACGTCACGCATAGTGACGTCACTAGCAAGATGGGCTATCCGCTATCATAAAATGCACCGGCTAAGACCTTTCCGACATATTCTTGATTGATTATTGGGTTTAACGAACCGAAGCAACACCCAGGCTGCGAGGGCAAACCGTAGCGGAGGACTGCGGATTAATTTTGACCGCCCGGAGACCTTCACGTGCGGCTAAATCCTAACATACTAGCGTTTTCGCTTTTGCCTCCATCAGAAAGCCAGCCACCACGGCCGGGACGGAACCCGTGTTCTTGAGCTCAGCAGCACAACGCCTTAGCCACTGAACCACCACGGCGGGTTCCAATATATTGTTACTATGGGCCGACGTTTGGAAGCATACATGCTAAACCTGCCTATGATAGGCTTTTTACAAGCTGCTTTCTTTAGGGCTTGCCATTCTAATGGCATCCCAAATCCATTCGGAAAGCTGTCTGGACTTCTGATCCGGATGTTAAACTTTGTCGTAATTGCACTTTATTCTCAAAGTCTTCTTTTTCGAAGCACGCCCAGCCCATTCTACGATTCTCGCTGGATACACACGGCGTGGTCAAAAGAACAACCTTTAAAGCGGGTGTTCTTCTTTGGGAATTGGGCGAAGCCGCAAAGTGCTAAGTCTAGCGAGTAAAGTGAGTGCAAGAGTGAGGTGATTTTGTTTAGGGTTACTTGTGAAACGAGCTCACCGACAGAGTGCATTGTCGTCGTGGAGCATCCAGTTTTCTGCTCACCATTAGCTCCCGCCTGGCAGTGACATCCATTATCTGCGGCCGTATGATGCATGACAAATGGTATCGGGCTGTTTGAGTGGCATATTTCATCGTTGCAGTGCACGGAATCGGGACCACGCTTCCCCCTCGGCACGCGCACCTTTCCAGGTTAGCGCAGCATTGCTTACAGCATTAAAAGATTGCAGCATAAGCATCCGGGCTCTCAAAGCATTACCTGGCTTCCAAGAGTCCAAAGCTTGGAAAGCCAAAAATATCGGTCCCGAGAACCGCACATAATTATACTATGCGAGTGCTGCAACGAAGCAGCAAGCGAGCCTGAAAATCTGTACCGGGGAGGGAAGGAGAAGCGCTGAGAAAGCAATCCACGCGAAGAGGCAAACGTGCAGAGAAATCGGAGTGGAGAGCTTGCGGCCCCCGCGCCTTCACCTGCTTCTCGGGAACTGGCTAAAAGGCTTCTCGCGTTCTTTCCCGTTCGAACAAGACATTAAAGTGCCGCTTACGTTCTTTTATTCCTTTCTACACTTGCCTCCACCTTCGATTTGATCCGGTCTCCTTCCTGTACTTTACCAAGGTCTTTGAAAAGTAACGGCTGTGTCACCCACATTATTTTACTCCTTGGACTGGCAAGCAGTAAAAGCAACTAGAGGAAATAGAAAAAAATACGTATTATGAAAGGTCACGAGAAGTTTAAGCGAATGTATCAGTATTTCTTTCGGAGTTTGCTCTACCGTTTTCTTTTTATAGTGAGGTAAAAATTAGCTCCTGTATCTAGCGGGCACAAGCGACTGCATCTAGTGTCAACCCATGAGCTTTAGCCTGAAGCGTGCTTCGGTTGATCTCAATCAGCAATGCATGCTCTGTACTACACTGTGTGTGTGCATGCGCGCGTGTTGATTTTGCGGTTTTTTTGTGAAGGGTATACAACTCGGCACTTACGGCTGTAAATGTGATCAGTTCTTTTTCGCACTAGAGGCTTTAGTGCTAAAATTTAACAACACTACTTGATACAGAAAGAAACAGCTATCTTTATTTTGCCAAGTGTGCCTCCTCTTGCAGCTTTTAATCAGAACAATGCATCTCAACTTTATTTTCCACCTTATAACAAACCTAACGCTATAATGCTAGATTTATTCACTCCCTATAAGGAACCCTCTGTGTTTTATAATGATGGCAGCTTGTTGAGTTTTCTACCTTTCCGACGTACTTTCGCGGTTTTGTGTTGAAAAACCGCTTGAAATTTTATGTGATCAACACTGCAGTAGCCTATTACAAAACTCTATTTGTTACACCACCCTCGCCTCTTGCATTTTGAATACTCTTATACCTGAAACACATTGCGGGAATTGGGCGCTTCTGTGCGTTTTTTACGGCCGATAAAACATCACTGTTAATGTTTTCTTCCTAGCAAATGAAAGAATCGTGATGGTCGGGCTTGATGTGGGGGTTGTGGTTGGAAGAGAGCAGCCATTTTAGAACCAGGGCGTATTATCCCTGCCATCATCATCGTTAGATTATCTGTGTGCACCGCACGACAACGGCTTCTCTAACAAACTTCCAACCCTCCTACACTGTGCGTTCCCAATACATTCTTTGCCACTTGATGTTCCTATCTTGACCCTCCATCAAGTTATCGGTGTTCTTTTACGTGTAGTCCAGTCTCTCGGCGGGCAGTCCGTCGCCCCGGTGGCCCACGGGTTCTCAGCTCACCGCATCGCATGTCCAGTCCAACGCCACTTTTTTCTCTCAATTCGAGCTGTGGCGTCTTCCGCCAGAGTTTGCTCTTTCATACGACATGCTCGCTTTCTATCCGGGACAGTTTTTTTAAGAGTGTTTATTTTGGCACAGGGCGTAGATAAGGGGGTAAGTGTTACTCCCATAATTATTGTTTTCCATGGCTGGTTGAGCCGACCTAATTTTAATTCCGATATGTTTAGTAATTCCCCAACTTTGCGCTGTATAAGCCATGACCTGAAGTGCACGTTGCTCTCATATCTTCCTTTATAGAGACAGGAGTAGCCTGCCGTTCGTTACTCCAATGTGCTTGCCAAATACACAGCAGCCCGTAGTAGTTCTACGCCTTATTTCCTTCTTGTGTCTCATATCAGCACAGACAACTTGTCTGTTCATTCATTTCTTCACACAGGTCATAATGTAGCCTACACGGGAGGTTTTCTGCATTTATATTTACCATAGTTACGATTCATTTATTTATTTATTTATTTATTTATTTATTTATTTATTTATTTATTTATTTATTTATTTATTTATTTATTTATAATCTCGTGACAGTTGATAGTGGGTGGGCCAAAAAAATACAATAAAGTATGAAAAAGCATCTCAGAATATAATATTCAGTCCTAAAAGCATAGAAATAAAGCGAACCGTAGTAAGTATACTAACAGAACAGCTTCACTAAGCATCTTATGCATATTGCACACTCACATGAAATGAATTGCGTACAATAATCACTAACGTATAGTCACGCAGTTTTCCTGGCTGAGAAGGTTTACAGTTATTTGACTCTTTAAGAAACACACCATCATCATCATCATCATCAGAATCAGAAGCAGCAGCATAATTAGGTCTACTGCCGCTCCCGTCCTGCACTGATCGAGTATAGCCTTTGCCTCCGAACTTCCTTATTTCTTCGCCCTATCGATTCATCGGCCTTCCCCTTCTTCTAGACTTGTTCCAAGGTATTTGTTATCCTGGTCGTCTGTTATCTGTTATCCTGGTCGTCCACTGGTTGTCATTTCGCATCACTACATCGGAATAATAATAACACAAAGAAACAGACGATGACCATAGTTTACAATACGTGCAGCGCAAGATGCTTAGTGCTAGTTAAAACTAAATTTCCATAATTTCTTTTTTCACAAATTTTAGAAATGAGTTCATTGCAGCAGCGCCCGTGATTGATAGGCTTAGTTTGTTCAATTCTCATATCGCCAGCTGAAATAAACGGGTTCTTGAGGCAATCAGCGCGGCAAGGGAATTCAGTGAGTGTAGACAAGTGCTTATTACGCGTATTTCGAGTCTGTACGACAGGGTAAGGTTTGTAGTACGAATGTTTATCTGATTATGAAGCAGTTGGAACATAAACTTTAAACGCGCTAATTTCGCCCTATTTTGCATGGTCAAAAATCCAGCTTTCTTAATTAACTCGTAAGGTGACTGTTATTTTGACTTAACAAACATAAACCTAACCGATTTTCTTTGTACTGCTTCAGCTTTGTTAATATGCACTTTCTCAGAAGGAAACCAAACGACGTTTGCGTATTCTAGGATTGTTCTTACAGATGTGTTCTCACGAATGTGTTGTAAGCCAGCAGCTGTGTCTGAGGGGGCGCAAAACGCAGGTGGTGCGGCAGAAAATAGCCGTTTAACAGCGGATGATGTAATGTTGTTAATAAATCGCCAACTGAGGTCAAGCGTTTGGTTAGTCCTAAGTATTTATACTCTGTAACACTCGTGAGAGACGTATCATTTATCGTGTACGAAAAGTCAGATGTACACTTTTTCCTTGTTACCATCAAAAATGCAGATTTGCGTACGTTTATTTTCATCTGCCAAACATCACACTACTTGGAGATTGATTTTGAAGTTTGATTTAAAATTATGGGATCATAAAGAGAAATAATTTCTCGGTGTATAATGCAATTATTAGCGAAGAGCATGATGTTTGCTCCGATTGGGCCGATAGATCGCTTACGTAAATAAGAAAAACAACCGCAGCCAGGACAGTACCCTGTAGTTACTCCTGACGTGACATGGACAATTTCGGAAGCTTTTTTTTGGACTAGTACGAACTGGGGGCAATTGATGATGTAGCCTATGAGCCAGTGGACAGTAAGACCATCACTTAACGCAGATTTAAGTTTTTCAATTAGTTTTATGGGTGGTACACTATCAAACGCTTCGGATAAGCCCAGAAAAATTAAATCTATTTGCCTTTGGCCGTCAATGCTTAGACAGAAATCATGGGTGAGCTCTAATAGTTGAGTGCTCATTGAGAGTTCCTTCCGAAAGCCATGTTGGCAAGGCGGCAGAACGCACCCACGTTCAAGGCATATTTAATTATGTATTTAAGGATTATATGTTCAAAAATCTTACACCACACAAATTAAATAAATAGGCCTGCCATTCAAAACATAAGTTTTGCTTCCCGATTTATGTACCAGAATTATTTTAGCTAGCTTCCATCTTAACAATGCAGCGCAACAGAAACAAAGACTTGAGCTGAGGCACACAGGACGAGCGCTGGCTTCCAACTGAAGTTGTATTACAGAAACAAGCCTTATTTATACACACGCATGCACACACCTACGATGGAACATTCGACACGATAGGTAATCTATATCAAATGTGCCGGAAACATGACATCCAAAACAGACGCCAATATGATTATCAGCCCGCCCGCACTCAGCACGTGTGTGTACATTGAGATGGCAAGTTAAATTGCTCCGTTTCGCACGTGTAGATACTCAAGTTCCTTTGTGGACAGGGCTATGGAAGGAGCGCTGACACAATCTTCGTTAGCCTACTGATTTCCGCAGCCTCCACTTGCAGTCTCGGCAGTGTATGCCTCCACATAGGCATGCACTGCCGAGACTGCAAGGGCACCACCGAGAAATGCATTCCAAAATTTGACGAATGGCAGGTCATTCAGCATCATTGGGACCAGTTGACAAGGGAAATTGTGGAGGCTGCGGAAATCAGTAGGCTAGGCGAAGATTGTGTCAGCGCTCCTTCCATAGCCATGTCCACAAAGGAACTTGAGTATCTACACGTGCAAACAGAGTGACCTATAGCTTGACATCTCAATGTACACACACGTGCTGAGTGCAGGCGGGCTGATAATCATATTGGCGTCTGTTTTGGATGTCATGTTTCCGGCACATTTGATATAGATTACCTATCGTGTCGAATGTTTCATCGTAGGTGTGCGCATGCGTGTGTATAAATAAGGCTTGTTTCTGTAATACAAGTTCAGTTGGAAGTCAGCGCTCGTCCTGTGTGCCTCAGCTCAAGTCTTTGTTTCTGTTGCGCTGCATTGTTAAGATGAATCACCAACTAGCCCAATACTACACTCAGCTCCCATTCTTTGGGTAGCTTACTCATAGTTAAGGATTATTAAATATTACGAAAAAGTATTTTGAAACCCATTCAGAGTATCATTTCAGGAAAATATTTAGGCTAGGTCTAGTGGCTCTCTTCGCATCTGCGGTTAATGAAAGACTTAATACACCGACTTCGGTTACCGTAAGAGACCCTATAAAACAGTGATTAAACGGGACAATGGGTGGCAAGTTACCGTCATGGACTGTAAAGACAGACTATAAGTTATTATTAAGCGAGTTGGCTGTTTTGACGTTGTCTTCAGGTGATGTGGGTAGCTCATTACATTTCTTCAGGTTCAAGTAACTCCAATATTTTGTGGGAGTGCTCTTTATAAAGCTAGGACTTAGGGTCTCAGTAAAGTAATTATACTTTTCCATCTTCGTTTAGATTTCAGAGTGGTAATAGCCAAGGCAAATTTGTTTACATTTTATTGTTGAGGATTTGCTTTTCTTGCCTTTCTAATCCGTTTTATCTCTGGTTTGACGTGGATTATATCGCACGTAATTTATCGGTTTCCTTTATTACGCTTCTTGAATTTGGTTGGCACATAGGTATTAATACAAAGAAAATAAATCCTTAAATTCGCGCCAACCATCTTGCTGCATCTTGCTGCATCTTGCTGCATCTTGCTGCATCTTGCTGCAAGTCTTGCTGCATTTTTATTCGCAAGATTTTCGAAACTGTCCTATTCATGAATCAAGTCCTATTCGTGGTCAAGTAGGGTTGAATCATCAGCATTTA
Source organism: Haemaphysalis longicornis (assembly GCF_048455015.1). NCBI lineage: Eukaryota > Metazoa > Arthropoda > Arachnida > Ixodida > Ixodidae > Haemaphysalis > Haemaphysalis longicornis. Next base: position 153,169,673 of record NW_027526204.1, on the reverse strand, counting down.
TAAAATAATGAAATGTAGGCTGCTGCTGCTGCTGCTGCTGCTGCTGCTGCTGCTGTTGCTACTACTGCTGCTGCTGCTGCTGCTGATGATGATATGTGGTGGCAAATTAATCAGACGGTCTTCTTCCGGTATAGAGTAATTCCTTCAGATATATCTCTGCCATATATCTCTACTACTAAGGTTTCCGAATATAGTTCTCGAAGCATTCTTTATGGCCTACTGGTTCAGTGAACAACACGATGCGGTGCGCATATATCAGGTGGCATAAATATTCTCCAGTCACCCGTATCCCAGACTTCTACCAACCAAAATTTCTTGACACCCCATCTAGGCATGTCATTGGTACATGTCTTTGGTCAGATAGTGTACCCTTGTTTGACACCATTCCGCTGCCGTTACTTCATTGGTGTGAGGTAGATGTGGCAGAGCATTTCGGCTAGTGCTTTTCCACACTGAAACTGCCACATCACCCGTGTTCTGCAACGTTTTGTGTCGCTACAAACCAGAGACATCTTTGAGGCACTCTTTATAAGTGGCCAATGTACAAAATGTCTGAGCGCTTCTTCCCCGTCCTCATCTGCAGAAGAGAAATAACAAAATGCCATTTCCCTCAAATTCCCAGTGCGCATCATGCGTAACTTTTATTTTTATGCACCTGAACAAAAGCCATATTCATTTGAGCCACCCGGTCTGCGTGTCTTTTCTTCGGGCTCCACTTCTACTTACTTGCGCTGGCTAACGATCTGTTAGCCCAAATAAACGCAGGAAAAATACTTTGGCATTTTTTTCTGGTTCTTGAACAAAGTTTCCATGGTCGTCAATGTCATTGGGTGCCTTCTCTAGCATTTGACATTGGTCTGCATCGCTGCCTGTGCCTGCATAGAGATGCGGCAGGCGCACTCGCAACACTGATTCGACGTCTCCTCATCTTCGCGTCCAGCGCCATCGATTGGTCAGAGAGAGAGAGAGAGAGTTTTGAGCAAGAAATGATACACAGAAGCCAGCTTAGCGGCGAGTTCGGGTTTCAACTCCGCATGAAGATGGACACTGCGAAAATTAAGAATGGCTTGAATGAATTATGGTGGAACGTGAAAGAGAAAGCATAAACCGCTAAAAATCCCGCTGAATTTCGGCCAGATGGGCTTCGCGCATAAAACTTGGCGCTTTCTGGTTCTGTAATTATAGAGGCAACCTTTAATTTAACATAAACGTGTTGCGCACCCGGGTTGCACCGATTATTACCGCTTTTAGATATAGTATGAGAAAGATGTTATAACAGGTTGCCAGAGCGACTCCTCCAGCGCTGGCGCGAAAAGTCAACCACAAACGAAACATAAATAGGAAAATCCCCACTTATGCATAGTTATTCCGGCACTTTGTTTATGGGTGGAAAAATAAGGGCGAGATGCTGGAACGTTTGAGCATCTCAAGAATGAAACTTTTTAATGGGGCGTTTGGAAGGAATCCTGTCTTGAGTGTTTTGAAGCGCTTTGTTCTCCGCGATCTTTCTCTTTCATCAGCAAGACGTATTATGGGGCGAGCTCTTTTTTTATCACTTGTCGCTCACTGCACCCCTCCGGTTGCAGCGTGTCGACGGGGCTAGAGACCCTTTTTACAAAAGGCGTGTGGTACGACTCGATCTAATGCCACCACCGTTTGACGCCCGTTTGAGGCCACTTGCGCGACATTGATTTTGATAAAGGGACGCGGCTGATCAAGCGGTGCGGCCGAGCGGGCGCGAATCTCCGTCTTTGCCGGGCCGGCAGCTGTGCGCACTCGAACAGCGCGCCAGGAAGAATAAAAGGCGACCGATGTCGGGGATCCCAGCAGCGGGGCCGTGGAGTGGCTGCGCTGAGCGGTGAAGCCCGCTTCCCTGGGACTCACCTTGCTCCTGCAGCGGAGGCGGGCTGGATCAACCTGGTCTGTTGCCATGGCAACGGACAAAAATAGAGCCCCCGCCTCCGCCGCTTCTCCCACTGTCTTCCTGTTTTCCGCTTGCCCGCCCGCCTCCCCCTTCTCGCCCTTTGTTTCTCTAACAGTCCTAGCACCACTACGTTTCATTTTGCGCAATAGTTTGCTGCGTGGACCTCATACGCCAGCGCTTTGGTTAAGTCTCGCGAGAACTAATTCACGAAGTTTTTACGCTGCTCTTGGGATAAAGATGACGGCAGTCGGAGGTTGCCCAAAAGCTGAGGATATTATCTACGGTGCCCGAACTGAGGCTAATGTTTTTTTCTTCTGATCGTTTTTTCGTTTATGTTTCTTTTTGCGGCGGCTACAGGATATAATGACAGCAAAAAGGGTAATAATGAACATAGCATCTACTGATACCTCCAAGCAAGCTAACGAGTATTATTTGGTTCCAAAATCATGTTAATATAGCTTTTACAATGCGGTATTCCTCATATCATGTGCGTCATCACGTTTTCTCTTGAAACCAGAAGAACTGCGCTAAATTATCTTCGTAGAGACATTTCGGTAGTATTGGATGAAGTTATTCTTCTTATTATTTATTTATTCATTCCAAGTTTTCACACAAAGTGTTCTTATGCTTCTTCCTTCGCTAGTGTTTCTTGTTGGATGTTGATTGCTTACTTGCAACTGGAGTGTCACGCTTTTTTTTTATTTCCCCTCAGCGAGCCAGTACGAAAGATTTGTCTTTACCTCGGCATTTTACTAAGCATTGATTGATTGATTCCTCTCGTATTTTTGGTCGGTGCCGAGTACCAGTGGTGCTGAGTGCCCGTTCTTCGTGCTCCAAGTTTTTCTACTAAAAAAAAAAAAAAGATGCAGCTTTCATTGGCAGTGCGAGGCTGCAGAAACGGCAGAGCTGGCGGCCCCTCTCCCTTCGTCGGAGACCCGGATGTTGCACCTCACATAGATTTCTGAGTTTACCGCTGAAAGTTCTCCATGACTGGCGGCCCCGAATGGCTGTGTCCACAGCCTTTCCCATTTCTCCCAAAGTGGATCGCTTTCGCACGCGTTAGAACCCGCGGCAACCGGCTTCGCGAACTCGGCGCCTGTAGTGCAAACTCGGCGTTTGTGCTCCCAACTTTAGTCGCGAACGCAGCTGAATAGGCGAGTAGAAGAGCACTCGAGAGATCACGCCACGAACATTGGTCACAGTGTTCTCGAAGGTCGAGCTGGCCGATGCCGGACACGCCTCAAGAGGTGCACGCTGACGTGCGGTCGATATTTTTTCTGGTGTTTTTTGTGAGCTCTTCACGGGGCGCAAGCCTACGCGCAAGCCTGGACGACGAGAGGTGTTCCTCGCGAGGCGCCCGTGCGCTCAGCTAAGCTGAGTTTTCTGCAACGCTCGAAGGTGGAAGTAACCGCTTATACAGCTCTGCTGTTACGAGTATCTTCGTTGGGCCGAATATCAAGAACGTTTTCGTGTAATGTGCGTCACATGGCCCGATGTGCAGCTGAACTTGCTGAAGTCTCTAGGGCGCCAGTATGCCTAAAGCAAGTGTGAGTGTGCCGGTTCGTTCGCTTAGCCTTCGAATGACACCGACGGCCGCGGTGTCCCTCCCGGTGTCAGCGACGCAACCAGGTGAACCATAGGAGGCTTCCCGGCATGCTCTCCTCGTCCGCGCGCTCGAGGGAATCTTGCTCCTGACCGGTCTTACAACTAAAGGTGTACAATGAACGATTGCATCAAAAAGCTGCGATGACGATGGAGGCACAAGTAGCTGCTTCTAAATCACGGCGACTGGAATCACAGACGCAGTGAGTTGCCTCGTGAGCGCAGCGAATAGACCGTCGCTTCTGACACTGGCGGCTTCTACGAAGGGGCCTGCACATGTGGCCTGCACAGCGGACAGCACCTGAAATGCTGGCGTGGACACGCCCTCAATAGTCTTCCACCAGCCACAGAAAACCCCACTTTCTCAATAAACAAGCGTGGGCATAACAACCAGGGAAGTGCCTCCGGTGTCCTTTGATACAGGAGTGAGTACGGCGTAGTCACCATCGCCGACCGTAGGCCATATTTGTGTTGAAGGTGTCCTATGAAACTTCGTCTTCCTTGCTTGCGGCATATGTTTCAAGCATGGGGACCGCACCGATTGTCGGAAAACACCTGAAAACAGAGCACTATCCGTGTGCCTCGTTTGCGATGCTGTTGAGGGCGAAAGTTTTTATAAACTACAGGACCACGGTTTATGGCAAACAAACTGTCTGCTAAAACAATTTGATGCAACTCTATATGAATGTCATCGGCTTGCATATAAGCCAGAACATGAAACCAAGCAAAATGAATAGGTACTTAGCGTGTTTTACAAAATGTTCGTGGTTTTAGAAAATGACTTGCACTGCAATTTGGCGGCCATGTTTCAATGCGAAGCAGTATATGTCTCACCCTCCTAGTTTTCATTCCAGTGCAGCCGATTTACCCGGTGCTCCTTTGGCGCTCCTCCTCACCACCGTCGACCCCGCTTTCACAACTGTTATTCCTCTCGCCACCACCCATGCCTGTTTCACAAGCTCAGCAATCGGCTGATAATGGCGCTAGCGCTCCTATCAGGCGTTGCCAGAGCAACACCGACGTCAGCCCATAATTCTTTTTCACCATGAAAGGCTTTCCGCGCGACATTTTCGCCCGTGTATTTCATGCCTAAGCACACGCCCATCTTGCCGGTTTATGCCTGCACTGGTTGGGGGTGGAAGCAGGTGAACGTGCATGCACAGCTATTCTTCGTGCCGCTACCGATGACATGAGCGTTCTGCTGGTGAGAAATTTAAACGTGGAAGTTTCGCGGCTCAATGCAACCTGTCAGCTATCCTCTATGGTCGAATGGTTTGGGTTTCGGTTGGTCATGTTACACAGACAGTGAGATGCCTACGACACGGGACAGAAGCGGACAGCCTCATATTTGTCCACTAGAATAAAGGTCGAGTCCTTGCAGGTTTTAACTTCCTATAGACAGGCGAGTGTCGTCCGCTCGGAAGAAGAACTTCGGGAATCGAAGGAACGTCTGCCGGAACAGAAGTGCTAATAGGTGCGAAAACAACAGAAAGCCGCTGCCGCAGCCGTTTCCACCGCACGTTACAGCTCTCCGAGTAGCCGGGAATCTCCCCCGGATGAACACCAACGTCGACGTGAGCCAATATTTTTTGTTCAGCTTGAAGTGCTTTCAAAGCGACAATTTTGGCGTTGACTTTCACTGTTAAGCACGCGCACATAACTGGTTGCCGGTTTATCAGGCACAAGTTGATAGTGGAGGGAAGCGGCAGGCGTGCACGCGCTGATATAGGTTTCATGCCTTCACTGATGACATGCCCATTGTGCTGCCAGGAGGTTTAAACGTGTACATCCCCCACCTCAATGGGAACTTTCCAGTGTTCTCATTGGTAGAGCTAGTTGGGTTGGTGTGTTTGTTACGCCGACAGTAAGATTCCTACGACGCGGAGACGAAACGGACAGCTCCATGTTTGTCCACTAAAATAAATCTCGATTTTGTTAAAGATTCATTGGGCTAAGTGCTAATTGCTTGATCGCAAATTACAAACAAATGTTTTGTTTCGTGCATTTCGTGCACTGCGTCTAGCTTTGCAGGTCATCCTTCTCCACTGAGTGGAAGGGCACTAATTTTCCTGTTTACCATTGTAATAACACAACTCTGGCTCTTACAAAAAAGGTATACTCAAGGGATTACTTTACGTCCCACTGCAACGCCTTTCTTTTCTTCTAAGGCGCCCCCGCCATTTTTCAGTGAGGTGCTGCACTTTTACAAAATGCTTTTGGAGCACATCCCGCAGGGTCCGACGCTGGGTTTCGCAGACTAAGCCCATACGAGCAGTGACTGGAGAGCCTGTATCACCATATTATGAGTGCGTGTAAGGTTGCCCCTCAATTTCCAGTGCTCTATCGTCACAAGGCAAGTAAAACTCCTGCTGGCATATCATAGAATTTCTCCAAATAATCATGACGCAGCGGTGGCTCCAAATGTGCTTCACCGCATTATTAGTCTTTTTACAGTGGTGCACCCTTTACAGGAGCTTTTGTTTAAGTACATTGTTTTCACATGGCATGATACATGATTTTGGCAGAAAAAAGGCGCTGAAGGGTCCGTGCGTCATAAAATATAAACAATTTCTGGCTGTCTTATGCTCCGGGAAGCACTTTCAAAGCTACAGTTATCGCTAGTAGTGGAGGAGACTGTGAGATTGGCTTGCCGCAGAATAATATTGTTAATCTGTGTTTTTTTTCACTTATAGCGGCCATCGAATACTTTTATCCTTGGAACTCAAATAGAGCAGGAAGCCGGCCAAAGCGGCATATAGCTCCTTTGATAACGTAAGCACACAAAGGTGTCCGTATTGTCAAGAATGGGGGGAAAAGATGGAAACATTATCCTGGGCAAGTGTTATATTATCTGAGAAAACAGTAAATGGGCCCGGATTTTGAGAGGCCGCCTAATATAAGCAATAGATGCACGTAAGCACCATGTAATAAAAGTGCTTCAATGAGTTATAATTTTGAAAACAACCGCTTTGGTGGACCTCTAGGATCTGTCGGTGTAAAGATTGCTTACCCAAATGGCCTCTGCGAGTTGGTGCACCCTTTAGAGGGGCCTTTGTCCTCTTCGACGTGGGTTTCCCGTTCGCACTGCTGAAGATTTCGCCGACTACGCTTACAGAAGCTGTCGCCCTAAAACATTTTCACCTCAGTGTAAGAATTTGTGTGATGATACACCCTTTACCCTGATCTCAAAGGCCACATTGGGTGCCATTTGCTGCCAGCCAAGTAGTAGATTCACCTTCTGGAGGTTCTGTACTGGAAAGCCGGGGTGGCCTGAACTTGAGATTTTGTCGAGTTTAAGACAGAGAGCAACATAAACAGTTGCAATCTCACTGATTAGAAACCACCGTCTGTTTCTCTGCGGCAGTGAGACAGGCCCGACAGGCCTGTCAGACCCGATAGACAGGCCCGAAATATGCTCGCGCATCCCACCCTGGGAGAAAATCCCAGTTACCGAGTACCAGCAAGCACGCACTTGGAGGTCCACTGGAATTATCGGCACCAGCGTCACCTTCGGCATTGAGTATTCCAACTTCCACGGTCACCGAAGTGCCCCAAATCTGCCGTGTTTGTGGACGCCTCGGCTCGGCCAGATTTGCAGGGCGCCTGTGGGCGCCTAGGGATTCTGCGAGCCGTCGCTGCTTCAGGACCCTTCAACTGACCACGCCCTCCACCAGCACGCAGCTTCAACTCCCGGCCATGGAAGTTACTGGCTGGCCATTTACTGGCGGCTACCGTGGATAATTTCCCCGCATTTATACTTTCCGCCGATAGTCCACAACCGTGCGGAGCCTTATGTAAGAGCAGGAGGACCATCACCAGCTCCACGAGTTGCCATCCAGCGAAACGATGGCGTAGCACGCGGAGAGTGTCACTGCACGTTTCTCCACTACAGCTGCACTCCAACGACGTCATGCCTCACGGACAGCTCATCAGCCATCGCCCTCTCCTCACCTCTCCTGCAAAACGGTGCGGTTGCTGGTGTAAAGTAAGGGCAGAGTCTTCTATGAGTACTCGGGCTCTGCACGGCCATCACACCTTACGGAGCATTAGCCGTGGTGCTCGCTCCTCCGTGCCGGGAAGGCAGCTGCACCTGGCGTGGTAAGTGGCCAAGACAAGCAGGCGCCGCCTATGAGTAATGGCGTGTCAATGAAAATAGGAACGAGCCTTAGCGGAGGTTCTGCTTACGACACCAGCCTTCGCACCTCCTGCTGCATATAAACAGAATTAGAAGCCCGTGTAGGGAATACAATGAACTGAACTGAAATTTCGGTGAATAAAATAGAAAATGATATCTTCGAAATTTCGAAATTAAGAAACGTTAGCAGCTAAAATGTACCAGCAACGGTCTTAACAAGCTCGCATGTCCCGTTGGCATTTTGGCACTTTTTGCGAATTGTTAACTTGTTTTTTTTTATTTTCCGTGCTTCCAACAAATCATTTTTAAAGTTTTCCGAAGACAAACCAAGTATCTTGAGGAAAAGGCACATACCTTGACTGCGTCACTTTCCTTCAACAAGTGTATAAAAAAAGCTACCAAGGTAAACAATAAGTCAAATTTCGATACGAGTTTCAAGAAACCGCTAAAAATAGTTCGTTATTTTGAATAATCGTTATAATAAAAAAAATAAAAAATGCGCGGTAAAAATTGTGAACGTAACAAAAGCATCTCAATACCTTTACTGGGAACACGTGAACAATGACGTTAGCCTCTAACGCGGGTATGGGTGCACGTTTATTTGAAGAAATAGGTGTCTTTGCCTGACGCGTGCCACTCAACTGCTGCAAGACGAACTATTCGAAGCTGTCCACGTTCTTGTACACTGCCTTTTTGGCATTGGGGCACCTGCTAAGAAATGTGCGGATTTTTGCTACGCACTGCAAAACATCGTCGTTAGACACGGCTTCTTCGCCTTGGCTTGCGGGCCCTGTCTCAGCGTCGTCGTCGTCGTTCTCGGCGTCTTCGTCGCTGGTTCCGTCATCGCGACGAACGGTGTTGACGATGTCTTCAGTCGTCAGTTCAACACACGTGCATGCTTCATAGTCGCACTGCACGTGATCTTCAAAGGTGACTGCAGCATCTACGGCGAGCTTTTCTGCGACTTCATCCCATGCATCGCATTATTCACGTGTCTTTTCGCCGCCACTAGCTAGCATAGCGGTGAGACCCCCTCCCCCCCCCCCCCCCAAGCGCAGGCGATGGCGATAGAGCTAACGCGCATTTAGTATGCTGATGATGACAGTTGTACAAGCCCACCATTAGTCGTCGTTCAGACCAACACGAGTAATTTCGTACACTCGGAATTTGTTATTTTGAAGTGTTGTTTTATATGAGGATGATAAAATTCCATACGTTATTCTGAAATAATCGGTGTTCTGAAATTCGTAGTAGTGAAATATTTTTACATTGAATTTAATGGGGATTTGGTAGGGGATTTTTAAAATGTTTGTCAATCTGAAAAAAATCGTTAATCTGAGGTTCGCAGTAACGGTATTTGACTTAGTGGGCATGCGGCAGCACAGCAACGGTTCTGTAGGACGATACAATGGGCCGTCAGCGGCACAGAATGACACCAAAAAGCGCAAAGCAGCACGGGTAAAAGAAGAACCGGGAAAAATGCTTTCGAATAAGAAAGGGCCGAGGGTTGTGGAGGTTTTTTTTCAGTGCGAAAATCTGATTAAAACACCGTGTTTTCAGCATAAAAGCGTATCATGACATGATCTACACGACCTACGAAAACGGTTATGATGTGGGATACGCAGTACAAGAAATAAGCTCGTTCAAAAACAGCCACTTTTTGTGTGGCCTGATGTTACTCGTCGAGCCGGACCCGCAGACTCCCCCGCTGCCAGTGCTCACCGCATCACCCGAAAGCGCAAACAAGGCGCGGGAGCAGACCGCTACGGTCGATACCGGAACGTAGAGCCTGTAGAGTCGTCCCCCGAAAAAGTTCGTTTCGGATCATAGAACCATAGCGCTTTTTTGTGTGTCATCTGCCAAGCAACACCCTCAGCCCAAGTAAAAACTCTCTTGAACGGCCTCGAGGATACAAGAATGACGTCAGAAAACAGGGCATTCAGCGGAGCCCTGCCACAGAGCATTGAAAGGTACATGACGGTCGCACTGCTCGAGAGGTTTCCGGCACTTTCGAAACGAAACCTACTACGCTCGAAGGACTGTAAATAAAAGTAGGCAATATCGAATCGACCCCGTGAAGTGTAAGCAGATATTGAGACGCTTCGTCTGCAGTGTACGTCAGCGGTCTCTCAACGGAACTACGTCGAATGTGTGTAATCAGGCGGCGAATTATGTGACATATTGCTGTAGAGCGGATAACTGGGCTAGTTCGTGTCGTTGTGTGGTCTTTTTTTCTACTTTCGGGCCTGTTTAGCGAACGCTTTCAACGCCAAGATGTTACATATTGAGGAAAACTAGAAGCACGTAGGCAGGGCGATTCTTAGTACTCCTTCAGGCACGTGAGAAGAAAACTTCAAACATACTTTTAAACTCGTCTTACCGGTTTTCTTAACAGTGAAGCTGTTTAGCAATTTGTTGATTCCCGTGTTTCACAAAACTCGGTGTAATAGTATAAAAAATAAATCACTGGACCGGGAGGATTCCAACCTGTGTCTGGTAGATCAACGGAGTTAAGAGTCTGCCGTCCTACCCCCTCGGCTACGACCGTGGGTTAGTACTCGGCAGTCAAACGGTTTACTCACTCTTCCGTGACTGTGAGGAAAGGAATCGCGCCACCTGCTCGACCCATAACACGTGATGGGGTACACGTTGCACCTGCGGGCGCCTAGTTTAAGCGTGCGCGTATACCGTTCCTTCGTTCTGCTTGCTCGACCTGCTTCTTCTTCGCAATTATATCAACAAAGATGGAGTAAAAGTCGTTGCGGCAGCGAAGAAGAAACAAATCGGCTGCAATCGTGGATTTATGCCTTCATGACGGTCGTGAAGGTTGCCTACAGCTTCGCCACCTTCAACTCTTAGCGTTAGTGTGAGCTTTCTTCGTTTTTTTACGCGAATCTTTCAGAGGCCGATCCACTTCCCCATCCCTATTATGGCAGACTGATATCCCGGGGCTTGTAAAAGCACCTTGAAAATGAGGCTAGTGGCCGAGTCGCAACCTTCTTGGCACGGGCAAGACTCAGGGGAGTGTGACAGCACACGAGGAAACAAGGTTACAAGTGCGCCGCATAAGGTGTTCCTTTCTTGGGAGTACAGAACGGTGGCATCATCAACCTCTAGTTGGGGAGATGGTGATGGAACCAAAGCTGCTAGCCGGGCGGCTAACGCTGGCGTACGGTCAGGTTGCGGAAGATCGCAGGGACTTCACTCAACTTGGCCTGAACAATTATTTTGTGCAGCAAGGCTGCGAATTTTCTGGCACATCGTACGTCTGCAGTTGCAAAGCGATGTTGCCAAACGGTTTATAGGGCACTGGTGTGAATCACGCTGCGTGCTGCGGGAAGTAGAGCGATGGCGGATATTGAAAAGGGAGTTTCTCTGAGTGCGCTAAAATATTAAAAAAAAAGTGAGTCAAGCGGCCTAGTTTGTATGGATCGGAGGAGCACCGCTATGAAACGGACATTCGGGTGAAACAGCGCAGCTTATCAGACACAACAGGAAGAAATCACGCGAACAGAAGGCAGCTGTCGCATCGCGAGTGCCGCAGTTCCACTCTATGACACTAGACACATGTGGAAACACCACGTTTTGTAAAAGCTCAAGTGCTGTAGGTGTAGCAACGTTAGATGAGGTAGCTGGTTTTTACTAAAAGGTGAAGTGGTGACGTGGTAGAGCTGTAAGGGAGTGGAAGTGATTCTGTGTAGCCATAGCACGGCTCAGGATTGTGGATATGTTCGACTAAAGAAGAATAACCTTCCGAGTACAAACAAAAAGAACTCCCTTCTTAGAATATCTGTCCATGGTCATGACTTTTGTTCTGTAGTAAAACAAACATCCAATTCACATAGGAAAATTATGTAAACGCAACGATGCTTCCACGGACAGGACGTTTGGATGTTCGACAGACGTGCGTTAATGTCAGTGGCCGCAATATATTTGGAAGAATAATAAAAGGCCCGGTGAAGCTCTCCAAAATCGATGCGAGTCGATAATTCTAGCTCTCCATGCGAAACGGGGCCGTCATCGTCTGCTGCTTTGTCGAGGCCATTATCACGCACCACTGGAGGTCCTGAAATTGAATTAGGCATAGCTTTGAGGCGCCAGTCAGACGAGCATTCGTTTGAGACTATCTGAAAGGAAAAGTACGAGAAAGCTGAAGGCTTAAGCCACCGTGGCAGACTTGGCCCAGAATCAGGGTTATATGTGAATTTTTACGACTTTCTTCGAACTGAGGAAGTTATTCAAGCGTTTCAAAACTTCGTTGCCTTCCTATCTTGCTCCGCTACTTGTCAAGGTGCCGTTCTTCTTGCGAAGGCACTCGATAATCATACTAGGTAATCCTCAGCGCTCTGAAAATTAGAATTCAAAATGGGAAAGAAGACTGATAACTTTGATCGTTCCAGCAAAAATTAAAATGGAAAAAGAAAACGCCGATTAAATCACTCGCAATTTTATTATATCGAACGAGTTCTTCAAGTGGTCCGGATCAGAGCCAAACACAAAAAGAGAACCGCGTTTTTTCGCAAAATTTGGAATTACACTGGGATAGTCTGTGGCGCTACTTTATTTATGCCGAGCTTCTCTTATACTACTTAATACTTAAACAACTTTTTCGCGGTTGATTTGTTTCGGTTTCTTCTTTTCTCACCGGGCTTCTGGAAGTTGCTACATAATATATTGCTGCGTTTTCTTATTTCTACTTTTTCGTATTCTTTCTTCGTTCAGGCAATATCTTTTAATCTGTTTCTCTCAGTAAATTACGGCAAGCTTTATTTTCTCATCACTACTTCCGAGAATTTTTTTTATCAACTCCGGAGTAATTGCTTTACCTTTATATTATTCGCACCGCTATATTTCACATCAAAGCGTCAGCCATTCGCAGTCATAAATTTGCGCCCATTGCGATTTCTATGATGACTCCTCGTACAGAAAAAAGTCCGAGGGAAAAACCTGTTCTCTTTTTTCCGAGGCTGTCAGCTTTGTGCGTATGAAAAAAAAAGGCTCTTCTCTCCGTCATTTTTCGTGATTTTACTGCTTTATTCTTCATGCATCCTTTGTATGTCTTAACACAAGAAGTACAAGCGTGACTTCTTTGGGAAAGGGCACCAAAGGTGCTTCATTGCGGAAAGGGCGAACTAAAGCCGTACTTTTGGTGCTTAAGGCACCCGTACGAGCTTTGAATTCTTACCTGTCTTCATACTAGGCATTTCCTGGTCGTTTCACTGGACGTTTTTTTTTTCTTTTTTTCCTGAGAACCTTTGCGAGCGCATTTAAATATTGCTGGTTTCCAAAAGACAGGGAGGGAGGCCCCTCTTCTGCCCCGACTTGGGCACTGAAACTTGCAATTCGTGCGGCCAGGCGTAGTCCTGGGACTCCAACCCTTGTACCCGGCTTATCGACGGCTGGATCAGGTATGTTCTTTTAGCATCGGAAAGTTTTGTGCTAGCTAAATTTCTTCAGTCTTTTTTTTTTCGTTCGACTGAACAAACACCCAAATGCCACTCCAGATAAAATTTCTGTGGGGTCCGCTTTCCCCGCGGAATACTTTTAAATACTACATAAGCACCCCTAGGACTCCCGTACAGGGCCTGGCGGTTCTATGTTGTTGTTCTTGATTGTGCACTGTTAGGCAGGCTTCAAACTTCCTGTGACGCTTCTGGCGTCTTGAGTTACCACATCAAACTCAGTCAACGCCTCCATAATCAGCCGTGTGTTCCGCAGGTTACCAAGTTACACGAAAGACGACACAGGGGTGCTCCTCGCTGCCCGCGACATGCGAGAGTAACACACAACCAGAAGATTCTATTCAATTCTTTCCTTATTTTCCTTTGAGAGGAGGAGGCTGGAGCTAGAAGCTGTGAGTCCAGCTTGAAAGAGGCTCCAGCCCCGTATACAATAGCATCACTGTCGACAGTGCGACACTCTTCATAGGTAAAACATAATTGAAATAACCATATACAACAAAAACACTCAACATAACCAAAAAAATTCATTGTACATATCGTAAACAGAACTGCATAAAACTGTTTTAGGATAATACATAATGTTGCTGACAAAATCTCAAAGGCTAATTACAGGCCTATTAAACACTCTTGCTGTTACAAAAGCTCAGGGGCTTTTTCTGCAACAAAAAGGTCTTGAGCATCAGAATAAAAAATGATTCTGCTAAATCCAAGGAACACACTGACGTCAAAAGAACACGGGAGCTCAAACGGCACTACACAATTGCTGGCAATGCAATCTAATATGCGAGTTGGGATGGCAAGTTACATCAAAATTTTCTGAGTGCAGCCTGTTAAGCAGGACCGGCAGACTATAGGTTAGCGATTGTGTGTCATAAGTTGTTCGGGAGTAGGTACAAACCATTTCTCTGCATGCCTTGTCGGACGAGTTGAACTTTTTCCTGTCAATTTTGACAAACATCTAATGAATTTATAATTTATATTAGTGAACGATATATACCTTATTAGTACCTGGTAATTATATAATGAAAACACAGAAAGAATGTCATATTTTAGAAAAAGCTGGCTGGTAGACAAAAGAAAGGGTATATTTTAAATGCACCGAATAGCCCTCTTTTGAAGCAGGTGTAGTTTTTTTTAAGTTAGTGATTCCTTTCGTACCCCAAACTAAGCTGCAGTATTGCAGAATCGAGTATACCAGTGCATTGTAGAGCAGTAGTGTGATTTTCTCGGGAAGAATGTGCCGCATTCTACTCATTACAACAACTGCTGAAGATATTTTAGATTGGATATAGTCAGCATGGTCATTCCAAGTTGGATTCTTAGAAAAAATGACACCAAGTGTCTTTACGTTGACCACAATTTCCATTATTTCGCTGCCTAAAGAAATATTGATGTCCCGCAGTGCTTCCCCTTTGGGCAGGTATAACACCACTTTTGTTTTATGGGTATTTATTCTTAAGCGGTTTGCATCTGCCCAGTTCTTTAGTTCAACTAGTGCATCATTTACTCTTCCCTCTACCTCTGTCTAATATAAGCCAGTAACGAAAACAGTTGTGTCATCAGCATAAGAAACCATTTCTGCATTTTTGACGCCTTGTACTATATTATTAATATATATCACGAACAGAAGTGGTCCCAATATGCTGCCTTGGGGGACACCTGCACTGATCGGCTCAGGAGCTGATGTAGCGTTATCAACATTGACAAATTGCTTCCTATGAGACAAGTACGATTCAAACAGAGCATGCGCGATTCTTCTGATCCCATATTTGTACATTTTGAATAGTAGAATATTATGATTAATGAGATCTAAAGCCTTAGAGAAATCAATATAGATGCCTGCAATAATTGTTTCGTTTTTGAATGATTCGACTATTATTTATTCGCGCTTTAGTAAAGCCGTCTGTGTTGATCGGTGTTTTCGAAAGCCGTGTTAAAAGTCGTGGTGTAAGTTATGCTTATTTAGGTACGATAACAGCCTAATATGAAGTATTTTTGAATTCCTTTCGAAAATATCGGTAGTATAGAAATTGGTCTGTAATTGTTTAGAGAGTTTTCGTCCCCATGTTTGAAAATGGGCGTTACACGGGCAACTTGCATGTATTTAGGGAACACACCAGAACAGAGGAATAAATTATAGATGTGGGCAATCAGGGGGCATAACTTGTCCAGCACATACTTAACAGGCCCGATCTGGAAGCCATTTACATCACTAGGTTTGCTGTTTTAATAATACTAATGCACGAGAAAACCTCTGCGCCATGAGTAGGTGTAAGAAACAGGGATTGTTCGGTGTTACTGGCATGCACTGAAGAATGGTAGCCAGAAAAAGAACTTCTTTTATCATTATTGTCACCCTGACTCTGCTGGATAAAAGATCGGTTTAAGGCAGTAGCCATTTAGATACCACGCAATTCCCGTCCCTCGTGTACGAAGTTATCATGAATGGTTGCGGAGGCATTAGGGTGCAACAGAGAATTTAACTTCTTCCAAACAACATCCGAGCGTTGCATATTATTCTCTGAAAACATGTTGATGAAGTAGTGGTATTTAGCTCCTTTTAATTTGGATGCAAGCTTGTTTTTTTGACACACGCGAAAACTGATTCCAAAAAGAAACGGGAACGCCGAAATACGATCAGAACATACGGAATAGAAATCACGGCCTCGCCAATTTCGTCTGCTCTCTTTGAACGCCAAAAGTGTGGTCAACAAACTAGAGAAACTGCAAGACCTTTTACTAGTATATGATCCACATGTATGTGTTACATCTGAAACTTGGTTGCACGAAGGGATTCAGGATGGCGAAATTGTTTCTCCCAACCACCAGCTGTTTAGAAGAGATAGGTGCACGCGAGGCGGTGGCGTCGCAGTTATTGTAAAAAATGGTGTTGATGTGGGGGAACTAGATCAGATTGATAACCACGAAAGTTTGTTTTTGAATGACTCTGTGTGGGGTGTGTCTTTTATATTATTTTCAGTGTATCGGACACCAAATGCCGATGGCCAATTTGTGCAGCACTTATATGATCACCTTTTGAAGTTCAGGGAAAAAAACGTAATAATTACTGGTGATTTTAATCTGCCACAAATAGATTGGAAAAATTTGAGTTATGGGCACAGTGTTTCGTGTGATCTACTTGTTGATATTACGCTAACTTTCAGTCTTCAGCAGGTTGTCCGTGTATGTACTAGAGGAGAAAACATTCTTGACCTCCTATTCCTCAGTGAAATGTTCAGTGAAGGGATGGTTGAAATTGAACCTGCATCTCAGATCACAAATTGATTTCCTTTACGTCATCAATGGACGTGAATGTCAGACGACCTCGACAAAAATCTCAGGTTAGGGATTATGATAACGCAGATGATGAATCAATTATTGATCACTTAGACCTACACCTTAATATTGTCTATGATGATGTCGAGCTATCATGGCAGTTCAGGGACACTGTTACTTATTGTATCGAAAGGTTTATTCCATTGAAGGGGGTCAAGAAACCTCGATCCAACCCTCGTATAAATAAATATATCACCCAAACTAAGCGAAAACTCAAAAGAATGAAAAAGAAACATAAAGGAGAGAGTTCGTGTCTCAAAGAATTAAAAATTGAATTATTAAAAAAACTGAAAGCCGCACGAGAAAAATATTTTAATCATACCCTTGCTGATTTCATTACGAACGCTCCGGAGAAGTTCTGGCGTTATTTAGGTAAATCAAAAAAGGTGATGCATAAAATAAAAGTTAACGGTGAAATTGTACAAGACGCCGCCAGTATGGCTGAGCAGTTTGATGATTACTTTTGCAGTGTGTTCTCTGACATGGACGAATTTGAACGATGTAATTCAACTGGGTCTTTTGTACACGATGTTACAATTTCTCGAGAAGGTGTTTTTGATATGCTCTTGAATATTGACGATAGGAAGTCCGCAGGCCCTGATCAGATTCCGCACGCTTTTTTAAGAAGGTATGCGGGACGAATATGTGAATTTTTAACTGAGTTCTTTACATTATCCTTACAATTAGCAGATATACCATCCGACTGGCGTAAGGCAAGAGTTGCTCCCATTCATAAAAAGGACGAACACCTCACAGTGTCAAATTATCGTCCAGTTTCTATTACAAGCACTTCCAGCAAATTATTAGAACATATTGTAGAAGGCTTCATTCGTCAGTATTTGTCAGATTACAACGTCTTGTCTCTAATACAGCACGGGTTCAGAAAGGGCCTGTCTACTTCAACTCAGCTTGTGTCAGTTGTTCATGAAATTTCGGAAGTGCTCGACGCATCTGGACAAGTTGATATGCTCTTTTTTGATTTTAGTAAAGCGTTCCGTAAGGTTCCCCACGGAAAATTAATTCATGAGCTCGAGTGCATTGGGCTCCCTTCAAATATCATGTCATGGATTAAGGCTTACCTCCGACATAGACAGCAGTTTGTAGAAATTAGCAAATGTTCCTCTAGTGTCCGTCAAGTAACTTCGGGTGTACCGCAAGAGAGCGTACTAGGACCGTTTTTATTTCTAATATATATAAAGGATATAACTAATAAAACCCCTGATAATGTGCATATTAACCTATTTGCAGATGACTGTGTCATTTTTAAACAAATAGCGTCACAAAACGGTCACTCATGTTAGCAAAATTCAGTTATCGCAATTTCCGATTGGTGTAAACTTTGGGGTATGGAAATAAACATTCAAAAAACTGTTTTGCTTCGGGTAACACGGAAAAAAGAACCTAGTGTATTTTCTGATGTTCTAAATGACACAACCATAACTGAAGTTAAAAAATACAAATATTTAGGTGTTACATTTAGTAATAAATTATCTTGGTCAGACCATATGTCCGTTACATGTTCAGCAGCTTTGCGCAAATTGTGGTTTTTGAGGAGAAAACTGAGAAAGGTGCCGGCACAAATCAAACTGTTAGCTTATAACATTTTCGTGCAATCGAAACTCGAATACACGGCGGCTGTTTGGGACCCTCATACTAAATAGGACACTATGAATTTGGAACGTGTACAAAGAAAGGCTGTTAGATTTATGTTTGGAAAATACAAAAGACAGGATTCCCCAACCTTACTAATGCTTAGAAATAAAATCAGTTCGCTAGAACGGAGGCGCAAAGTTAGTCGTCTCCAGTTTTTGCATAGCATCAAATGTGGGAGAATCGGACTTAAACTGCCTTGTTACGCAACTTTTCCTCAAGCCCGAAAAACAAGACACAGACATAACCTCTCTATTACGCCGATATTTTCTAATACAAATTCTCACATGAATAGTTTTTTGTGCGTACCATTAACGAATGAAATTCCCTCCCCCTTGAGGTTTTACAATCAAGAAACTTCTTACAAGAACTGGAAAACTACTTGCTTTATGAATTAGAATAATCTAAACCTAGGCTTGTGACCCCTTGTACATTATAAGAAAATTTACCTGCTATTTTGTTATATTAGTGCTGTGTTTTGGGGGCAAGGCGTTTTGCCCCACTGCGATTTATTGTGTTGTTCTTATGTCGCGGTTGTGCTAAGTTAAGTATTTGGAAGTTTTTGTGACATGTTCATGCTTTGTTTGAATTCTTCCTCTGTATTGCCCTCCCTGCATGGGCCAGCATCTTGGCCTGCAGTATGAATAACTGAATGAATGAATAAGAGGATGAGTAGATAAACAATGACGACAGAAACTAAATAAGGTACACTCACTTGAAATACGGCCGCACTTCGTGGGAGGAGGGGAAATAAATGTTTATTTCATGAGCACTGGTGCTGCTGTTAGGGCAGCCGCCCGGTGGGCAGCGTCGCTAGTCCGGGATGTCCTGGCATTGGCTGGCAGTCCAGGCGCTCTTCACCGGTACGCGCTGGGTCCCAGGGTCCGAACTTTTCAGGCAGACCGCCCACTGCTCATAAGAGGGGAAAGGTTGGGGGTAGGCCTGGGGTTTGTCCGCACTCCCATACTTGATGTTATAGGGTGCCGGGTAAGGGAGAGAAATTGCAGGTGGCCGGGTATAGGGTCGGGTGGATGGCATGGAGAAGGGTGCGATGAGGATGGGAGTTTGTTTATAGTTTTCGCAGTCTGGTGGCTTGTTGTCTGGATAGCTCTGGATGTGGAGCCGGGAATGTTAGTTTGCTTTGGTAGTGGGCCAGAATATCTCCATATTTTACCATAGGTTCCATCTTGAGAGCAGCACGCGATGTTTCTCCCTCAAAGGTACTCCCGGTGCACATGCGCGGGGTCAGCTGCATGAGCCGTCTCGCGAAGGATGTGTGTCGAGGCACCCAGACGAGTTATGTCACGGGTAGCTCAGCCTTGGTTTAAAGTAAGCGAATGGCTGTTTTGGCGATGCGTCCCATAGGTAACTGCGGCATGTTGTTTGCGAATCTGTAAACACTGTGACGGGCTAGGGCAATAGGCCTTACTCTGCGGTTTCCGTTTGTGCTGTACGGACGGTGAAGGAGGTCATTTCTTGACCTGTTCTATTGGTGACGCATACCGCGTGGGCTGACCGTTGAAGATAAGGGGAAGTGTCAGTGTACCTTGCAGACGGGTTTTGGCCATACTTTATGGCCATGACTTTGGCTCGTGCGATGAGGCTAGCTTGATTGTAAATTGGGGGCATGTGTCGTGCTAGCGGCATTACTTTGACGTTTTGCCTAATTAAGGGGGGAATGGCGGCCTTGCGGTGTCGTGTGGGTGGCGTTGCTTAATTCAATCCTCAAAGGGTAGCTCGTCCTGCTGGCGTTAGTTTGAGTCGTTCTATTAGAGAAATATGGTGGGCATCCTCTATCTCTTCCTAAGTATTGTGCAATCCAAGTTGAAGTAATATTTTTGTCGGCGTCTTCGAGGGCAATCGTATGGCTTGGCGGATAAAGGTATTCAATCTTGCCTTCTCGTCCTTTTTGAGAGCCAAGTGCGGTGTATCGTAGGCGAACCGGCTCAGTAGCATTGCTTGTACCATGCGCAAGGTGTGTCACTCTTCAAATCCGAAGCGTTGATGTGATGCGCAATATATTACGGGAATCAATTAACTATAGTGGGGTTATGGTGTGGAGGCCTGATCCATTCTGGCGATTGTAAGCCCAAAAATACGCACATGGGACCTTTGGTACTGATTTGCTGCTATGTTCAGTTCCGGATCCGGGATGAACCTCTCTCTTCGTAGGGCCGTACCGCTACTGAGAGCAAAGAGTGCTGACTTTTCTGGTGCGCATTCAAGACCTGCAGCCCGTAGATAAACATGCGCCTATTCTATGGCTGTTTGCATAGCATCTTGTTGCTCACCTATAGATGCTGTGGGGGTCAAAAGGGTGACGTCGTACAGTGCATGCTGAAAAGGTGGGATGTCTTTCAGTAGAGGTGGAAGGCTCTTCATCGCTGCGTTGACGAGAAGCGGCGATAATGCTGATCCTTTAAGGGAGCCCTTGGGTATTGTCCTGGATGTGGTAGGGCGAAGGCGTTCGATTCCTGTAGTTGCTGTGCGTCTGTTAAGGAAGTAGGCAACGTAGTTGTACATTCGTTGCCCACAGTCGATAGAAATTAGCCCTTTAAGGAGGGCTTGATGGCTGATATTTTCAAAGGCGCCATTGATATTCATGTTCAGGATGCACCGCTTGTGTGTATTAGAAAGACGGCCAATTATCTTTTCCTTCCGCTGCAAAGCAATGCCCTGTGTGGACAAGTGGGGGTGATATCCGCGCATGGTATTGGGGAAGTGTCCGTTATCTTCGTTGTAGGGGGCGAGGCGATTTTTCTCCTTATGGTCTAGCACCTTTGCAACCCAAAATGATAGGGGGATCATGTAATTTTTTTCCACAATCCTTCTTCTTGTTGTTGGACAGGTTTATATTAAAACATATTGCAGAAAGCATAAGCGTACAGTCGTCGGCACGACCGCGCCTATGCCGCCATCTTTTCGTCCGAGTCGCCCTCTTGCGCAGTGTTAACAGTTAATAACGCAGCACCGACT
Source organism: Haemaphysalis longicornis (assembly GCF_048455015.1). NCBI lineage: Eukaryota > Metazoa > Arthropoda > Arachnida > Ixodida > Ixodidae > Haemaphysalis > Haemaphysalis longicornis. The sequence goes on along the minus strand of NW_027526204.1, from coordinate 153,148,588 downwards.
TCCCTAAACGTATATCTCGAACGCAACGGAGCATCTCCCGTTATCCATTGTGTTGTTTTATTCTGCCTCTTTTTGGCCACTACATTCGCCAAGCCTGCTTATGACAACCGCGTACAAACGTTTAAATTCAGTCTTTGCGTGTCTAAGCTGTACTGGGCCTATATCGCCTACAGAGTACAGCTGTCGTCTTTAAAGGGCCAAGAAACTTTTGTCCCTCGCCTCCAACATAATAACAGCTGCTGCTAACCGAACGTGCAGCCTTGACCTGACTACCGCCCTCACGGACGTAACCGCTCCGATAACCGCCGCACTTTATTTCCTTCTTTTGCGAGAATACGTCTTTAAGCATAATTTGCGAAATCAATAACTAAAATACATATCGGATTCCGGTGATCTGGCGAAAATGAAAGGTGCTGAGGTCTCCCAGAACCGTGCCTGCCGCCCTCGAGTGGGCTCTGACGGGGTTCCTTTGCACTGAAGCAACAACTCATTATAAATGGCTAAAAGGAACGCGCAGGACCACATTATGCGCAGTCTGTCTGCCTTGCGAACGTGGGCTCGGTACGGCGGTATAATAAAAAAATTAATGCTTTGTTATGGAAAACTTTTGGACTCGCTAATACAGTCGCAAACTGAAGTAGCAATTTCAAGAACACTCAGAAAATCTTTCCGTTTTACGGGACACGTGGTTTGGGATTTAGAATGATCACGCCGTGCTGTTGCTCGCCTGCGTTGGGTACGTTTTCGGGCTTCTCTACACTCTCCCACCGGCCTTACTACAGCGGAAGAATTGTATTACGTCTCTCGCAGGCAACAAAATAACCCTGTTGCGCGCTCTTTATCAAAGCTCAATTGAAATAGAAACGCCTTTGCAACGCCAGAACAAAAACTGGCACGAAAGAAATCACCATGGAAAGGCTCGCAACAAACGTATAGGCAGAAAGGAGGATATCTTTCTCACCGCGACAAAGTGGGTTATTCGAGCGTACCGCCGCATTCATGGATCCGAGGGCACAGAACCACTCGTAACAAAAGAAGTCTCGGCGGAAGCTGAGTGTGAGGGGGAAGAAGAAGCACGAAGGCCCGGGAAAGAAATAAAAGCTCCCCAGTGAGGAGGGGGTCCTGCCGAGTGAGTGAGCCCCTCTTATGGCGCCGATGCTAATAACCCCCTTTGAAAACAAGCTGCACGGGGCGCTCATTAGGGGGCGGCTAACGTGTACACGCTCAGCCAATTAGAAGGTCAGCTGCCACCGCTCGAGACACTGTGCTGGTCGGCAGGCCAACCGACGCTATTCCGGGGATGGCTCGTTCCGACCACTCGTGCTCGTTCCGCGCCTATCGCGCCTCTTTTCCCTCTATATTTTAGTCTCCGCTTCTTGCTCCTGCCTGATTGCATGCAATGGCGTTTCGAAAAATCGAACGTCGTTACTTTTGCAGTCGTTTCTGCCCCGTATTCGCCGCTGCTCTATGGTTCCACCGGTTTCCCCTTTCCATTGGTTGGATACGCGTGCATCGGAGATTTTTGTCCGCGACATACAAGATAGTACGTGAAATTATTATAATGAATAGTAGAAATCCCGCATAAGCGTCGCCGCCACGTCGACCATGCACCCGCGACTTTGTTTGCTTCTATTGACGTCGTGATGATTTTTTTTTCACGGCATTGTCGCATCTCGGGCATGCAACAGGTTTCAATGTGTCTCCAACATGCACCGAGTTATGTGCATTGGTGTCACAAGACATCAAGAAGCCTCGTTAGTGATTCTGGTGCGCTGCTACATTATGGTAAAGCACAGTGGAATCAGTTTATTACGCATTTACGTCTTCTTGCCCATCTCCTCCTAGTATTCTTTCGTCCTTTCTACACCCCTCCCTGCCCCCTTTCCGCCTTTACGCTGCAAGCGTTCCCCAGCGCCGGTAAACCAATCTGCATTTTATTAGGTAGTATTCATGTAATTTGAAGCAGTATTTGGCATAACAAAATGAGTTGGCACTTCTGCATACCTCAACTTGTCCATCATCAGTTTGTTGGGGCTCGGTTGCACTTCTTAAAAACATTTCTCCACTTCCTTAATAGGACCCCTGGTATCCCCACTTACCGCTACACTTTTCTTACGGAGGGTAGACAGTATACCCCCACTAAACTAACTTAAAGTATTTATAGCCTATGAAGCAGTAGTTTATGCAAACTGCCATTCTTCCCCTCCGCCCTGAAGCAGCAGTGAACACTCCCCTCTTCCCCCTAAAAAACTCGACATTGCCCAAAATTTCCAGCACAGATATCGTGTCCTTGAGAGGCCCGACGTTTACTGCACTTTAACCCTCTAACTCATTTTAATTCTTTTAATTGAGATTCAGAGCATTTGTATGTTGATTTGGCTATCGTGTGAATGCATTATACGCTCACTTGAGCGGAGAACATTGTTCATCTCAAAATGTTCTAGGCTGCGAATATCTTGAACGTTTCGGTCTCATTCACGTTGTTGCCTACCGCATTAGTCGTTTCCATAGGCGAGCATTACATATGCATGTTCGTAGTTTTTTCACCAATAAAAAGTGAAAAGTTGCTGAGACAAAGGCGCTGAATCTACCAAGGTGAGGCGCAGCACCAAACTCGTTAGCAAACCTAGGTGTAAACTACGCCTAAACCAATCGCGAGTATTTTTTACCAGTTTTTGTGACTTGCGTTAATTTGATTGCCGCGCCGAAATGACGGCGTCCAAGAAACCACGCGGACAGGACAAGTAGTTCGCAGATTTTGTTCTCGCCGACGCCCGGAAAATCCGCAACTTCGCGTCACTAGCTGACGCTGGAGATACGCTTGGAAACGCTTAATTGACGCATGTGAAAAATGCTTCCTTTTAGGGCTGGCACTATAATGCGATAAAAAAGAAGTTATCAAAAGATACAAAGCAAAGAATGTTCGCTGATTCAAATAATGCAATACACGGGTAACAGACACGTTCTTGTCTTTCGCGTAGCCCCGTGTAGTCATGCAGATAAAAAGTCAACATCAATGCTCCGTGGCAAGGACGCGGCTGGAAAAGAAAGGATAAAGTCGCTGTGGGTGGAATTTATCTGCGATCGATAAGTAAATGAATAAACAAATACATATAACAAGGAAATAATTTACGGGGAGTCTAATACGTCAGTACGCACCAGTATAGCGCCGAAACAAAGTATTCCTCGTAAGCTTTGCCCGCTGTGACTGCTGTGTGATTGCCTGTCTCTTGCCCGCTGAGCCGTGGCTTCCGTTCGCGTCGAGAGCGGCCTGACCGGAGCAGCGGCCTGAGGTCTGTCAGCCGTCTTCTAATCAGACGTCGTGCTTCTCCCCGTGACACGTCGTTCGCCTAATTGCGACGGTCGATGACAGGAAGCGGCCATGTGAAACTCCGCCGTCCGCAGCACGTCTCTCCTCATCCTAGGTTTCGATTTTTTCGCCTCAATACTGTTATCTTTGTACTTTTTGTCGCCCTTCTTTAGTACTTCTCGTTCATTTATCCATATCCTTTCTTACCGCTGATATTACAGTGCTCTCGCGGTGTTTTTCCGGCATGATGTTCCTGCTGCCATATGTCTAGAATCCTTTTTAAGAGGCCGCCGTCATCGGGCTGCTAACAAGCTCTGCTCGTTACAACGGAACGCTGCGGGCGGCTTGGAGCTTTCAAAATTCGGCGTTACTTGAATGTGCTCCCACGCGCTACATTTAAAAAAAACGGGCAAATAACGCGAGCCACATCCATTTTCCTGAACGCACAACGTTTAGGAACCCCACGTGCATGAACTGTTGATCAGAGAAATGTGTAAAACTATTTTTTTCAACAACGTAATTTTTTTTCAAGAACGCAAATCTGCGCCGAATCACTGTTGTGCTTCTGGGCGTACTGGCATCGTCTGCTAGTCAGTTCTATTTACTATAAAAGAAAAAAGGAGAAGAACGTGTAGTTTTTATCAGGACAGCACACAAAAGATTCCTCTGTGCGATCTCCCAAATACTAGACTTTATTTTATTTATGTTATTTATTTTACATAGTGCAGCGCAAGCGGGCTATTGCAGGAGTTGGTCAAGTAAAATGCACAAGGTAAAAACAAGCTAAGCTCAGAAACAGTGTTATGTGATAATATTCAATGACTCTCAATTTCGTACACAAATTCATCAAAAGGTAGAAAGCGGGTTGATCCGGGGAGAAGATTTTATTTTTATATAGTATGGGGAAATATACTGTATTTGAAAATATTAGTGCGGGCAAAATACGGGGTAACGTTGAGGGAGTGACAACTACACGTAGTGGTCGGTTCAGCGAGAATGACGTATTCATTATCAGGAAGGTGACAGTGCGAGTTGATAATACCATAACGAAAACTACAGTGATTCGGTATTGCGACCCACAGCTAGAGATGTTAGCCCGAACAAATGAAGCGCATTAGTGGGTGACAATTCTGAATCAAGGCGATGAGAGATAAAGCGAACGGCTTTCTTTTGTACCGATTCAATATGATTTATTTCGCAATGCTTATACGGGTTCCAAACTGGCAAAGTGTATTCAAGCATGGGGCGTATTAGCGGCTTGTAAGCGATCAGCTTTGTTTCCCTGGGTGCTTCAGCCAGCGTGCGTCGAAGGTAGCCAGTTCTTTTCACTGCCTTGTTTGTGATAGAATTGATATACTTTGACCAAAACAAATTTGACATAAACGTAACTCCAAGGTATTTGTATTCATCTACGGTATCAAATGATTGTGCGTTAAATGTGTAGCAGAAAACGGAAGGAGGTGTACTATTTGTTGACCTTGTTGTCACGCTTTTACGAAAGTTAATTTTCATTTGCCATGTTTCCGACGATGAACAAAAATCTGAAAACGATCCTTGCAAATGTAAGTGATCTTGAAACGAGGAAATCTTCGAATATGATATAGAATCGCCCGCGTAAAACCGAATCTTGGATTTACAGTGAATAGGCAAGTCATTAATGTAGAGGAGAAAAAGCAAATGGCCCAGCACTGACCCCTGTGGAACCCCTGATGAAACCTCTACTATGGACGAGGATACTTTGCTGAATGATACCGACAGTGTGCGTTGCCTAAGGAAGCTAGATATCCAACCAATTAGTTGCGGATTTTTAAGAATAGCGTTTAATTTTAGCAACAGCTTGGGATGTGATACATCACAAACGCTTTAGAAAAGTCGATGAATATGGCGTCAACCTTGGTACCCCCGTCTAAACTATGGCATGTATCATGAGAAAAATTCGCCTAATTAGGTTAGTGCGCTGAAACCGCGCCTGAAACCATGTCGCGTGCTGGAAAAGAGTTCATTACTTTCAAGATAATGCTTTCTATATGCTCTAGAATTTTGCATGAATAGGAGGTTAACGAAATAGGTCTTTAATTACCGCTGCTCTGTATATCACCAGATTTATAAAACGGGAGAACTGGATGTTACTATTCCAGAACTGAGTGATTTTCGAAAAATTACTGTGAGATACCTAGACGTCCAGTGCGAGTAACGGATGAGAAAAGGTTCTCTATATCATCTGGCCCTGCACATTTTTTTGGAATCAAGATTCAAAACAAGGTTTAAAACACCTTCAAGAGTGACGTCAATGTCGGTTATCGGGATGCCTCGATCAGTGGTACGAAAAGGGGGATAAACATTGTTGTCGAGATATTAGGACATAGTAACTCAGATTGTGCTAAGTAGAGCAAAATTGTTAATAAATTTCCTATTTAACTTATATTTGTACGCACACTTTAATGCACGCTTAAATTCTCCCAGCAATTATTACCAACGCTATTTAGACACTCAAAATGTGTGCACAATTCTGCTGAACTAATTCATCACTCTCATAAATGAAATTTCTATATTTATCTTATTTATGTTACTAACTAAATATATGAATACGCGAAAAGCAATCATTAAAAACTCGCGCTGAGCTCATCTTTGAAATTTACACGTTGGATTCCTGACGAGAGGATTCGTGTATGAGGTATTTATTTGTCACAAATAACAATACATATTTTTTCGCTCTCTCCTTTTGTAATATTCTCCTTATTAATCGTGGTTGTCACCTCTCGGGGCGTATGCCTGGAGAATAGCGGATTATCCACCGACAGCGTGTGACAGATGGGGTGAGGCTTTGATGTCCAAAGTGAATCGCAGTCTTTAAACTCCAAATACAACGGTTAAGCCGAATCTCAAACACTCTTTCCTAAGTGAGTATTTTCTCTTTCTCTCATTTCGGGAGGTGAGAATGAATCCACAGCCAAATGTATTAAGAGCGAATGCTCTTTATAAGCGACCCCAAACCATCCACCGCCGGCGTCGGCGGCGGCGTCCGCAGTGCTCTTTAAAGAAAAAACAGCATCCGGCGCCAGGTTTCGATCCGAGGACTTTGCGGGCCGCAGCGCGACGCGCTACCGACCAAGCCACGGCCGCGACGGTGATATCAGTGTTAGACGTGCCTTATATCTTTAACGCATTCAAACTACGTCGTCAGCGGCGTGCGTTGGCGACTCAGCGGCGTTATAGCGGCTTGATAACTGCGTGGTGTACACGTGATACTACAAACCCGATGGAAGAGATGGAAGAGAAGGCAGCGAGGCGGTGGGCTGCGGGGGCCGAGCGCAAGCGCCGCAAGCGGGCCGACAACCGTGCATTCGCACTTTCACATTCTCCCCCTCGGGGAAATGCGGGGGAATTTTTTGGACGCAGAACGCAAAATAACTAACGTGCTCGCTGGCTGCGCTACACAAGTTGCAACATACGGGAGAAAAATCTGAGTCACTTGGCCACAATGCTGGGTCCTCGGTGAGAGGCAATCTACACCTGAACACATTACTAGCAGAAGCAAAGTTCCAGCCATACGAGAAGTAATAACAGCGCTTCGTGTCAGCGCCCACGCACAAGCGCTACGATGTAGCAAAAAGCAATGAGTCAACTCACTGAGAAGGAGAACGGCCACGCCGAAATTTCCCGTTCGGAAGAGCTGTCACGCGCGATGCTTACGTAGTAGCACGTGACAGCAGCGTCAACGGCCGACCGGACGCAAGCCCAAGGAAATGGGCAACAGGAGGGAAAGAAGGAAGGAGCTCCAATCGTTTTCACTATAGCTCGGAGCACCTCAGGCGTTCTCGGCAGCACCATCTCTGCGCTCGGCGAGCCGGCTGTGGATGAAATGCCTCTGCAGCTTTTAATTGTGCGATGGCCTGTGAAGAGTGGTTCCGAGCTTCCTAGCCAAAGGAAGAAAGAGCGGCCCTTACAATAAGTACGCACGAAGAGGCAATCACCGGCGCCGAGAAATCTCGGTGAAAAAAAAAAAAAAAAGAGTCCGTAGTGCTGGCTTTCCGTTTATCTAGAAGGTGCGGACTCAAGCTCGCACTGTTCCGTTCCTGTCACCGCGCAGGCTCCTCACATCTGCTGGCTAAGCGGATGGAGATGTTCGGACGTGATCGAACTTCGGAGATGAACTGACCGCCCGGGGAGCGCGGGTCCGCGGCCCCGGGCTGACTGCAGCTTCGCAACACGATAAGAAAAGAAAGAAAGAAGAAGGAAGGAAGGAAAGGAAACGGGCGTCAACCAAGGGTCGGAAATAAAACGCAAGAATGCGGCTGAAGAAATATTGCCAAGAGGAGCGAACAAGGTAGAGAAGCACACGAAAAAATCAGCGGCCTTAAATGCATTGCCAACGAGTGTCTCTCAGCCGGTAGAAAAATGCCCGAGAACGATCGCTGCACGGTAAAAAGCTACGGGAGAAACTGACAGGGAAGGGAGAAAGAGATAACGGAGGAAAAAAACAGGGCCGAGAAGACTTCTGCGAGCAATTTGCATGACGCCGAATTTTACTGGACGCACTTCTTATTCGGACCACACACAGAATAAATGTCCAACGGGCTGGAAAGGGGCACGCCGTGCAGGTTTCAGGCGGCTATTCGATGTCCACCAGCGGGACACGGTATATTATGTAAACTTGTGTGAGCTGCCACCGGGCTCTGTCCCCTCGACGAATAGCCGCGTTTGAAATTCCTGCCTACCTGCTTCTAAAGCTCTTTTTTTCTACATCCCCAACCCTCAGCCTAGAAGCATGTGGGCGATTTTAAACACTCACAGAACTTTCTGCTTTTTCAATAAGCAACCTTCTCTTTCTGCCTAGTCGTAACGGGCCACCCATTAGACGGCGACCTAATGGTGCAAGCAACTGGTCTCCACAATGCCTCTAGAATATTCGAATTGGGTGCCAAAGATGGTGGAACCGATATTCTCACGCTTTAGTTCACGAAAGTAGTTGCTGTAATCCCGAACAATTTCTCTTTTGTGTGGAATTGTTTTTGTCGAGCATGGTGAGTGTTTTGTATTTCACTTGTCTTCCCTGCAAGCATTTTTCTAGCACGACGAGCGTAAACGAAGTTATCCTTATCGTATGCCAAAATAGTGCTTGTTTATTGCCTTCTCCCAGCGTCGTGTCTACGCATGAAAGCTACGCGCGGTGTTTGTTCGATTCGATGGCCCTGATGCGGTGCGCGTCAAGACGTCATACTTCTTGGTTATGGCGCTTTTAATTTTAATCGATGGATGGATGGATGGGTGGAAAAACGTTTACTCGAGAGTAAACGAAAGAGGGGGAATGAGAAACAGGAGCAAGGAAGACATTTCGTAGGTTCATCAGAATCTTGTCCCCACCTTCAGGAAGGCCAACATTGTTCTAGACGTTCCTCAATGGTTACTCACGGGATCCAGTCCACATCAGCAGCAGTTCGCTTAAGCTATCATGTCTTTCTTCCTCTTTTAAGGCGAAAGCCTTGTTAGTGGGACCAATGACGTGCTGCCGAAAAAACTAATGCATCTCCCCATACACCGGATGGCCGACCGAAAAGCTCTAATCAGGTCTCTGTACACACATGGCGCGTGCGCGAAACCGGGCTCCCATTGTGTCAAAACGGTTACTTGAAAATCGCGAAAGAGGAACTGTTCCAGACAAGACCATACACGCATCGATCATGACGGAGGAGTACAGTAGGATACATTTATCTCATAAACCACGTATCCGTATACATTTGGATCATTCGTAGATGCGTTGACTTAGCGCAAGAAAAATCGTCGCGTGGGTTTGTTCTACGTTTGCGATTTGGGTCTCCGACGCACTCTCCGCGGAGGTTGGGCGCACTTTTAGCTCTCCCGCTTCTACCAACTTTCTTTAGGAAGGGCTGGTAATTCTCCATCTTTTGTGTCGCACTTTTTCTTTTGCGCACCTGCTGCACAGTTTCGTGGGAGATGATCCCAAAAAATTAAAGCAGTTCCACTCAACGTAAAAGGAGCCATTGGCGGGGCAGTGATTCCCCAGAGAAGCTACAACTCTCTCTCTTGACTACTTTCAGTATTAGCTGGCGTTGATATTGAAAGGGTTCAAGACAGGCCGCCGCAGCCCCTGAAAAGTTTTCTAAAAAACAGTGAAGTGAGTTTTAATTATTTTATGTGATTGATGGGTTAATTCATGACTTTTTCGTGCTTTATAGCATTGTTTACTTACTTGCGGTTCAGCCATGGAAGCCTCCGGGGCAAGTGCTCAGCTCAAAGGTCCCAACGGCCCAACACTTTGCATATGAGTAACGCGTGCCTGTGTAGCGCAATGTCAATTACATTGGCTTCGTAACGCGAGGACCTATGTTCATACCCGACCAGGGGAAGCGGGGATCTCTTTGAAGCCTCTGTCTGGGTGCGTGGCGCTCGTGACTGCGGTGGCTAGATTCCGTGACCCCGGTCCAGCTTGTGCGACGACAAGTCGGGCCCATAAAGTGCTTCGCACTTAACAAAGCAGTTTGTGCTATGCCGTGCACTTGCGTAGAACTGCGATGGTCGTGCACTTTACATCGGTGCCATCTGATGCGTCTACGACATTGATGCATCCGAGAGATGAGCAAACGTCACACGTAAATGGACACATTTTTATTGGCACGTGGCCAAAGCCCAACACTCATGCAATAAGCGTTCAAGCGATCGCTTGTGGCACAAAACCGTAACATGGGAGAAGCGAACAAAAAATCACGGGCCATCTCCACTAACGTGAAACCTGGGGAGGGACGAAGCATGCAGTGTGCGCCGGTGTTTCCCCCAGCAAAATCGCTGCTATTCGGCAATGCGAGACAGAAGACGATTTTGTTTCAACTAGATGCATATGTACATTTCTTATATGCAATCAGCAATCGAGTAGCTAATCCCAGTCAATATGCATAATGTATTTCTTAGGTTGATTGATTGATTGATTGTGGGGTTTAACGCGCCGACGCAACGCAGGCGATGAGGCGCGCCGTAGTGGAGGGCTCCGGATTAATTTTGACCACCTGGGGATCTTTATCGTGCGCCGAAATCTCGTACACACGGGCGTTTTTGCTTTTCGCCTCCATCAGAAAAGCGGCCGCCGCGGCCGGGAATCGAACCCGCGACCTCGTGCTCAGCAGCGCAACGCCTTAGCCACTGAGCCACCGCGGCGGGTGTATTTCTTAGGTTCTTATCCCTCGTCCTAATGCTCCTGATGTTGATGAGGCTCCTGGGCTTCCAAGTCGTATCGGGCCGAGTTCAGCTAGAGCTACACAGCTTTGCTGTACAAGTCTCGTGTCCTTGGAGCACGACGTGTTCTAGCGCGAGCCGTTGGAAAACGAGTGTCCCGGTGTGTACTTTTAGTGCGCGTTTTTGCCCACGGAGATGAAACATTCTAGTGCGAGGCGTTCGAAAACCCGCGTACCGGTGTGTTCTTTTAGCACGCATTACGTTCTAGTGTGAGGCGTTGGAAAACGAGTGTCCCGGTGCTTTAATACCGTGACTACACGAGAATAAAACAGGAGACGCCGTCAGCCCTAGCCCCTAAGATGCTTTGCTCTAAACCAAAAAGAACATCAACAGCGCAGTCGTCTTTAGGCCGGGAGAACTCACTATGCGCTGAGCGTGACAAGCCTCTACCCTTACAAATTAGGCCAGCTTTGAATTAGAGGAACTAAGCGAGCTTTGATGTAGTGTTATGATTAGAGACCGGAACTTTAGGCAAAATGCCTATTTTTTCCTTGAGTCCGTATCAAGCCTATTTAACATATAAGCATGAACTAAGGGAAGGGGAGCATTTTAAGCGATACTTTATTGTGCCTATAATGCCTATATTGGCTATATGGGCTTTTTAGCGCCTATTTTGACTATATAAGCTGATATGGGCTTTTTAGCCCCTAAAATGCCTTTTTTGTGTTATATATGCTTTTTTTGGTTTTTTGAGTCGGTGGTCTGCACTGTTTTCGCTTCAGAGGCCCGCAACGAAGTGTTTGTCGCACCCCGTATGAAAAAAAAAATTAAAAAATTCCGCGAGCCGTGCCAAACAAGCCCAGAAACGCAAACCGTGCACAAGCTACCGCCACCTAGACCTCGCCACATCGACCAAACCGCCAGAGGCCCGTACGCAGCCAACCGCAGACAACCTCACCGACGTCACCGTTGTCCACACGCGCTGTTTTCTTTAGTGTCCTTCTGACGCGCTGTGTCCGCGGACCAACGGCGAGAACTTCTGCCCGTATGCCCCATCCATTGCTAACGCAATAAAAACCACGGCACTGATGAATCTATGGGATTCAACGGTGCTGTAAATGGCTGAGCAGGTCCTTCTACTCTGTACATACCTGCAGTTAAGATCTTTCTTCGATTTGCAGTTTTGTCTTCAAGCAGCAGTTACCGATTGACCCTCTTCCACCACAGCCCATTGCTACGACTTAAAAACTCGGCTAAGGGTGGAAATCTGCTACAAATACACTCGCCGGTGCTACTAACAGCACCGCAAACGACAAAAGCATTGCAGCCGAAATTGTTTACATCACGGCACACATGAACGTTACTTGCCACATTTGTGTGCTTATTTCACACTCTTAGCAAAAAGCATTTCCGCAGCTGAGAGCGTGGGCGACGCTCTGACTTAGAATCCTGAGCTGATTTCGGAGGTCCAGGACTTACCCGCCACAATCACCAAAGACTTTTTCCTGATAGAGCCATTCCTGTCTGACAATCGGCCATTCTGTCTGACATAACATTCCTGGATTCCCTGTGCTAAAACAGCTGCCGAAGGTCCTGAGCACCAAACATAATGATATTTCAGGTCATGAAGCGTCCCTAAAAACAAGCACCCTCTTCCAACTTCAGTGATCGTTGAGTGTTGTTTTTTTTCGCACACAATTATCGACCGAAATGAGGTACAACTTCAGTCGCAAATAATTGCAATGGGTGTGGCTTGCCATTGCTTTTAAGATTTTCTTTTGTTGTCGAATCACCCTGCATTTCACGTAAATCTGTTAAAATAGCAACTCTTGTGTGACTTATTTTCACGAATAAAGTAAAATTACTTTCCCACTCTACTATACTTGTCCGCAGTTTTTACTGCAAGTCAGACATTTGTAGCACAATATGCTGCTCAAGTAAATACGAATTGGGCCTATATGTGCCTAAACAACAATATTTGGTGTCTATAAATGCCTAAATGACACTTTTCAGTGCCTATTATAGGCGCCTAAAACCGTAATTTTTCGTGCCTATAGTTCCGGTCTCTAGTTATGATACAGAGTTGCGACCCTGAATCCGCAATGTTCCACACAAAGTTTTTTTTTTTTTTTTTTTTTTGCGGTAGAGAAAAATCATGCAGGGAAAAACTGTTGAATTAATAAAACAAGTAGCCCATCTGCCGCGACACCACTGGCATCGCCCAGTGCTTGGTAGTCGTTTTTCAACGTTAAGGAAGGTTCTTACTAGTGTATTCCCCACTTTCTAAGCTCCTCTCCGCAGTGCAAAAGGTTTTTCTGGGCTGAAAAATGTGCCAGTGACCTCCACACATGCATTCCTGGAGACAGCGCCGCTGTGGAGACTGTGATACGGGCAGCGCTTGTAAAAAGCTCGGAGCGCGATGGATACAATGGCTCTGCGCACCACCTCCCCGGGAGAAAAGGCTGCAAATGCGCACTCGCTAAAGGCTTCCTGCGCCCTTGCATGGGGTTCAGCAAAACTGCACGCTAGGTTGCGCCACCGCTTGATCACGCAAAACGCTTACTTCTGTTTTTCGTGCAAGTGCAGCGCCCGAGTTCCAACCGAGCAGGGCAGCTTTCTCCCTCCGCTTCCTTGGAGCTCACTACAGCACCGCCGTCACCATCGAAGAACTATCTCCAGCTCCTCAGCATAACAATTAGGCCCCCGCACCAGCATCAGCTCAAAGTTCTTGAATCATTTCATTTCATTTCATTTATTTCCACCTTAAGGGCCCTGAGGGCATTACATAAGGGGTGGCGTGCAGAAACGTATGGCACAGCGTTATGAAAAAGAAAAAAGATTAGAAGGCAACAAAGAAGAGAGAAAAAGAACAAATTACAAAGGTACAGCAATAATAGCAGCAAATACAAAGTTACAGTAAAAAAAATACAGTTCAAAACTGCAAAAAAGTACTGCAAAACTGCTGCTGCAAAACTGCAGCAGTAAAAAGAAAGAAAACACATGAGGCACATTTGATAGGCACGTATTATGTAACATGGTTGAGCAATTTTCCGCCGAATAATTTGCGGTCTGCGCATGAGGCTATTGCATCGGCAAATGGTTCCAGAGGGTGATTGCTTGAGGGAAGAATGAGTTGAGCATTGATGAAGTACGGCTGGTTAGCCGTGCTATGGCGTTGCTGTGGCTGATACGGGACGAGGTTCGGTGTGGCGGTTTTAAGAGAGGGTGTCTGGATTTCGGGTGATAATAAAAGGCATGAGGAAGGCAGAGGCGTGATATGATCCGGCGTGACTCAAGCGAATGCAGGTTCAAAGATTGCTTTAGTGCAGTGATGCTGGTGTTAGTGGAGTACTGTGAGCAGATAAAGCAGCAGGCACGATTCTGTATGGCTTCTAACTTGTGTGTGAGGTATGCCTGTGAGGGATGCCAAATTGAGGATGCATATTCCAGTTTTAGTCGTACGAACGTTAGGTAGGCTAGTTTTTTAATCTCTGGAGATGCAAATTTTAGATTCCGGCGTAGGTAGCCGAGCGTGCGCGCGGCGTCTGAGCAAATGGTTTGTATGTGTAATTTCCATGATAGGGATGGTGATAGATGAACTCAGAGGTATTTGTAGGATGCTGCAGCGACACAAACCAATGCGCCACGCCTTGAACTATCACTTTTCTTCTGTATTTTCCTCTGCCTGTAACACTGTTGCCATCACACCACTGGACCCTCCCCCTATCGAAATGCCTGATATTGCAATCTGCCCTGAGGGAATATCTAACCTTATAAAAGCTCTTAAACTTTCTAGAGGAGAAGCATAATTTACGCTCTAATAGTTACTTGATAAGTGTTGGTTCACACTCGCCAATTTGAAACAAGCGGTGCCCCTTCCAGTCGCTTAATGAAACCTTTCCATAAATGCGACATTTTGCCGAAACCAAGCGTTTACTTTAAATACTAACTCAACAATAAATAATTTTAATCGACTGTGTAAATATTGTGCCATAATTAATTCAATTCGTTCAATGTTCGTTCAAGTAGCCCCGGAGTTATTCCCCTCTGAACGAACTGCACAAAGAAGTCCTAAGAATGATATAACGCACAAAAGTAATATTTTAATGTCCATGAAAACTTCTCCCCAAGAAATTGCACAACACTTACGAACTTTTGTAATGCGACGTTCTGAAATGACGCACGTCAGCTTACGACATTTCGATCCCCTTTTTACAGCCGTGAAGGGGCACGCCGCGACAAGTTAGTCGTGTCTGCATGAGCCCTAGAAGCCTCTGCTTTGAACCCGCTCCCTCGAAATCTTGCGGCGCAAGCAATAATTTCAACTGGCTTGTAACCTGGTGAGAAGAGCGGGACTGGAGACTACGAAGGCCCCGTAATAATCCCTAAATTAGTCTTGAGCCTAATCTCATTCGTCAGAAATATTTCCTGAAAACGCAGCAGCCCAGCGATGCGAAGGAACTTTTCGGTCTAGCTCTAAGCGCACTTTAACATAGTCGCGTAGAAGCAACCATGAACTTCGATGCTCCCTATCAAGTTTTCCTACGAACACTTGTCACCTCTAATTACTACCCAAGAAGCCGGTGCTGCCACACTCGAGAGACTTCCAAGATAAAGTATGCGTGCGGTATCGATCACCATGGGCGATAAGCGGCGGTAAAGAAAAGTCGTTCTGCTGGAGCCTCGCGTCAAGATAAAGTCCCGAGGGGAGTGGCGAAAAACGTTAGGGACTTCAACGTAGTGCGGAGCTTCACGCCTTGTAGATTAGCCCAAGCCTGATCTGCACCTTCCCAAGAAGCTTCAGCTGGCGTGTTGTCAGCAATCTATTGTATATAAGCTAGCGAGGTTATTGATGTCTTTTATCCAGATCAGCTATCGGCTCTGTCAAGGGTTGTACGTAGAAAGCTCCATGCGGACGCTTTCTGGTCTGCGTGGCGTTGACAATGCACTCGTAGGGAAATCGGGCGCGCAGGCTGCCAAAGAAGAGCCGCCCCGCGCCGCGTATTCTCCTTAACAAAAGCTCGGCTTCCTCACGGTCCCCCAGCGGTGTGCACTGTTGGCATAACAGCGCGGGCGTGTCTGGTGAAGGGGGAGCGCGGCGGGCGAAATTATCGAATTTGCAAGCTGCCGAACGAACGGTGCCAAACTCCCCGCGTGGAGAAACGAGTGAAGAAAAGGGAGGGAGACGCCGAAGCGCAACAGAACGGGAATGGCGGAGCGGAGGAAAACACAGGTTGGAGCGCCGGGAGCGCGTTTAATGAGTTTTCCTTTTCGCTCCATCGTCGATCGGAGTGCGCGCACCGTGTTGCTCGGGTCGTCGTCGGCGTCGGTGTTTTTACAGCATCTTCCCCCGTGAAGAAGCTTGGCCACGTTTTCCTTTTCCCGTTCTGTTTTAACGAAGGCAGCAGGCGAAACATACTCCACACGGCAGAGGTGCCGGTGCGCTGTTTGTTTTCCTTTCTTGACGTGAAACATCGCGCCGAAGTCCCGTAAGTGTTGAACTATCCAGCACCGCTTTATTAAAGCTAAGAAAGTTTCCGAAAGTTATCGAGGAATCTAACCGCGCGGGAAAACTGCGAAAGTGGAGGCATGATTAACGGGCAATTTTCCTTTTCACGAAGTTTGCAACTCTTGGGCGAAAAGAAGCTTCCCCCAGTATTTCTGCTGCCTTTGAAACATGCAGCCTGCAATGCTTATGGCAATCCTGCAGTGATCGGCGTCACTTAGAAGCGTCCACAAACAATATACGCATAAAAATGAATCTAGAAAATTACATGCTACCCATCGGCCTGGTAGATACAAGTGCTTTGTACGTTTATATAGGTCTTGAAAAAAGAAATATTTGTCTTTTTTTTTAAGGTCTGCGAGATGCGTCAACACCAGAAACATACCGAGACAATGCCAAAAACTGTTTTCCAAAAACACAAAGCGCCTGAACCATTTTCAACGTTTCTTTGGATGAGGCTACAAGTAATAATTCCCAAAAGCCGGCCAACGTACACCGAGGTTAAACAACGGTGATATAAGGCTGCTTAAGAATGCTGCGTTGTATATCCCTTACTTTAAATGTGTTTGCATTTGTGGCAAATATTTTCTCCGTTTCAGGTCTGCGCAGAAAGTGTGCACATTCCTTTGTACACCCCTAGGGAATCACGCTTTAAACCCCATAAATGACGGTACTATTCCGTTCATACCGACAAAGTAAGCCGCGTAAAAAATTGTTTACGCAAAAAAAATTTTGTCATCTTTTTTGGCAGGGGTAAATAGTACATGTTACCCTCCGCAACACGTGCATCTTCTAACGGCAGCGGCTGAGGAGCGCGGAAAGAAATGAAAGGAAAAATTTCAACAAAAACCCACAAAATTACGACTTGCTATTTTTCAGACCCCCTCCTTTTCAACGCCCGTATAAAGTCGCTTTGCGAGCTTTGGAGCACAAAGGCATGTTTGCGCTTTGCGGCTGTGATGAAGGAACTGACGACCCCTGCGTAAACACGGCGGGTAAAGTTTGCCCTCCTGTCTTGGCGGTCGTGTTTGTGTGCGTAACGTACCAGGCGATAGATCGAAGGACGGCGGATCAGCGCATTTACTTGTACGCTACATGTAAACTACAGTCCCCTGCTGACTTTTCTGCAGATAGGAAACGGTCGCTTCTATGCTCAGGATCAAATAAAACACAACTATAAGTAGAGGCAAGGGAAGATGGCAGAATATGCGTGTTTCCTGTGGGCATGGCGTCATCAGTAATGAAAAATGTCGGGTACGGAAAGTCACGAAAAGTAGCCCTACGGTACATTCGAAGTATAAGGAATGGGATTTTCGAAAAAACTCAAATTTTTGTGCGCTGGGAAAAGAGAACAATCATAGTGAAGAAACCAGTGAGGCGTGTTTTTGTTTCATCTATGATAATGTAAGAGCAGTTAGAACTCTGCTTATACCCGCATGGCACGATTAGCTAAGTTCTTAGTTTAACTTGTGTTTAAAGGACACCTTGTTATAAGTTTCGTTTGTTCACTCGATGAGCGAATTGCGCGTTATTTTAAGAACAATTACGGTATCGTCACATTCTTCGAGCCAGATAGAGAGCTTTTGTGTCCACAGCTTCATTCACTCACCATTCCGGGAGCCTGTCAGATGATTGACCACATTCGAAGTGAAAAATGAGAAACAGAAGGAAGCAAGAAGCAGAAGCGATTACGCAAGTAATAACACGAAAACCTCCATTACGCATGCCACAGCTCCGTTTTCCACTGCGCTTTTCCGTGGCTTCGACTCAGTTGTGCCGGTCCGTTGACAAATCACGCGCCATGGGTCATCAGCTTTCAATTGAGAAAAAAGGGACAACGACAAAGACGTCTCTCTGGCCAGGTTATCAGTCGAGGCCTGCAAGCGTCGGAGACAAAGGCGACAGGCAAGACAAACGGCTCAGTGAACCACGAGAAGTCTTTGCTGGAATGCAAGGAGCACATCGAGTGCTGCTCAAACGCCTCCAAAGCGCGATTTGTCCAGTGAAAAATGTGAACTCGCTGCTATTTTTTAGCAAGTACTCCGCGCTCGGTGTTTGCTTGACCTGCTGCTGTTGTCGGACTTTACGCAGTTGGGCAAAAGCACTTTGAGCTATGAAGCAAGCGCAAAGCTGCTTTTGTTGAACGCAATGTTAGTCTGGCTGTCCCCCCCTCCCCCTCCCCCTCCTGCGACACTCTTCCCTCTTTTTTATTCCTGTTTCGCGCGAGTCTTCATTTTAGTTCATTTTCTGTCCCTTGTAGGTAGGTGTGGGACCTCAGAGAGATGATACGTGCATTTTTTCTTTAAAGAAGGACGGGTATTTATCTGGTTCTATCTAACAAACGTGTTTGCGGAGAAAAGGGAAAATCCACCGGATAGAAGATGTGGGTCTGGTCCTGTATGCAAACTGGGATTTCTAAACGAGGAGCCAAAATAACACGCACCTCCTCCACCAGGGGGGGGGGGAGGTGGGGGGGAGGGGAAACTTTGTGGCTCAAACAGTTAATAACAGCAATTAACTTCTCAGTTACTTCAAAAAATAGGTGATTCCGACATTTTGGTCAATTATAATTGCATTGAAAAGAAGCAACTCGTACCTTCAAATAAAATATATATGCGGGTTTTGGGTCGGCTGAAAAACACCACACGAAACTGAACAATATTAACACAGATTTGTAATATTGCTTTTAAAAATGGCGCACGCAGACTTTTCTACATTGTCGCTAGATTATGTACTCTTCGAAGCAACTATATACCATTATACAATACATAATAGATAATATATAACCGATAACGTATAACAGCTTATTCTATCGGGAGCCTTCGCCCCTTGGAGTAGTTGAATCATGTGCCATACAACTCCTCAATGTCTAAAACCTTCTTGCATCATTAATTTAAGGACCCTTACGGCACCACGTGAGGGGACGTCTAGATATAACTTTCTGGCATGAATATAATCAATTATGTGCTTTCTTTCTTCCAACGCAGCCATTCTACTTCGACACCGAGAGCACCAACATCTGTATTTTACGCAAATTTCGTGACTCCCCCCCTTCCCCCCAAGCAACCGGCCTGAACAATGCCTATGTATGACTAATGCTGCGACCATTATTTCAATCACGACGACACCGCAACCAATGTCTGACCGATTACTCTCCGCGCTATCATGCAGCGCGCCGGACGCGTGACCCTTTTTAGCAGCTGAAGTCCCGATGGAGTTGCCATTGCCACATCGGTAACGCGCCAGACTGTGCCACGTCAGGTCTACGTATCGACCCCCACCAGCAGAGCCGGCACCACCGGTTTCCATTTTCTCTTCAGACGTGCCAGGGTTAGCAGCAGGAGACCGCGTGCGTTGCTTAACAGCCTGAGCACAGGTTGTGCGTGCATGTGGCAAGGTCAAGAGACCACCGAACACACGTTATTTCTAACAGCAATTTCGGCGTTTTACATAACTCATCATAACAGTGTAAAGAAAACAAGTCACCGGCACCGGCAGGAACCGAACCTGTGTCTGGTAAATCAACGGAGTTAGAGTCAGTCGCCTTACCCACTTGGCTACGACCATTCTTTTTTTCTTTAATGCCTGTCTTCGACAGTAACACAAGACATCAGGAGTGGATGAATAAACTTTATTTAGACGAGCTTCAGGCGCTGATGGTTGGCCGCCCGCCCGGTGGGGGGCCTCCTCTAGTCCGGGAAGGCCTTGTACGCGCTGGCTGCCCGAGCCCTCTCCACCAGTCCACGCTGGACCGAGAGGTCGGAGCTGGCCAGCTGGCCCGCCCACTTCTCGTACGTTGGGTGAGGACTTGGGGTAAGGGATGGGGTTTTCTGACGCTCCCATACCATGTGGTACAGGGTGCCAGGTATAGAGGACAGAAATTACACGTAGAGTAGGAGAGGGTGGGGTAAGGATAGGAGTTTGTTTGAAGTCGGCAAAGGCAGTCGCCTCTGCCCTGAATAAATGGGGATGTGGTGGCAAGAAGTGTCGTCGTTCGTGGCGGTAATGGGCGAGGTTGTCCGTGTATAAATTAAGAATAGCGGGCTAGGGAGAGCGGAGGGGCTGCGTGACTTCGCCTTCTTGAGAAATGGCCCTGTGGAAACGAACTCGGGCAGCGGCGTGTGCCGCCTCGTTCCCCCCGAAGGACTCGTGTCCGGGTGTCCAGATGATGTGCATTACCGGGAGCTGGCGCCCACTTAGCAGAATTTTTAAGGCCGCGGGTGTTAAGCGACCTAGCAAGAAGATGCGGCAGGCGGCTTGCGAGTCCGTCATTATAATGATGTAGTCGTTTCCAGTGGCGCTCAGAACAATAAAAAGAAAAAAAAAAATCAACAGTAATGCCACCATGCCACCAAGGGCCGGTGTTATTTGTTAAAATTCCCTAAGCGTAGTTAGGCCTCATTTTTGACAACCACTCTGGCGGAGAGCTCTTCGCGCTCTGAACTTCAACGAACTGTGATACACTTTCTTGAAAATGCTGCCTTGTTGTTCTTGCGTCCACACCACAATGAAGCTAGGCTATGCGCTAACGCCAAATGCCGTGCAGGCCTAACCACATGACACTGTCAAATGGCACACCGTCTTCTCTATCGATGCAGAAAGAACGTATTCCGTGTGGGCTGAGGGGAAAATCTTTCCAGATTGTCCTTTGTAGGACATCCCAAATGAACGCTGCGGCACAACGATCGTTTCGGGTTGTTTACAAATGGATAAGTCGGTTCCCCATGGCACTGCGAGCCCCCTCTCATCCAAGCCGCGACTGAAAGTGTACCAGTGTGCAATATGAAGAAGAGAGACATTGCTCCAGGTGACACCTCCATTCGCTTCACTCGCTTTAACAAGTCTTGTCGTGGACAATTTCTGTATAGAGTTCTATACAGTGGCACTGGGAAGAGTATGTCACATACATCCTTATACAATGTTTTCCAGGTTACATCGGCCAGATATTGCATAGAAGAAAGGGTTTTTAAAAATTGGAATGATAAAACAATTTCTTGAAAATACCCATAAACACCACTTGGCATGCAACTTAAAAAAACCATAAGTTCTAACAAAGCACGCATTAACCGAACTTGCATAACAGTGCGCAGAAAAGGTCCTGTACATCCGGAAAAAAAAACAAAAATCGGTTTACGCGCTGCCGTACCAACTGATGAGTCAACCCTAAACCGCCGTCACGAACTCCCCTAAACAAATTCTTCCTACTGCTCCCCTTTCAAGTAAACCCCCTCCCCCCCGCCTCAAAAAAACAAAAAAAACCGAAAATATACTCGATGTAGCTTCTGGACATTGCGACCGTGAGTTTAGTACCCGAGAGTCAGATGGCTCACTCAGTCGGCTGTGACTGTGAGGAGAGGAACTACACCCCCTGCTCGACACGCAACCCGTGATAGGGTACACGTTGCACCTGCGGGCGCCTAGATTAAGTGTGCGCGTTCCGTTCTTTCGTTCAGCTTCTTCGATTTGCCTCTTCGCCGTTATAGCAACAAAGACGAAGTCGTTGTGGCAGCGGAAAAGATGGTCGGGAAAGTCGCGTAAAGCTGCGGTACCTTCAACTCTTACGCGTTAGCATGTGCAGCTTTCCCGCTCATGGCAGTCATTTCAACAGTAATTACTCTGTAGTTATTTAGCGAGATGTAAAATATTTTCGCGCAGCTAATATTTAGGGTCAAAACTTGCTTTGTGCACAGCTTCAAGTCTATCACGTCGCGCGACTAAGCTCCTGGGCCACGGAAACTATCCCATACAAATGCATGGGGAGTAAGATTTGACAGCCAATTACACAACAAATATTTAGAATCATGAAATTCATTCTTGAAGAGTTTTCATCTCCACGTTGGCTTCTTTGTTGATGCCAAATATCACTTTCCTGGAGTTGTTTCGCTAGGTTCCTGAGAGGTCGGAATTTTGAGCGAGAAAGCTGGGGATGTGAGCTTCCTTCATTTTTCCCCTTTTTGCGGCCCCCCCTATCGCGGCGGATTGAAAGTGTACGACTGGACTTCGAGATTCAATTACATCATTGCCGCACAAATGGGGGACGGGGGGGGGGGGACTCCCAATTCTAGATATGTGATGTATTAGTTTCGCATGCACTCTGCTATGCAGAGTTGGCTTTGCATTGCTTACTCTTTTCTTGATGCACTAACGGTTGGTATGGGCACCGACATGGGTATAAAAGCCGCAACAAAATGGGTATGTTCCGGGACCTGCGGCGCAGATTAACGTTATCTCCGTGCAGATCTGCCGTGGCAGTTTCTTTTCACACCATTCGTCCATGTTTCCATCAGCTACGTGTTATGAGTGTCAAACATATTGTTAAGTGTTTAAGGGTTAGCCCACGTCCAGCGATGTTAATTTTTTTCCGATCGAGTAGTTTTTTAGCCAAAGAGTGTGGAAGTCAGGTCAGGAAACTAAGGCTGAAATCAATGCGTTGACTATTTGTGGATAGTGGTGCTGCATTTGTGGCTGCCGTGTCTTCATCCGAAGGGGCTGTATCCCTTCCCTCATCCCGCTTCTCGCCAGCAATGCTCACCCCGTGCAATGCTGCTGGCGCGGCGGTTACAAAAGCGATCAGCCAGCGCGATATAGCGGAGCGACGGGGCCCGTAAGTGCGGCGCTGTCCATTAATTAGGGCGTGTGCGTGCGCTGCAGGAGGCGTCGGTGTTCGTGTTCGAGAAGCGCGTGGCCGAAAAGCTGCACAAGCCCAAGCGCAAGGAGACGGTGACCGAGATCCTCCGGTTCAGCGTGAGGCAGCTGGACCGCTTCAAGCACCCCAAATTGCTCACCATCTACCACCCCATCGAGGAGGCCAGGTGGGTCGCTACCCCTTCCCGCCCAACTCGGGGAGGACGCGCTCTCACGCTGCCTTACACGCTGCTCTCGCACACCAAAGCAGCCTAGAGGTGCGTTAGAGGAGAGGGCGGGGTCGATGAACTTAAGGGATTGTTCTCATCAAGCCAGATCTTTCTCGTTTTCTCTTCGGAGAGACAGAGGGAGGAAAAGGGGAAAAGCTGCCCGTTTGCAGCTTGGCGGAGCCCAAGACCCCCCATTTTGTTTTGATGGGTACCGTGTTCAAAGACGCTGTAGTTTTAACGCAGTGTCCTGAGTGCACAGAGTTGTATACGGGAAAGCATTTTCCGACTTGGAAAGAAAAAGCTGGTGGTCCTACATCGTTTGAAGGATTACGCATGGGGTTAAACACAAAGACGCACTTGAAAGAAGAACACGCACGAACTTATCGTAAAGACTGCCCACTGTTGTCTTTGCACAGTCGTAAAATTGTCAGTCCCCAGTCTCTATACGACGTGTGTGTTTTTCTTTGTAGTCGGCCTTTGTGGTTAACCCCGAGCGTAATCCTTGAAACAAGGTTTAGTCGATGATGGCGATGCAGGCTGAGAAATACTTGACGAGGACAATTCTTGTGTTTGTTTTGATGGTATATATGTTCACCTTTTCCAATGAAACCTTCAGTTAATTGTCAGCGCTGTGTCTGCGTTCCTTCCTTACGCCCTGTTACTAAGCGCTGTACATGAAGAATGAGACATACTTGCCGTTTCCGTCGGCAGCTGTATTACACGCCTGAGTTGTTTTCTAATTTTTTTCCAACCTTTTTCCCCGGTAGTAACATTAAAGCACATCAAGCAACGATGAACTGGCGTGATTTTGAGTGACAAAATTAAGCTTTAACAGGCACATGATTTCAACGAAGCAACGGGATAAAACAACAGCCGTGCTCTTAGTCAAAGCGGGCAAAACATAGCTGAATTCTCGATCATATAAAATAAAAACAAGTTGGGTTTTAATCGTAGACACAATGTCGCTAATTTAGGACGCTTGCCCATGTATTGGATTAACAATAATTGCGCTTTAAAACGTAATTTCTCTTCATAGTGCCTACCCTGTAAATATTTTATACGTGACGTTGTTGACAAGCAGCATATAATTTATTCTTCAGGGTGGTAAGTCATTCCTTTCCAAAATAAACATCTGTTAACTAAAATAGTTCAGAATGTCTCACCGGTCAAGCCAATATTATCTTGTAGTAGATGCTGTCGGGAAACCGCCTTATAGTACACCACTCGGGTTTGTTCGCGGCCGGTTGCTTGCTAAGGAACAGAACAAAAAAAAAAAAAAAACACCAAGACCACTGAGCAAGCTAGCACTTATAGATCGAAGTCCTGCGTTCATATTGCAAGACGTCGACAAGACAGTTTCTTGTCTCGCAGTTTAATACCTTTTTAAGAAATCGAAACATTTAAGATAAAACCAGCTATTAGCAAATTCACAAACTAAACCCACAGAATTCAATGTAAGTGGCCGCGAAAGCAGTCAATGAAGGTTTGTAGTGTCGTTGACGCGATTATAGTTATGCGCCAATTAACGGAAGTGTTTCTGTGAACATCGCGAACCGCATTGCTGGACCACTTTTCTTCGTAATTCAGATTTCTGAAGGCGCCCTACCAAAAATCTTCCTTGAGACGTAATAAATCACCCTTAATTGTTAAAAATTCAAATAAGTTAAATATGAATAAATGAAATCGGCGGATGAAAAGCTAACGTTAAACCTGACGTTGCCAACGGCACGTCCTTTCCGTTGAAGCACTTCGTCACGCGGCACCGGATCCAATCGCGCTGGTCTTGATAAAGGGGCGTACGTTGAAGATGTCACGGCACTCGGCGAGCCGATTTCTCTGTCTCGTTCGGTTCGCATCTGCCCCCTCCCCCCTCTCTATAGCCATACGCGAAAAGAACGCATTCCTCAAAGCGCCGGCCCAGGTTGGGTCAACCCTGCGATCCCTGCCGGAATATCAATACGAATGCACGGCGAACGTTTGCGAGATGAACTATATTCGCTGCGTGAGCTGAGTGCTCCCACCGTCATCGTGCCCGTAATTGCGGAATCGAGCGCACGCGCTTCCTCGTCCCCCTTTCCTCTCGTTTTACGCCTTTTTTTTTTTTTTTTTCGTTTGTGTTCTGCAAGATGAAGCATGTCTCTCCTCTCGCGTTCTGCCTCTCCGCCGCCATCGAACGGCCTTCGTTCCTTCACTGCTGTCATCCTTTATTACGCCCTTAGTGCCTAGGCGGAGGGGATGTGTGCAGCTCGCTCAATGAGATTTTATTTTGCGAGTATTGGAAATCGCGTCATTTGTTTTGTTCTTGCGTGAGCCTCCAGCGAGACGTCATTTCGGAAAGCAGAGATTCGCTGAACAGCAAATGAAAGACTCATCTCGCGCCACAAGTGCGAACGCTCACGCACCGAGAGCTGGAACAGCTTTGAACGCGGAGAGGCTGTCACAAAACTAGGATAGCGGTGACGGCCGTGCTTATGTGTTCACAACTGAAAGAATCGATCGGGGCATGTTGAACTCTGCATACAAAGTTTTTTTTGTAAATTTATTTCTTTATTGGCAGCGAAATGCCAGAATATCGCGAAACATTCGATTATAGATGGGGTGGGTCTTTCTCTTTTCAGCATTTACATTTGTTTATAGAAACAATATTTGAAGGTTTGAGCAAGAATAAATGAAAACGCACGATTATTAACGACAAAAAGAGTTGCGGCACCACTAAACCGAAGGATTTCTCAAATGATGCGTGGCAGCCACAATAAAGCACGTAGGCCCACTTGTAGGCTTCTATATGGAAAAATAACATGAGGCACCGCATTACATTTCGTGTAAATCTGTAATGGCCGACTGATGTACCATGCTATTTTAGTTGGCCTCAAGTGATTAAGGCACCCTCCGTGCTGGCTGGGCATTGTGTTGACCTGGGTTGAGTCCTTTGTTGTCACAGCTATGAGAGACGTAGAAAACAATGATCTCAGAATCGACAATGATGAAGGCATTTCACAAACATTACTTCTAGAATGTTTACTTTTGCCAGAAGCAGAAAATTGAAGTAAACATCTTAGCCACAACACATGTTCAGCATGCTCAATGCAGGAATTAGTTGTTGAGAAATTCTGAATTACGTTGATGTGTAAACGCGCACAGAGCGCCCTCACACAGCTAGGAGGCAGCAACTGGGCTTGCTGCAACAATTATAGGCGTACAGAACAAAGGTGTCACTGGTGCGCTTAGTCCTGCGACTATTGGCATTAATCTAACCTAGAAAGGTTCTGCTGAGCATTGTCTAATATCAAATCGTCGTACAGCCGCCTTGGTCCACTCAACATTCCGAAGTTTCAGAGGGGAAGTAAGCTGATCACCCTGTGCTGAAGGAACAACTCGCCTTTTTGGTCATGGCGACTCTGCGTTTTAATGTTTCATTTTATAAAGCATCAGTGTCGTTTTGCATTCCTTGTGCTCCAGTCTGAATTTCTTGTTAGGAAAGTATGCATAAGTTATCAGACAACCAAATTTCTTAACTTTATGCTCTAGTTATTGTTTACTTCTGGGGGTAACTATGACTCCCGTGAGGTAGGAAAAGAGCACAAATTTGAAGCAACAAAGGTAGGACTAGAATAGAAGGGCCCTCCTGAACGAGGAGGGAGCGAGTCTTACAGGACGCAATACAGGACGAAAGCCGAGGTAATGTTTTGCTTGCCAACGACAAGTGGCAATGGCGACAACGCCTACGACTCAAACGGCCGCGAAAAGCTATAGCAGCACCACAAAAAGGAGGAAACAAGGAGATGGCAGAAGGAACATGCCTGAGGCGTCAAGGTGGGCTGAAAAATCGACGGCAGGAATGCCGGCAGAGAACGCGTCTCGTGCGATTCAGGCTTTGTCAGCTTCGAATACCTTGAGCAACCCATGGAGCAATCTCAAGTTGCGTCTGCTTTTAGGCATCCGTCCAGAGATAAAAAGCCACAGGGCTTGCTCATTTTGTTTCTCCACTTGTGCCATTTAATGTTAGCGCAGAAGGGAAGTGCAGGGGCAGTGTATTATGCGTGTGCAAAAAAAAGACTAGAAGAAAGAAGCGCAAGGTGGTTCGCTGCCTCCATCCGCATGCGTGGTGTCGGATATTAGCAGCATCGTCGTTCTACCCGAGCTCTCTCATATCCTGGCCAGAGGAGCCGAACGCAAGCTGGCATGAAGTGCAAATACAGAGTGCAAGAGAGGAGCTCCTTTCCTGCTCTGTACCCGAAGCGGACTCACTACTACGCTACAGGCCGCAATATGAGGCCGCAGGGTCGCAACTCCGTTCTTATAAGAAAAAAAAAAAACGAAGAAGGTATTGGCTAACCTTAGGAACAGGTATGAAAGGTAGACGAACAAAGGTGCACTGGGGGTCGGCTGACGACGCTCGATGAGTAAGCAGGCCAGCATCCAGAGAGCTCGAGGGGCGGACACCTGAAAGGTCGTATATATCTTAAGACGACCGCGCCGCTGGATTGGTGCTTGTTTTGCCATCTTCCTCCCTCAACACGCAGGACCGGGCAGATCGCATCCTTCTGCCACCTGGATATCTTCTATTTGTTTCGCTTTTTGGGGGGTTTTCTTCTTATGCCCGGCTTCCCTTTGGGACGTGAGAACGAGAAAACGGTATGTGCGGTCGAGAGAAATATCTCGCAATAACGCCCGCCTCCCGAGCCGGGGACCTCTTCGATGGGAACCGAGCGTCTGGACCCTATCCCGACCTTCTCCTACAATCTCTCAAGTCAGGTGTACTTCTTTTTTTTTTTTGGGGTCTTTCGTCTCCGCGCTCCTCGTGTGAACGTTCAAACAACACTCATCTTGTGATTGAGAAACGTATTTCCTGTTGACGCCCTCTGGCGGCGAGCCTGCGTTTTTTCTAGCCTATACTCCCCAGTTCTTCCTCTCTACTTCGGTTTTTATATAGCTTCAAACGCCCCAACCATATAAAAAGAATTTGAACATTGGCGAGAAAAATCTGCCTGAAGCTTTTTGTAGCGTACGTTATGCAGCAATGTCGGTATTTATAAGAGTAATATTGATTTTTTTATTCCTTTACACATAAGTTTTCTTTTAAGCTCCATGATAGTGCTTGATCTTATCTAGGTATCCTGGCAAAAATAACACTGCGATGGGCCGCTAAGACATCGCTACTATTACCCCAAGCTTCTTTACTTGTCTTAATAAGCGTATTAACCGTAGGGTTGTAAAACATTTGTTATTTCCGTCTTTGGCAACACGCGGCCACCACGGGAGTATGGTTAGTGGAAACGGCTGCATTCCGTGTTTTATCAAAACTACCCCTAGACTAATAATATGACGTGAAACTGTTCAAACGGCTACATAACCTTGGGGAGTTTTATGACAGGAGGTATCATGGATAAGCACCAGTTGCAGCTTTGACATGCTTCCCTACGCCATTCCAGCAGAATCACCAATTCCACTGTGAAGCGGAAACATGTGTTTGTAAGCTAGGTTAAGGCCTTTCCGAGTTTCATTGGGCTACATTAGGGAGAGGTATGGTCAATCGCAAATTGTAAACAAGCCTGGTTTGTTGCGCTCGTTTGGACTGCGCTCCGGGCAAGTGTTCTGTGTAGCGAACCCCTAAAAAATGTCTATATAGCATCAAGTCAGTGCTTAACAGAGAGGCCGTCTTTAAAATTGCTCGATGGGTAATGTTTTTTAGGGATACACGGGATCCTGCGAAGGTATTATTGTAGGCCTTTGGTCCTTCCTTGCGCCCTTATATCAGACTTCTTATATTAGACTTGAAAACATGTTGCCAACCATTCAATTGTTTATAGTAGTGAAGTTGACTATAAAGAGCACTGTGTATGCAGCTGCACAGGAACACACGGAGTCTCATGGAGATATTTCTAAAAGCCGGAATGGCGTCATACTTCGATATCAGGCTGCTTATACTGAGCCTAAAAATCTTTTTCTACCAATACATGTTTGCACACTATTGGAGCTGATTCAAAGGGGTTCAATGTATAGTGTTTTAGGGGGACATGGGATCGCAGAGTGGTATTTAATATAAAGTGCTGGCACCTTCATGCTTTGATATGAGATTCCTTATATTTATGACCCTAGACACGGCCTTCTAGGAATGAATTTATTTGTAGCAGTTAGGACACCTTTACGGGCCTCGTGAAAAGCGGAGCTGCTTACGAATTTTTCCTCCAATTTCTTTCTACTTGCGTGTTACCGCAAACTTTTTTACAGCCTCAACTCCAGGGAATCGAGTTAACCTAGCTTCGTTACGCACACTGCAGTCAGCGACAGTTGTTTAGACATTTCTTCCCGAACATTCGCAAAAATATACGCTGTAGTCTACAGCACCACCACTGTTATTTATTGTAAATGAAAAAAAAATATTGCCTGTTTTTTTGCCAACTTTTCAAATTTTGTTGTTCTCCAGCTTACACTCGTGTTGTTTTTGATCTTACCTTTCTTTTCCCACGCGTCCCATCATTATCCTCCGCTTTTGTTGATGTCCCCTCCCGTGTGCTTCTTTTCGTCGTCCTAGCCATTTTTCTCATCCTCCGAAACCCATTTCGGCACTCGTTTTGGGTCGGCTTTCATTCTCTCCTGCCTCTTCTTTCAGCTCTTATCTCTCGCGGCACTACGGAGGTTGTTTCGTACACACCAGCGTATGCGCATGGGTGGAGGAGGGAGCCCCGTTTCCCTCTCCGTCGCTCAGCTTTCGCTGCTGGCACCACGCATAGGTCATATTCGACAGGATGGCTATCCTGCCTGGCCACGAGGCATGCCCTGGCTTCTTCACGAAATGGAACTGCGTCGCGCTCCTGTAATGCCGTATTGGCCCAGTTTTAAGCAGCTTGCTTGGTGTCTCGCCGGTAAATAACCTTGTGAAATATGAAGGTGCTGAGAAACGCGGGAGTAGCGCCGCGCCAGTATATCTTTCGCTTCAATCAAATTAATGAAGACGCAGAGTTTTTAGGATAGCCAGCGATAAATAAGAAAGAAAGAGATGAATGCGCTGTCATTTGAGACTGCAAATGAGGAGACAACAGCACCGGGAGCAAGGGCCTCACCAACCTCACTAACCCTTGATTATACGAGATAAGAATAAGAAAAAAAAAAACTATGAAGAGCGGAAATGTTATATAAGTTGAGAAAAATCAGGAAAATGAGTGACTTGTACCTTCGCGCCTTGTAATGCTTAAAAAGAACTGCGTCAATAAAATATAGACATGCTATTTTTCTCATTATTCCTGATGTAATATTTAAAATTATACTTTTTTATGCATGAGTCAAGCAGTCATTAGTACGCAGGGTGCGAAGACAATTACATTCGTAGGAAACCGTAATTTTCCCTTGCATCAAGCAAACTTTTGTGCGCAGTAATACCGTGAATAGGAGTTTTTCATGGGCGTGCGAACAGAAATCGGTGGTTGGCCGGAGGGCTAGGTCTTCTAAAAATACAAAAAAAAAAAATGCCCAACGACTCAGCGGCTTCATCTGTTCTATAGCCTCCACTGAGTTTTCATTTTCACTCTGTCATCTCTGTTTTCTATCTTAAGGTAGACTGGAAGTTTCAGCCAGTTGATTCAGACTTGGAAACTTGGAAACAGCACCACCAATGAGGGACCAGACAAAGGAAGATACACTCACATCGCTGTGTCCGTATCTTTCTTTGTCTGGTCATTCGTCAGTGGCGCTCCTTTTAATTTTCCATTTTAAACGGCAGTTGGAATGCCGAAAGAAGGGCATTGTTAATTTTATACCACGTAGCTACCTATGTGCCCCTCCTAACTTTGTATTTTTTTAGGTGAGGGGCTGGCATTTCTTTTATCCCTACTTCCAAGTCATTTTCCGCTGCAGCCATGCCTATCTTCCTGCTGTCAAATACCAAAAGTTCCCCAGTGGTGGTAAATGACCTGGAACATCGGACGAATGCACCTGTTCTTTAGCAAGTACTTCTTTGCTCCATACCGCTCTTTTGAGGTTCGGTCATTCTTCAAGTCGTAAAATGTAGACATGCTTACGCTTGCGAAGCTTCGTGTTTACACTTTCGAGTCACAATTGCGGTTTCAACAGAACGTCTCATTCACGGCGCATTGTTGTGGCGGTGCTGGCTCGTCCCCTAAGCGGAGGACACGTTTAACTGCTGCTTCATGCACTCCGCGAGAGGGGCTGGGGACGCTGCAATAGCAGTACATATGCGAAGAAATTGAATACAGTATTGTTAAGACAAAATAGTAATTCGGGCACAATCCCGCACTATAATTCGCTAAATAATAAACGGAAAAACAAATGATAAAACTAGATGAATGGTATCCGCAGTTCTTTAAACGAAGTAGTATCGCACATAGTGGCAGCTGGGTTTAGAGATTCATAATTTCAAAGCTCAATAGCACAAGTAAGCGTGGTATGGTGCTTTCAGCGCATGAATAAATAAATAATTTCGCCAGAAAATTGCCGGTGGTGTGGTGCCCATTTGGTCTCCTCAGGGTAACACCAAACAGTTAACTGAACGCGGCAGAATTTAATCTCACCTCCGGCGGATATTTTTCTCCATTACATGACCTATGTAACTGTTCAAAACCTTATTTTTGCACTAGAAATGCGAACCCCATTTCATTTTTCTTTCTACACCATTGAAAGATAACTTTCCTATATCGTGCAACGAACCCCTTACTGCGGCTGTGCGTGTGCGTCTGTGCGTGCGTGTATGTGTACGGGAGGTTGTGCGGGCATGCGTGCTTGTGTGCGTGTGTGCGCGCGTGTCTGTGCGTGCGGGCGTGTGTGTGTGTGTGTTTTCATGCTTGTGTGTTTGTGCACATATTTTTGTCTGTGTGTGTGTATGTGTGCGTGTGTGAGAAAAAGACACAGGCCCGGTCTGACATACTCACCAAGAAGCTGGGAATAAAAGGATACACCGAAGTCCCCCCCCCCCCCTTGTAATTGAACAGACAAAAAACAAATGTGAAATGTACAGCCAGGAAGAAAAGTTATGGGTGAAAACAAAAAAATAGAAAAAATTGACAAATGTGCAACAACTTGAAATCTTCTCGTGGCTTGCCGGACAACCAACTTTTCCCGCCATGAAAAGGTAGACGGCTGACCCGAACGAACGGCTCACACTACAGCGCCTCTCAGCTCTAAATGAAAAGACGACGCAAGTTCGAAAGCTATAGAGGGGAGCCGGCGAGTGCTAGATTCGAGATACAGTCATGTCTCGTTAATATGAACGACTCCGTTCCCCAGAAAAATCGTCCATAATCTGAGTCATCCAGAATAACGAATCAAGTTCGAAAACACCAATATTAAGGACTAATCGTTCCAGAAAATAACACGGTTTATTCAGACAAAAATACGTGGAGATATGGGTTTGCACTGATACCTTCGATCCTACTGTAGTGTTGAGAAAGTGCACCACGTCGGCTTCTTGAAGTGCGCTTTCTGCATGTCCCTTCTGTTCAAGGTATGCGGTAGCCATCTCACAGCCACAGTGAGCTTCACGTTGAGTAATCATTTGTCTGCCTTCTTCATCGGCTGCTTCTGTCGGCGCCGAGCTTTCTTTGAGTTGATGTGACTGTTGCGCAGATCCGCCGATAATCTCCAGAATCTGCTTGTTTCACAGGGTCCTAGGCTTTAGTCTCTTCCTATACTTAAAAGAAGGCCAATGCTTCTTCATCTGTGTTTTTTTGCAAGCAGCTGTCGAAGATCTTCAAGAAGTGCCGCGAGAGGAAGGTCATCTTTCGTATAGTCCTCTTACATAGCAGAGTTGTCGCTAAGAATACCTGCGCGCCGCCAACAATTCACCATTTCTTGATGCGTCCACTTCCACGCCCCTTGTCTATAATAACGAGACAAAAATGCATGCATTTAACCGTTTCGTCGGCAAAGTCGCCGTCCATAGTCCGGACTGCGGGTTTCTATATTAACGGGGCAGAACTGCATGGCGAGAGGCCAGTCGCCTCGAATTTCGTCCATATTGCGGGGTTTTCATATTAACGAGGTTCGTATTAACGAGACATGACTGTACTTTCGCGCATTCAAGAAAAGGTTGTGATTTTTCGAAATCCGTGATCATCTTATGCCTCTCTCGCGAACTTGATGCTCGGCCTTATGCGTACACCTTGCTCCGGTTGTAGAAGACCACGCTCCTTGCACTGGCTCTCACACCGCGTCAAACATGCTTTGCGTCAATATGCTTTACAAACTTGAAAAGTGTGGCACAGGAGCTCACGTAAAAATATCGGAGATCGCCCACTTTGGCCTGATGTTGATGCTGGTCTATGTAAAATCCGTTTTCTAAAGACTGTCAATGCGCGCCAACGAGACGGTGCAAGGACACTCCAGGGGCGAATTCTCTAAACACGCAAAAATACGGCGGTAGCTTTACACCTATTCCAGAATTCATCCGGAGAATAAAGGGAGCAAACCGAAGGCATCATATGCCCGAAATGTAGATTCGTGAGCGGCACTTCGTCAAATGTAACGATAACACGAATGTGTCGTATTGTCACACCTAACGAAGCCGTGTGGTACATATGGCGGATAAAACACAGTTGCGTATAGGTTCACTCACAAGCCCACTGAAACCAACAGCCGCGTGGCACGATTTTAAATGAAAGCGTTAAAATTTAAAATCGAGGCCAAAGGCTAATTAGGATACATTTTTATGTTTGTTTTCTTAAGAAAGAAAACAGCGGCCAGTCGCTTCTGTTAAGATGGGTTAACTGCTAACACGATTATAAATTTTAAGTCATTTCATAATATGTAACGAGTTTTATTTTAGCCCAGTTCGTATCCCTAAAACTATAACCACCCAAAGTTAGTCACACGCTCGGAAGGAAATATGGGCACCGTAAGGGCAGGAATTCGCGAAAAGACAACCTCAAAGAGTCGTCGACAATTTCAAACGTCAATCTCGAGTGCACAGTTTTCGGAAGTATAAGTAGGTGCACTCCGGCTGAATAGGCCGTAAATGAACAAAATAACTTGTGGGCATTATGTTCTGTTCATAAAAACCTTTGTTTCAGCAGCCGGAGATAGTGCAGAGTAACGCCGTAAGAAAGTTGCATCGGTGAGGCATTTGATTTAAGATCCCCTGACGAGCGTTGAGAGATGTGTGTCATCTTTCCTCCCAGTGAAACCCTGGCGTTCGCCACGGAGCCTGTTCTGGGCAGCCTGGCCAACATCCTGAATTGCCTCGAAGATCGCCTCCCTCAATGCCTGCCACAAGAAGTCAGGGACTACCAGTTCCTCGATATCGAAATCAAGTACGGACTCCTACAGGTGAGCATGGTTTTATCAAATTCGTCACAAACGTCGACGAGGGAAGCAACACGGTTATCACTGATTTTATTGTGCGCGGCACGAAACTAAAATTTCAGCTTGTTTGACAGTCGTTTGAGTTATCAACATACATTTTTTATAACCTTTATTTTCTGCTTAACTCTGCGTATGGTTCAACTTTGAAACATTAGTTTCCTATAACTCGAGGACAGTGGAACCCCACCCCGGTGATGCGTCCCCCGGACTTACGACGACCCGGTCTTACGACGGATCACTGTGGTCCCGGCAGACTACCCATAGAAACAATGCATTAAAACCCCTATGATATGACGGTCGGGTGCACGCGGTCCGCTTCATACGACGGACCCTGGTGCGAATAAACCGGCGTTTTTCCGATATTTTGCGCCGCTTCACCACCTCGTCCCCACCATCTCTATTCTTTACCCCCATTTGACGCTGTTTGATGTGCAAAGGTCCGCAGGCGGGTCAGACCACTGGCTGAACAGACGAAAGCAACCAGGCGGGAAATCTTGAGCGGGAGTTAACTGCGACGGCTCCACGCGGCAGCAGTACGCCAACGCGCCAACCGCAAGAAGTCGAAGTTCAGGTGACAGACGGATCGTAAATTTCAAGCACCCGTCGAGCTTCCGACGAATGTGAAAACACACGCGACGCAATCCCACGGTGATGACCGAACCGCCGCTTCCCCCGCCCACTCGATCCAAGTTTCTTCATTTCAAAACGCGCCCTATATCTCTGCTCTCTGCTTATCAGTTTCTTTCAAAGTCGCGTTGTCACTCCGATCGTTTCTTTGCTAGAGTGCCTCAATTCACGTGGGTCCGCAGCAAAGGTGGAGACACGTACGTAGCCGTTGGCACTGCCATTTCAGGTCACTCGCTGGCCGCCGCATCTGTAGCAAGGCCGCGTTATAATTTTCGCCGCAACACGGTTTACTCGCCAAGTTCCAATCATCTTATCTATTTCGCGTTGCTGGGTCTGGTAGGAAATGTAAACAGCCATGTGTTCAGCACTTTGACCCAATAGCAACGGCACTGGACCGTTCAAAGGGTGTCTCCCCCATGTACGGCAATGCCGTTATTTTTACATCTCCGCCTTGTACTATCGTTTGTTTCGCTTGGCCCTGGCAGTTTCACACTTGCCTTCTCCCCTCTCAATTTGCTTGATCACGTCGGTCTTATCTCTCGCGCGCAAGGCGCGAGCCGGCGGGCTAGTGGAGAAGGGCGCACAACACAACCGTGCCTTCATTTTCAAACTTGTGATTTTAGCTATAGGTTCGCAAATAACGCGAGAACGCGCTAAATATAGTAGTTTAAATACGTTTTTAGCCCACCTGTCCCGTAAAAACGTCCACTAGGCCGGCATTTACCAGCACCCCGGTCATACGACGCTTTCTCGCGGTCCCTTGAAAGTCGTATTATCGGGGTCCCGCTGTATATATAAAACACTATTGATGTGAGAATTACGTTCTGCCGTTGTTCCTACGTCATCCGACCCTAAATGTAATTTTGCACATACTAGTATCACGAAGCTGCATAAGAAACCGGAACCGAGCGTCGCTGACACTGTCTTGATTATGTACGTACGGAAGAATGTATAGTTTTAAGGAGAAATTTTGGCACACAATGCCCCACCAAACGTGTGGCTTATTAATAAGTCTCGGCAAAGGATTTTAATTAACCGAAAGTTTCATCAGCAACGTATACATTTGACAGCGTTGCTGTAGTACTATCTGCGAGGATCGACTGAGTGTTGCATTTAAGACAGTTTCGGCGTTCCAGGGAAGAATGAAACTTCCATCGGTCCCATATTGGTCTTCTGCTACTTATACTATACTATCAAAAATGTATGCGAGTAAATATGCAAGGTGCGTGTATGAGCCAAACAACTAACGGTTCCATTCCGTGCAAAACTAGGCACGGCAAATCAATCTGACGATCCCACGCGCACACAGCATAAACATGCCTGAGCAACTTACAAGAGCTCGGACACCAGGTTCAATCGCTCACACATTCTTTCGCGGTCTTGTGGGCGAATGGCTTTTTATAACAAACAAAAAAAACTAGCATTATTCGTTAAAACTTCTTGCAATAAAAAAGCTAGGAAAACGTTCTGCATGGTTATGAATAACTTGCAATTAAGCTCTTTTTTTCTATTTGAGGAGGTCGTTCAACCGAGTGCATCGGAGCGGGTGTGTCGGAACGTCAAAATAAATTGTGAGTGTGAGATGCAAACCAATGTACCATGACGCCTGATCGACAGAAAACA
The DNA here is from genome assembly GCF_048455015.1 of Haemaphysalis longicornis. NCBI lineage: Eukaryota > Metazoa > Arthropoda > Arachnida > Ixodida > Ixodidae > Haemaphysalis > Haemaphysalis longicornis. Next base: position 153,112,167 of record NW_027526204.1, on the reverse strand, counting down.
GTCCGAAAAATGTATTACGGAGCAAGTGGACCAGAAGTAAAGAGCCCCCAAGGCGAGCTCTTATCTCCTGGTGCGGTTCATAAACGCAGGTGCAATTCAAGAAACCGTGTTATAGGTAGTTCCGACAGCGTGCGCGCTCCATATCTTGCTGCAGGCCTTAATTAAAAAAAGCATTTGTGGTTCACCTCCTGAAATATTTTATGCGGCGCACATGCAGAATACTTTTTTCAGTTACACTTTAGGCTTGCAGGCTGGCTTTATACTGATGCCGCCAGCAGGCTCCTTTCGCAGCTAGGCAATCCGCTCGTGCAATGCGGTTCTAAAGGCTCAAAGATCCCCAACGCTACTGCTTTAGGCTGACTTAACTCGTTCTGAAAACGCAAGCAATAAAAAAGATAATTGGAAATGTCTGTCACACAAAAATTGAGTTCCAACTCGCCTTTCTTATTTCCATCACCAGAGCGGAACCTTCGCAGATGGAATGGTCATTTTCGTTACATCGGCACAATGGATGAAGCAGTAGGCTGCTTCCTTTCTCGTAACATTTACTCGCCTCCAACATGAAGCCCTAATTGCATCAGTATTTGCTAGATTAGGAAATGGCCCCTAAAGGGCGGTTAATACAAGGGTTCGCATTAGATCGAGGCGCACAGTGAAAGGAAGTGGTTGCTCTCGCTTAAGAGCAGAGCTGAATGGGGTATAAAAGCAGAAAACGACCAAACACTCTATGCAACTTTTTATCTTCGCCAGGCTATTGTGTAAGGCTCAGCCCTCTTGCAATTAAAGTTGCGCGCGTGATCAATGCAGCAGCGAGAACAAGGTGCACCACTTTCAGCTTTGTGCGGTCTAACACTAGTCGTAACAAGATTCCGTTTAGCTAGTGTGTCCCTAAACGCTAGTGACAACCGATGGCACAGCCCTACGGTTCCCTTGCCAGTAATGCACACATTGTTCAGCAGCGTCGGCAGGCGTGCATAGTGAGGGCACTACTGAATACCCTGAGTATTGGATTAGCCAGGGCTAGCCCTCTTCACTTTCTCTGCCACAAAGCCCTCGGAAACTATTCAAGCGCGTCTCAGCCTTCCTTGCAGCGGGAACCATTCAAGCAGTGCGCCAGCGACCCAGCTAAACACAGCGTCGTATACCCTCTAAGCACAGTGAAGACCACGAGTGAATCTCATTCTCTGCTGTTGTCACTGTGCAAGCGGGCAGAAATGTGTTGTGCTAGAGTCGCAGGCACCGCGTATATGCATGCTGGATTTCTGGCTGCGATCTTCAGGAAGAACGCTTATCTCCTTGTTTCATAATTATATTGTTTAGTTACGAATAGTGTGGATGACGCATATGTTTTACAGATTTGTGAGCACAAACTTTGGTACCTGTCTTTTCTTTTCAGTTTTCTGAGCTTACAGCTTTTAAAGACGATAGTGTTTCTTGGGCGACTTAAACGCCCAAGTTTTGGTCTGTCCATCTGTGTGTCTGTCGGTCTGTCTGTTTGACTCGATTCGGCCACCCGGCCAAAGGGAAACTGAAACTGCGCAATAGTCTTATATACCCACAACCAAATCCAAGCGTTTAATTAAGTCCGATGTTAATGCTCATACTTGTCAAGACTGTTGAACAAGAACAAGACATTACGCAAACATAAAGCAGAAAATCAATACATGAGTGATATTTGCAGTCTTCCTTTATTAAAAAATTCACGGATGCTTGGTTTTTGCGATAGCAAATAAAATACTACATCAACTGCAGAGAACCGTCGCCTGCTGTTGCCCGCGCTACCTGGCGGAATTTAAGAAAATCAAACAGCAACAGCAACGAAGGGTTCCACTAGATAGCTTTCACGTTCCGCTTGGAACGCTCGTGGAGTAGGGCAACGGGGTCCTGTAAATGTTATAGTCGGGTGCCTCGATTCACGCGTGTCTCCGCCGTACGGCAGCACTGGCATGGAGGCACCCTACTTGAACCAGTGGAACGTGGTAAATTTAAATTGACTTGAGCAAACCTCTAGCGTGTTATCTTGGGAGGAACGAGACGGGAAAGGAACAGCATGAGAGTTAAGCGGGAAAGAAAAGGGAGGCATTTAGTTTCCGGGGGCGCCAGTCGACTATCGTCTTTTTTCTACATATGCAACCATAGGAGCAGATACGCGGGCAAATTTTCTTTTTTCGAACCTCCAAAACTTCGGCATTTTCATGCAGCTCTCAATGCTTGAAACTGATCTTTAACATTTCACTTGAGCGGCCGACGGTCCGTCTTGACAACTGAAATATTTATTTAATTATTAAGATGTTTGTTTGTTTGTTTGTTTGTTTGTTTGTTTGTTTGTTTGTTTGTTTGTTTCTCCAATGCCTCAGTCATACAAAGAATGTGTACAGCAGTATGACCGTTTTGCAAGTTGTATTGTAAAGCCGGGATAAAATATATGACGACAAATACCAGGACGCAAAAAAAAAAAATAGAAAAAGACAGAACGCGTCAAAAAGCTCTGGAGCTTTTTAAACACGACCTTTAAACGACAGAAAACACCGCAGATCGGCGCTCTTCCTTTCTCAGTCGAACGACGAAGAAGGGGAAGTCGTTGCTATTGTTCGGGTTAGAAAAGTCGGCAGGCAAGGAAGGAATGACGTTCATCAACGACCACCCTTGCGAGATCTAGATCCTGGCGTAGACATGCAGCGGCGGTTCCGATCATCACGGCATCGATTCCCTCCGCCGCCCCTTTGTTTGCCTCGCGCTTCCTCATGGCCGGGCTTTTGCGCGCCGACTCCCTCCTCCCCTGCTCGGACTCGGGGCGGACGCTGGGTTGACTTGCGGAATGCAATTTAAAAGTTCGCCCGCTTCCGGCATTGAGGCCACGGCTGCGGCTTCGTAGATGGGCAGGAGAAAGAGCGGAAAGAACCGTGGCAGGCAGGAAGTGGGGCGAAAGCGGCCCGTCGAGGAACGGAGAGAGGAAATAAAAAGGGAAAGAGAAAAGCAGCAGACTGGCTTGGAGGCCTTGCTTCTCTCTACTGAAAAATGAGGACAGGAAATGCCTCCGAAACGGTCTACGTGACAAAATTTAAATATGGAGAACCGACTAAGACCGCGCCAGAGTTCCCGCGATTCCCGCTATCGAACCGACGAATGGTGGACCGAACATTAGAAAATAGGTGGGGAATTAATTGGGAGGAGATCCGGACATTGGGCTAAAGTGACCATTTAACTACCTTCGGGTTTAGCAAGAGGGGCGGAAATTGAGGGGGAAAAAAACTGAAACTGCAGCACGATCGTTCTGTGCGTTGTTGCGGATCGTTCGGGTCGTTTGTCTCAGCACTAAATACCGACTCCTCCAGTACATTACCGCGCGGAGCTTTAAATTTCAGGAGAAATGTACAAGCTACTATACTGAGCAGCAAGTTAAAAAAACTACCACCTCCCCTCGCGGGAACCCCTGTGTAGATGCGACGCATAGGGGGTTCACGTTGTAGAGTTGGACAGCGGAGGAACGGCGCTGGAACGATGGAGCGGAGCGGCGCAGGCACCGCGTTTTGTAGCGGGCATAACGGTGAGGGGACGCGCCGGCGCCAGTGCGTCTGCCGCGGCTATGACGCAACACAATCCAACACAACCACTTTAATACAATCCAATCCAATCAAAATCCAATCCAATCCAAAACCAATCCAATCCAATCCAATCCAATTCAAGCCAAGCCAAGCCAAGCCAAGCCATGCCAAGCCAAGCCAAGCCAATCCAATCGAATCCAATCCAATGCCCCTCGCGAGAGAGGGGCATCGGAGAGGAGAGGGGGTGAGCGGCGGAGAGCGCAGCTCGCGTGGCGAAGAGAATGGGGGAGGGGCGGACGACAACAACGCCGACGACGCTGCATGGTCAAGGCGAGTGAATGAGATGCAGTCGCATCTAATACACGGGCCTTACCCTTTATTGCCATTAAGCGGAGCTAGAAACCTACGGAATTATGGTTGCCACCTGCCTGGTTTTTGACTGGCCGGCCGGTTTTTTATTAAACAGCCGGCCGGTTGCCGGTCCGCACCTAAAACCGGCCGTCATTGGCCGGTTTTTTGGCCATCATGCCGCGATTATTGTTTTTGTGCGTATTATAAGCGTTAATTCAACAACTACGGCGATAAATGTGTGTAGACAAGCAGCGCAAAGACACGCGAGAAGAGAAAATACGCGGGTGAGCGTGCTCCCTGAGATGGACAAGGGTAGGAACAACACAACTAAATGCCGCCGCGGTTTAGTTGCAAAGAATAGCTTTTAATAGAAGAAATATGAGCGGGTACTTTTCAGTGCAGCCCATTCAGAGCAATAACTAAAACCTCAGTCACTTTTAGTCCAAACGTCATGTTGAATTCTCTCTAGAGAACCCCTACAATAAATGGCATTGCATGACAAAAAACATGGCGTTCTATTTTCAGCGAAATTTAGCATTTTATTTACCACGTCCCCCTCTGTCCCCCCTCACCAAAGGGCCACTTTTTTTTCTTTTGGGGTGTGGGCGGAAGGTGGCAACCCTACGTACGGTTGTCATTTCTTCTGTAACAAGAATCTCCCAGCCGGCATATAGCAGTGATTAGTTTTCGAAATCACAGCACACAGTAAATTTGCCTTATATTAGAAGAAAATTATGACAAAAAGATCGTGTCGTTTCCTCACAACGTTTTTGAGCTTCTTGGAGGGCCTTGCGGAATGAGCACTTCGTTTCATAAATGCGGTTAGAGCGCCTGGGACAAAAAAAAAAAAAAAAGACTTCAGACCAGACTGTAACCCTTTACTTTCTAACTCTTGCTTTCCAGTTATAAGCGAAGCTCTGGATCTGTTGGGATATATAACGAAATATTTCTGCCCTCATGAAACCTGTTAATGTTCTGAGGAATATTTTGGTACGCGTGATGTGAACTTTATTACGCCTGTTTCCGGAAGCCTGAAGGAATTAAAAAAAAATCAGTTGTACTTAAAGAGCCGGGAGCGGCCTCACAAAAGATTCAACACAAAAGGAGGGCGAGAAATCTTCTACCACGACTATCCTTTGTTCTCGCAGGGGTGTCGTTTATCAAGTTGGAGCGCCACAGATCTCACCCGGAATGAACCAGTGAACCTAGCGTAAACTCACAAAGGAACATAGGAGCGATGTCCGGAAAAAAATGCTGTGGCTAGAAAGCCGGACATTTCATCATAATCGCTGAAGGAAAATGACGTCTATGGAAAAAGCGTCTAACGAAAACGAGAAGAAGAAGAGAGAATTATTATCTAGAATGCTTTGGTAACAACGTGCAGCTTTTGTAAAGATTTCTTTGTCTCTTTTCAAAAGCAAGTTATTACAGCGGTCGCATTTGCGCTAAATTAACTTTGTTTGCGATGTCCTGAAGTGGTGACCTGAATTATTCTCAATGACCAGTCTGACGTGCCGCGACTATATTTTTTTTCTCTTTCAAGTCGAAAAGGTGCCATCACCATTCTTATGGGTAAAAAATCGCCGAGCGCAGAATCATAAAAACCACACTTAAACAAAGAGACGGTAGCACGGCCCTCGTGACGATTCATTTGGTACTGCTCGCTAGGATGTTTATCTTCGGAAAATCGTGGAAACGAATTTGGGGCTTGCCATCAAATCCCATTACCTGTGTGATTGAACGGACCAATAAGTGTCATCAATTTTTTTTTTTTCTGCACGCTTCCTTCCTATAAGCCCAGAACAGAACAATGCATCGGCCTAGGGCATACTGGCGATTGTCTGCTCACTCGCTCCTTCCGTCTGATTGATTTTGGATTAATTACAATAAAAGGGGTTCCCAAACAGCTCGATCGCTGAGTAAAGAAACAATAAGTTGCAGTGCCGGAATATTAGGTCGTTGGTGTTTTTTTTTTTTTTTTTTTTGAAGCGCCACAATTTGAATCTTGGTATGTGTTCAGCGTTGTCCATTGTATTTCTTTTTCACGAACTGTAGTGTTACTAACGCTGTTCCTCACAACGTGGTGTTCAACGTTGGGCTTCGGTACAGCAGCTGCCACTTGGGGGCGTCATGTTGAGGTGGTCTCGCTGTTTCCTACTGCCAAGCCGCGTATACCTGCAATAGCAGTGAATGCGTATAAGCGGTTTATACGCATTGAACACGATAAAGCGATGTTAGCCAACCAATCAGTGGGTGGAGCGCCACCAGCATGATGAATTGGTCCCTTCAGAATATGAGTGGCAAGTTATGTTCTTCCAAGCACCGGAAAAGGGGCATGACGTAGTTGTGGCCAGGTTATTGTGGCTGCAGTGTTTGCGTTCTTTCATTCGACAGCTGCAGCTACAAGTTAAAGACGTATCATGTTTACTACTGTACGTACTACAATTTAGCTGAGCCCCAAATGTAGTTCGGCCCTTGTATATTACCAGCTACTCGAGGCTAAAAGCTGAATTCCAGTGCGGGTCGATCGTTTTTAGACGTGCATTTGACGAAACATCCCAACGAAGCAGAAACAAAGAAGGCCTGAGAAACGCAAAGATGAATGCACCTGGAGCTCTGCTTCGTAGGTTCCCGTCGAAATGCAATGGACGTTATAGTCTGTGAAACGGAAACCCCGCGTTGGGGATTCGCATGTTTAAGGTATTCTTGCGAAATAATTGAATGCACTCCGTGCGGTGTTTCGTATTATTTTATATTTAAGCGTGGAAAGTATATGCTGTCACGGGTTGACACCACACGGGTTGACGGGTTGACACTGGTCTTTTTCAGGTGAAACGTTCTTAGATTCATCGTGCTGCACTTCGTGATGAACCTGGTGGAGCTCAAAAAATGGTGTCCAATCTTACCAATTGGGAACACGAAAGCCTCCCTTTTGGCTAGGATTGGCGATGTCTTCTTTTTTTTCGGCTACATCATACAACTTCGACATCGGGCTCATGGCAGCTACTTGTTGTATAATCACTATCCATGCTGCTGCGAGCCTGCCTTCACTGTAGGTAAATTACAACTAACACAGTGGACGAGATTTCTGATGCGTGCCCATCGCAGTTGATTGGAAATGAGCGCGCGCCAAGTGTTTCTTTGTGATCTTTTTTTTTTCTAGAAACGCAGTATGCAACGCCGACGGTTAGTTGCCTTGTGGACGCCGTTTTGCAGAGGCCACCCTGTTGCGGATTTTCGCCAATCTAGCCAAGCAAAGCTGTACCGTCACAAACAACTTAAGCCCACGACCCCGATTTGCGAGCGGGCCGCTTGAGCACCCGTTTGCCCCATCACCAATTTGGTAAATGAACGTCCCAATGCATGCCGTTTCAACGCCGTCACCGTCAATTATAAGTCTGCCTCGGGAAAAATGGTCGAAGTCCCGGAAGTGGTTTTGGGGCAAGAATAATTTCCGCAGGATAAGAGGGCGCCGTGCCGCGACAAGCAGCGCCGGTGCATCTTCCTTCTCCGTAGACGTTGACTGCTAAGTTCACGAAACGTGTGGAGAGGTGTGGTTTCACTGACAGGTGGTGGAGATGACGGCTATAGGGGCGCGCTTCATTCCAGCATTGTTCACTGGAGGTCACGTGGCAGTGCTAAGCAATCCGAGGAGAAACGGCGCGAGCGTCCACGTCTAACCGAGTCCGAGAAATGAGCAAGTCGGGATGGATGGGAATTTAGGGTCTCTAGTGTCTGCACTTGACGAATTTAACGGCGTTTAGAATTGTACGTTAAGTATAACCAAGGTTAGGTGAAGTGTTTCGAAATAGGGATATTTTATGTGCGCAACACAATGGCCTGGAATCTGCGATAGATTTCGATTTGTTATTATCAAGGTCTAACCGGGGATCCGCCCCTCAGTTCGGTACGCCTGTAGCTTGACCACCTCTGAGAGGGTGCGCAAGGTAAAATGGGTCGCTATGACCTTACGGTAACCCAGTGTGCAGCTGGCTCGCAAGGTGTTTAGTGAAGATTACACGCTGATTTTTTTTTGCTCATGACCTGAAGTCCACTTTTGTTGGCCACTATTATGGGTCAACCTTCTTACTTCTTAACCGCATGTCTCGAAAGTTCAGTCTGTTCCCAATAATGACTTTGTTCATTTACCGCTCATTTATGCTAGCCAGATTTGATATAATTCTTTATCTGTCCTACTGAATGTCGATTTCCTCAACGAAGTCTGAAAATACAATCCGGTTACACAGGCCGTGGTCTTGCCTAGGCTTTTTTGGGATGATATCGACTGCAGGGACCTTTCAACTGACAGATTTCATTCCAGAGTAAACCGAAGGAAATCCCGCCATGTGAAAGCCGTAGAGTGCATGGACTGCATTTTAAGTGTCGTATAGTATGCTATAGCAGCCAGCCTCTCAGACCACACGTTTTGAGAAAATGTGGTGGCTAGGCCTCGTGAGAGAAGGCGTGGATGTAGACTTAGCGGCTACTGTCTGGTCGACTGATGCACCGCCGTAGTCGATATAAGACCAAACGTGTGCCCGTCACAACACCACGATTATTCAAAAATCGCTATACCCCATCCTTCGAATTTTATTACCCTAATAAAGCGCCAGAGAATGGTTAAAATCGTTTCATCGTAACGGGAAGAGGTGTCGTTTTAGAAGACCGCAGGTATTAAAAAACCAAGTCAAAGCGAGGCCGAACCACACTTATGACAAATACGTTTCTGGGTAAGGATCCGACATAGTATCAGCAGGAGCTAAGTTATCGAGGAAAACTGGCATTCGCCACGACCTTTAGGAAAATTGTCATCAGAACTTACTCGAAATTTGTATTATAACAATCAACACTATCATCTGTATTAAAGCGAAGCTTTTTTGGTCTCCGTGACGGCGGTGCCGTAACCAAAAGACGTTGCGGGAAAGCAGCTTTACACAATTTGAGGGCACATGACGATGAAGCAAGAAAAAATTGGCTGCGTATCTGCTCCTTTCGTTGCAAATGTCGTCAAAAGACGATAGTCTTTATCGACTTTTGCCAAGTAAATGCCTCCCTTCGCTTTACCGCTCACCTCTCATGGTGTTCCTCTTGCGTCGCGCTCCTCCCAAGGTAAATACACCAAAGGTTTCCTTAAATCATTTTAAATTTCCCGCGTTCCACTGCTCCAAACCGGCTGTCTCGATGCGAACGCTGCCGTACGGCGAAGACGCGCGTTAATTGAGGCGCCCTACTTCAACGTCTATAGAACCGCGTTTCCCTACTCCACGTGCGTTGCAAGCGGAACGTGGAGCCTATCTAGTGGAACCTTGCGTGACTGTTGCCGGTTGATTTCTTAAAATGGCGCCAGAAGCTATAGTGGCGCGGGCGACAGCAGGCGACGGCGGAGTGACTTATTTTTCTGCAGTTTATGAAGTATTTAATTTCGCAAAAGTCAAGCATGTTTGATTTATTATAAAGGAACACTGTAAATATCACTTCTGTATTGACCTGTTGTCTCATATTTGCGTAATGTCTTGTTCTTCTTCAACAATGTTGACAAGTATGAACATTACACCGGAATTAGACGGGCACATTTAGCTATGACTATATAAGACTATTGCGCAGGCATTGTTTTACTTTGGCCGGGTGGCTGAATCGAGTCACAGACAGACAGACGGACAGACAGACTGACAGACCAAAATTTCTGGGTTTAAGTAGCCCAAGAAAGACTATCGTCTTTAAAAACGCTTCCCATGGTGGGAATCAAACCGGGATACCTCACGTAATGAAGCCGAAGCCTCTCCGATTGCGCCATCATCGCATTCGCGGGTCGCTCAGCAGTTCCTTTCGGTTCATTGTGCGGGCGTTGGCTTTGGACTTTGACGATTGCGACGACGATAGGAGGGGGGCGCAGCTTTCTCCTGGTGGATTCGTTTTCTGTCGCTGAGTTTTGACTCGCAGGCAATTTTCCCTTTAATCGTTGACGCTTGGACTTGGACTCTTCGGCGGTTTGTACTTTAATCTTTGCAGCTTTGACTGATTGCATCGGCGTTGACTTTGCCACTTCGGCATTTGTTTTTCACACGCAAGGAAGCTTCGCCTTTCAGCCATAGTCATCGTTAGAGGGAGAGGCTTGTGATTTATTATCATGATCCTTTTCTGTAGCTGTTTTCATCGTAGGTCGGGTGTCGTACGGTGTTCTCGTTGGTATTCGAAGGAGCTGGGCAGCAATGCCGTTGTTATGCGCGCGTCCTCGTCTGTGATAATAAAGTCATGGTGGGGGTAGAGTTTTAAAGGACTCTGCATTGATTGATTGTGGGGTTTAACGCACCGACGCTACACAGACGATGAGACACGCCGTAGTGGAGGGCTCCGGACAAATTTTGACCACCTGTGGATCTTTAACGTGCGCCAAAATTTTGAACACACGGGGGGCGTTTTCGCTTTTCGCCTCCATTAGAAAAGCGGCCACCGCGGCCGGGAATCGAACCCGCGCTAATCTGCATGTGAAGTCAATGTCCCTTATGCTCTAGGCGAGAGGTTTGGAGGATCGCATATCAGGACATTCGCAGTGTGACGTAAAACTCAAAGCATCGAAACGCCCATATGAAAGCTTCTTCAAGAAAGACTCACAGATTGTTATTCCGGCATGGACATAATCTGCGACAGCACCCATTTAACAGCTGCGGGAGCCGATGCATTAGTTCACCACCTAAAAGGACAATGCTTGAAGGAAACTTTGGCCGCCGTCAGTGGCACCGCAGTGTCTACTCTGCGCAGTCCGTGCATTTATAAAACCCAGTACTCATTTCAATGGTCCTACAAACAGGTCCACGCACAACGCACAGACACCGTCCGAGAAGTGCTGTGCGTCGGGTCGAGCGTGCTACGGCAGAGCGATGCATCAACGAGAGGCCGAAACTGAGAATCTCCTATTGCAGCCACGGGAAATTTATTTAACGACACCGGACACCCCATCTATCGTTGTTATCAATGGGCTCGTGTAATTGCGCCACCTTCTCCCGGTTGGTGGCTGCCGCTGAATAGAACGCGGCAGGCGGCGTGTACGTAACCTCGCCGTCCCTCCCCCCTCCATCCCTCCTCGCAGCTGACGGAGGCGCTGTCCTTCCTGCACTACTCGTGCAAGCTGATCCACCGCAACCTGTGTCCCCAGTCGGTGATCGTCAACAAACGCGGCACCTGGAAGCTCGCTGGCCTCGAGTTCACCGAGAAGTGCAGCGACACCGACCTGCTCGTGAGTATTCTTCCTCCTCGTGGTGCGCAGTCTGCCCGCCGAAGAACGACTCCCGCCCCGGCATTCTCGGTCATTCCTCCACTCGGGCCTTCAAGTGGAGGAGATTTATGGAATCGATTCCTCCATGCGTAAGCATTGCGAAGTCCCTGTCTCGGCCGAGAGGAGGGAGCAAATGGAGGGACTCGGAATACGGCCCCTAGCCTTTCCAGCGGAATGCTGCAGGTGCAAAAAAGGCCCCGAACGCAGGATCGGCATGCTTTAGATACAGCATTCGCTTCATCGACCACTGTCGTTCTCTAACCGGCGATCTCGCCTTGAATATAAAGACAGGTATTGCATCTTCGCGCATGCAGTTTTGCTCAGGAAAATAGCACGTTTCAAAAGATTTTGTTTTAACTGCAGCATAAAATTTCTTTGTTTAAAGAGAGTGAACAAAGGAGTAAAATTCCAGTTCCATTTTTGTTTAATCTTTGGATTGTAAAGAATTTATTTATTTATTTATTTATTGTACCTCAAATGGCCCGAGTAGGGGTATTACATGAGGGTGGGGAGATACATCAATTAATAAGGTGATCGATGAAATCCTTGAATTTATTAGGGTCGGAGTGCTGGCTGGCGTCGGTGGGCAAACTACTCCACTCTTTGGCTGTTTGCACAAAGAATGAGTGCAGATGGGCAGATGTACGGGCTGCTGGAGGATAAACAGCTTTTCCATGGCTAGTGCGGCATTACGTCCGGCGGGCGGGTGTGATAGCAGATGAAGGAGGCGATGCGTGGTAGAATTTATGAAAAAGGCAAAGGCGAGAGGTTTTTCGTCGTGAAGCTAATGTTTGAAGGTTGGAGCGGCGTTTAAGGGCAGATACGCTAGTGTAATTGGCATAGTCGGAGTAAATAAATCTAATCGCACGGTTTTGAACGGCTTCAAGCGCGTACGTATGATTAGATTGAAAGGAATCCCAAATTGCGCACGGGTACTCTAGTTTGGGCCGAACTAGTGTAATGTAAGTTTGGATCTTTAGTGAAGGGGGAGCCTCCCCCTTCACTAAATATCCAATTCGGCAAGTTTTCAATTTCGTCGAATATAGCCGAGTGCACGGTTAGCGTTGTTAGAAACGTGTAAAATGTGCGATGACCAAGAAAGATCGGAAGTAAGATTGGTGCCTATGTATTTATAGGCGCTAAGAATAAGAATTGCAGAACCGCAAATGGAATACGTAAATGTTTGGTGTGACTGCTTGCGATGAAATAAGATGAGTACGGTTTTTTTAACGTTCAGGCGCATTAGCCATGTTTCGCACCATGTTTGAATCAGGTGTAGGTCGGACTGAAAGATTGCTGAATCGCAAGGATGACGTATAGGGCGGTAAAGAACGCAATCGTCAGCGAATAATCTGATATTGGACTGCATGTTAGTAGGAAGATCATTAATGTAAATCAAGAATAGCAGAGGGCCGAGGACAGTGCCCTGCGGAACTCCGGAGAGAACGGGGACATATCTGAAGCAATTTTGTTGCCATAAACAAACTGTTGGCGGTAGTCAAAAATTCCCGAATTCAATCTAAAATCTGAAGGTTTAAATTTAGGTGGAATAGTTTTAAAAGCAAGCGTTTGTGTGGAACTTTATCAAAAGCTTTTTCAAAGTCTAGGAAGAGGGCAGATGATGATGATGACGATGATAATGATGATGATGATGATGAAGATACTGCTTTATGGCGCAAGGGCATGATGGCCAAAGAACGCCAAATACATTATGTTCGATGTGAACTTCATTGGACTAAAACATAGACTTGTGGAAGGCCATAAAAGGAAAGGTAAAAAAGTGTAAAAGAACGCTAGATTAATACGGTAAATACCACACGGAAATTAAGCATACTTTAGCACAGACTCCATGCTGAGGCAAAAGGTTTATCTTTTGAGGCTCCGGTTAAAATACCTAAAAGTAAATCTTGGCATGCGTACAGGATGTGCGATAGCTCTGAGCTGCTTAAAGCTGATAGGAATGCTTGTGCTGTAGTTTTAAGATGCGATAAAATAGACGCACTCCACAGAATATTCCGTGCATAATATCTCATTGGCAGATCTCACATGGTGTTGTTGGCATCGTTCCAGACGGGCACTCAATACAAAAGTTCCTGACGCCCTGACTTCATAACGTTCCTTCAGAAAGCGACATTGGCTTAAAAATAGGGAGACAGCTTTGTAAGCAGAAATGGCTCTGAACGACTGCATTTGCTGTAACTTATATTTATGTTTAAATTCAGGGCATCATTTTTCGGTTTGACAAGTTGCATTTAGAGCACAAAAAAGAAAACTTTACTCTTCCTCTTGAACAAATCGTGACCTCATTGGCTGGTCAGTTCTAGGTCCCAGACATTGTCCAACAATCTAGAAATTATAGCGCCTACATATGGATTTTCACTTGCACAACACTGAATAATCCGTTATTGTCCGGTGCTTTTTCGAGCATGAGCACGCCTTGTAGCACGCGTTTACTTTCCATATAATATTCGATAAGGGAGACTTCGCAAGCAGCACATGCAGATTGCGTCGTTAAAAAGGCAGCATCACTGTGGGCACAAGACATTTATTTTGGGCAGCGAATATTTGTTTTTCCTCCCCAGTTCATCCTTCTTGGCTAGTTCTCCATCTCATTTAGAAGTAATCATGTAATTAAGGGGATATACGCGGTAAACAGAGGACGCCTTGAATTCGGCTGTGCCGGAGTAACTGCTGAAGTGTATAGTGTAACAGCCTACTGAACAGTTCAGCGAAGGTGTCCTTTCGCATTGAGAAATTGATTCTCTCCACTGGAGGGGGAAGGCACGACGAGTTGTGCGAATGGCGCAGGACTGAACGTGTCCCCGAGGGCGCAGAAGAAGCGTGCGCTATCCACGGAGCCCACAAATAGCGGGGTTTCTTGAGCGCTCACTCGCCACCAATGCGGCTCAGCGAGTTTCTCGAACGACCAGTAATGGAGTCCGATGCGTGGGCTACGGGGGTTCAAATCGATTCTCTTGAAGGGTGTTGGATTGAATGGCATAGCCGTCGCGTTTAAGGGAATCCCGTAGATAGCGGCTGGGCTCTTCCGAGATTTCTTTGTGTTCATGCATCCGCGCGTATATAGAAGAGCAGGGAGACGACAGAGGGGGGGGGGGGGGGGGGGGATCTATTAAGCAGAATAGTGCACAGAACCGAATCTGGGAAAAGGAAGGTTTGAAGTATGAGTGGCTGCGGAAATCTAACCCGCACTGCTGCATTGCAAGTTGAGCGTTTCCTTGGCTACGCTACAGTTCGCGGACGGGTTCAGTCTTCATGGGACGTAACCACCGCAGTCAAACATTATTCGTGGATCGTCTTAAGTCCGTGGCCCTCTCACGCTGCGGGATGAACGGTTGTTGCAACTTCGCTCACGTTGCACTTCATTCTTGACGGCGATAGCGACATATAGGCGTCGCTGTTACGACATCGCGACTGCGTCTACGTGCTGATGTCCGTGATGGCGTAGCTGGCCTTGAGAGAGAGAGAGAGAGAGAGAGAGAGAGAGGAGTGAGAGAGAGAGAGAGAGAGAGAGAGAGAGAGAGAGAGAAGAGAGAGAGAGAGAGTGAGAGAGAGAGAGAGAGAGAGAGAAGAGAGAGAGAGAGAGAGAGAGAGGAAGAGAGAGAGAGAGGAGAGAGAGAGAGAGAGAGAGAGAGAGAGAGAGAGAGAGAGAGAGAGGAACGCCTCAAATAAACTCAGAAGATTTCAACCAAGCTAACGATATCAATCGCTACGGCATGTTAGTGAAACTGGCGTAAACTTTGTGCGGAATAAAAAGAAAGAAAACGCACATAAGGATGGAAAATACACGAAGGCAAATAGACAAAAGGACAATAGGAAATATGCCCATAGGTAAAAGGTCAGAGACCCAAAGAGACACAGGACGAAGCGCTCCGTTTTGTGTCTCTTCTTTCGTCCGGGTGTTTAAGTAGCGCTTTTTCAATCATGAATGTATACCAACAAGCCCAACTGGCAGTTCTTCTAGATAAAAGGCGTCCTCTCACAAATGGGCATTCGTAGAACCCATTACAAACGCTTCCGTGAGGGCTATGAAACAAAACTGAAGGCTATTCAAATAGCATTTTCTTTTACTATCTAGGGAGCATAAATAACAGAATGCAGACAAAAACGTTAAGGCTCTAAATAAACATTGCCTTCATGTTGGACAAGCTTTTGGTCTTTCAAAATTCAGCAGTTGCTCTGGGGGATTTCAAGGGATGGAAATTTGATTTTCAAGGCCTTACGTCAGTCGGCGCTGGATTTGCGAAGGCTGCTTTTTTTTTTTTAATGAAATTCTCATTTAATACAAATAAAAATTCTCCGGTGTGTGGTGGGAGTAGGATATAATAGATTTGGTTCACTCGCAACATTGCAAAAGTTTAAATATATACTGGTGCGCAAACAATTCGAATAGTCATTCCAGCGTGTGTAGACTCATAACAATGTAATTTGTGGGGCGATTTATTTCTCGTAATTGGAGCTCGCCTTTGTGCCGCATACCGGCATATCCCACTTTCAATTCAAATTTGAGAGTGGGAGTAAATAAAATTTAAATCGTTTTTAAACAAGAGTAGAACAAGCGAATTCAGTTTGTAGAAGCAACCAACCGCCTTTTATAAGTACCGTGGCCATTTTTGAGACGCACATGTTCTAAGGCAATCGTTCCTGTTGCCAGATGCTTGAAAAATATTGTTTACCAACGAGTTTCTAGGCTTGTTTCCTGAAAGCTTACATTTATGTGGGACCTTGGTGGCCTATAGGGGTAAATGACATCGATCTTGTTTTAGTAATGGTAAAACGCAGCTCGTCGAAGTATGACCAGCTTAGATAATTAATAATCTGCGGTTTAAAGTCCATCGAGGGAGGGAGGATGATGGGCGTCGCGTATTGCGGTGGACGCGATGCCCCCTCTTCCTTTGGCACTGCGCGCAACGAGCAGAGTCCGGTGAGCTGCCAGCCGTTCACGTCCAAGCTCCCCAAAATGGGCCAGCCGGACCTGGACTACACGGCGCCCGAGGTGCAGGCCACGTCCACCTGCTCGCCGCTCTCCGACATGTTCTCCCTGGGCCTCGTCGTGTGCGCCCTCTTCAACGGTGGCCGATCCATCATCGAGGGAAACCTGTCCACCACCACCTACAACAAGCAGCTCGAAGTGGTATGCGTGCGCACCTTTCTCCCTCGTCTTCACGCCGCCTGTATGTGGCTCCGTGAAGAAATTTCAGCTTACCAGCTCAAATTGGCGAACGAAGCATTGAAACCACTCCAACTTTACCATCGCTTTCATTATCTCACTGCGGATGTGGGAGCGTCGACGTGTACAACCGGTATTGGTTTTTTTAAAGCAAACTTAGAAGTTGATGTCACTTGGAGGCAAAGAGGATGTGCCGTTCCCTCTTTGGCTTCGGGTATATTTTGAAAAAATTATGCGGATAACATAATACTTTGCTTCGCAACAGATAGCTTATACCACAATATCATTGTGTTGGGAGTGAGATTGTGCTTTACCGGAATTCCCACAGGGACAGATTTAAAATTACCCGCTCGCTTTTCAGTCTTGGTAGCGGGACGAAAATTCCCCGTGGCGTACGTGGTGCGGTAGACAAAAACTGGGCGACTATTGTCCGGCAAGATGGGGAATGACAGCGTAGCTGTGGTGATAACGAGTCGGTAGCGTAACACAACGGCCGCTTGCTCAGGCGTACTCCCTGGCCGAACGTTTAGCTAGGCGAATGTGAACGAAGCAATATTCTCCGCACGGGATGGAGCAGCGAGCGCGCATGGCGTCGTGACGTAGCACATTGCTCTCGGTGAAGAGAGGGAGAGAGAAAAACACTTGATTCATATCGGGACCTGTTAGGCGGGGCGGGTGGCCAGCAGCCGCAGCTGCTCAGCGACCTTGGCTGCTCTGTTCGCCGGTGCTTGTTGCGTCGTCAGGTCAGAGCAGCCCAGTGCCGCCTCCAATAGCTACGGGGGGCTGGGGGGGGGGGGGGGGGGGGGGGGGATTGGGGGTAGGGGGTCATTGGGGCAGGCCCACAAGTGGTGCTGTTAGGTGGCCTTCGTGCCGCGTGATGGGCAGTTGGGAGAGGAGAATAGGGAGGGGTGAATACGGTGAAGGAGGGCTCTGTTATGTAAATATTCTATTTGTAGGAGTCTCCAGAGCCATTCTTCAGTGTAGCTGAGGGAAGGGTGGGCGGGTAATATTGGAGGCCATAGAGGCGATAATACGTGGTGATCTCGTGGTAGCCCAAGAGGCTGTCGCGAACTGACCTGGCTCCCTGGGAAGCAATGGGGCTGGGGTATGCCCAAGAGGTGAGTGCTCGGGCCGTTGCATGAGCTGTCTCATTGCCTCCAAACCCAGCGTGGGCAGGAGTCCAGATCAGTTCTACTTGGGTGGCGGGTGGATTTTGCATAAGACGTTTTAAGGCCTGGGGTGAGATGGCACCCCCAACAAAATTTCGAATGGCCGTTTTCGAATCGGATAATATGAATTCAGGGGTTGGCCGGTGCGACAGGGCTGGTGTGATAGCCGCCTCTTCCGCCGTTGCAGGTTCGGAGGTACAATTCGTGAGGGAGTTCATTGGGAAGGGGGGGGGGGTGCATTAGTAACCGCCAGTACGAAAGAGTTCTGGTGACGATACTCGACGGCACCTACGTACACCGTGGCGGGCCGTACGGGGTAGCGTTCGGCTAAAGCTTTGGCTCGTTGCTCTATGCGGCGCTGGTGAATATAAGGGAGCATATCGCAGGGTAGGGGACGTACTTTGAGGCAGGCGTGGCTTTCAATAGGTATGGGGGCTTTGAGTCTGTAGTATTAGGCGCATTGAGCTATAGGCGTTGAAGGAAGTGTTTGCCGGGGGTAGTTTTGGCTAGGCAGCTTAGCTCGCTCATGCGGTGCGCCTCTATCAGCTCTTGGGCCGTGTTGTACACCCATGTTTCTTCTAATCTGGCAGTGGGGTGTGGGGTGCGAGTTGCAGAGCAGCTTTGTATATTGTGTGGATAAGGCAATTGATTCTGGCCAGTTCTGAATTAGAGGGAAGGAGGTAGGGGAGAGCATGGGTGATTCGGCTAACACCGGATGCTTGAGCGAGGTGGAGCCTATCTACTTCCTTAAGCCCATGTTTTTTGGAAGCGATGCGGCGAAAGTGTCCGATGGTTTGGGAAACTTGTGAAGAAAGGCGCTTGAGGTACTCTGGGTTTAACGATTACGGTTTATGACTAGGCGAGGATTTTGATTTGTGGGACGACTGTCAGAGGCTTTGAATCTATGCAGATTTGGATGTGGGGAGTTGAGCGGTTTGCGCGCTTTGGAGGGAAGAAAAGTTCTGGTTCAGATGGGGAGCATTGAAGGGCGGCTATGGTGGCTCCCTCAACCACGGCTGACGCTGCTGTTTGGAGAATCTCCTCTACTTGTGCATCACTACCTCCGCTTGGCCAAAGTGTGACGCCGCCTGCGAAGAGACTGAAGTGTAGTTTGGAAATGCAATCTATAGAGCCTTTGGAATACGAAGGATGGCCATATGTTGCAAAGGAGAGGGGATAGCAGGAAGAAGCGCGCAGGGCCACTTGGAGCGGGTGCATGAGAGAGACTGCGGCGTGTGCGCGTGCTCACGGTTGGCGCTCCCGTGTGACGCAGCTTGAAGGCAGCCTGCACAACATGCTCGACCGGGTCCCGCACCACCTCCAAGAGCCTCTTCAGGGACTCCTGCAGGTGGACCCCAGGAGGAGACCCAACGCGCAGAACTTCTCCATGGTCAGTGCCCTCTTTCTCCGCGCGCTCTGTCCGCCCTGCCTTTGCTATTGGCGGCGGCGTGCCCTTTACACGAGGGTCGTTTTCCTCCTAAATTCCACGCTGACACACCTTTGATTTAGAACTGTTGCGTGTATTTCAAGCGAATCCTTAAAGCTTTTTTTCTTTCTACGTTATGTCGAATGACGTGTTTTGAGAAAGGGCGGGAAAATTCAAAATTGAGCCCTAGTTATACTCCCGCAAGTGTTTCTCATTTCATTTCTTACGCAGGGTCCTTGTCTTTTCCGGGACATGTGTCACTGCGTGAATGAGGGGGGCGGAGGTGAGGAGGAGGTTGAGGTTTTAGCTGGGAGCACTTGATGCTTGGGTCTCGCTGTCCCATTGGGTGCAGGGTGTGCCACGTGACCAAGGATGACGCAGCTTCTTGAAGAAATAAAGGTTCTTGCAGCGAACTTGTGCTCCGCAACGAACTTAAAGGAAACACAAATGTCGAGGAAATAGTGAACAGAATAATGTGCACAGATAAGCGGCGCCGAACAGATAAGCGGCGCCTGCGACCATTTATCTCTCCAAGTTATTCTTTCTGAAACAATCAAGTTACATCGAGAACGCTGGTGATCAAAGCAGAACATTCTCGTCTAGTGGGGACAGGGCGATACACTCTTCCTATCTAATTAAGATAGGCTACGCAGCATATAAAAGAAAGAGAGAGAAACACGCGCTTCTCTCCGAACATAGACGCTGGCCACAAAACACACAAGTAAGCAAACCAGACGGCATGGTTTGCAGCCATAGGTATACGTCGTACTAGCACAGTAAACACCATTTCTTTGCCTGGTACTCGTGACAATCCGGGTGGAGGTGGCAGGTAAACCCATGCACTTGAACCCATAATGGTTGTCTTACGAAGGCAACACCACTGCACCAGTCAAGTCGCCGCCTTGTAACTCATTACAACGTCATTGATAATTAATTTTATGTTTTAACTGCGCAATGCCGCATGATCAGAGCGTTGCTCCTTGTATTGGGAAAATGTGACAGTGTCGTTAGCCTGTGTTTCTGCTAACTGCTACGCGGGGACGGACCAGAGTTTACGGAACAATATGCTCACCATTAGTCTGACTAAATATAACACAGCAAATCCTGTCAAATTCGTGGTGGGTTTTTCTTTGTAATGTAGAGCATTCTTTACCCACCTACATCGCGATACGCATTCTGGCACATATAGACTAATAAATAAAAATGGGAGATAATTTGCGCCGATCGTGGGCGGCGCAGCGGCAGCGAGCACCCCTTCCCTTTCCCACCCTTTTGACTGCAGCAAAGAACGCGCGGAACTAAACCCACGCTACGTGTGCACGGAATAGCGGCAGTACCCACTCCTTCCCATTCGCACGTAGGGTATGAAGCAATCGCTCAAAGCGAAATTCTAAGTGGCGCGCTACAGTCGCGCTTACGCCAATCATTGGGTCTAAAATCGTTCGTAAAGCCCACTGTTTGAGCTTTTCGTCGCTTCAGGTGAGACAGTGTCTTGCAAGCTGTCACCATCCACAGAAGACGAGCTCCTCGAGAGACTTCGAGCAGCTCCCGTCTCTAGCCGATACGCAACAAAGGCGGACGACCATAAACAACGGCGTCACAGAATTTTTCCGGTAGCGCGTCGTAAGTCTACATGCGCGACACTCTGCATATATTGTAGACAACCAGCGTACTGCTTTCCGCAAGGTTTCCTTTAAACTCTTTTGTTGGCGCAATATAGGATACGAAGACATGTGTTCGTTGTAGAACGTGTCCGGCAGTCTGTTCTCACGGAAACTATTCGAAGGCTTCACCAGATTACAATTTGGGAACAAGATGATCCTAAAATCTCGAAAAGTTGTTTAGTCATGTGATCTCATAACTCAACCCACCCTCAAATGTTTGTGTCTGCGTGAGTGCGCGTGCTATCTGACCATGCTATTTTTCTGCGCCTTGAAGTACGCCAGAGGGCCTCGTCCCGTCAAAGCGGCTAGCCGGTAATTTGAAATTCGTGCCTCCAAACATTTATTAGTCAGTGACAGCAGCACCGTTTCCCGTTGAACAAAATTACCGCGTGCTAAGACCTCCCGAATCTTTCGAATAAAGCAGTCTACATGACCTTAGCGCACCTTTAAAAAACAAAATTCACGAGTTCTCAGCACTTGATATCAAACCCTTATACCACTATTTTGGATGCGGGATTCGTAATTTGAGAGCACTGCTCAATTATTTTGCTGAATTGAAGAAACGGAGTCTTCGCTTACATACGAGCTTCACAGGCTGTTGCATACTAAGAAGTCACCGCAGTTTGTTGAAACCGCTTCACCACGCGAAAGCAGGGGGAAACAGCAAACGCTGTTGATGGAACTATAGATTTCTCCTATATAGCTCCCGTATATGGGGCATCTGTACTTGGAACGGGCTTAGAGGGCCCTCTGGTGTGGAGGGAACAAAACTGAGCCGGGCCGTAGTCGCAGGTCGGCAACCATGCGTAGGCCTCGTTCCCAACTTTCCCCGCCGTTCCGTTGAGGGCAAGAGACACGTGTCATTTGCTTGAATAAACATTTGCATGACCGAGGGCCAGAGTCGCCAAAACAGCCGGCTGATCTAAGCGCCGTCAAGCACACTCGGGACTGGCTGCTCCTCTGGCCGTTTCTCTCTTGCCGTGAAGCCGCCTTTTCAAACACGCACGCCTTCTTTGCTTGCTCGGTGGTTTCTACGTGGTTGGTTTCTTCCGCGTCCTGTCGGTGACGCCGCCCTCAGCCAGCCACTCGCCCGTTCTCTTCCTTGCTCGCTGGATCGGAAGGATCCTCGGGGAAAGAAGAACGGCTGTTTTCTGCCCGCAGCGTTTATGGCTGAGGAAAGCGAAGGCAAGGTGATTGGGGCGGCGAAGGAAACTGACGAACCGACCGATAAAGGCAGGGGCTTATGCGAATGCAGCATACTCAAGTAAACGCTGAAAAAAGTTCAGAACAGGTTATAAGGTAGAAATGTTGAAGCATTCGTGTGAATACAGTCTACGCTTGAGGAGCTCGTCATTGCCGCTCGTGAGGAGCAGCATCTTTAGAAGAGCCGCTCGTGTAAATTTTGGGCGACACAGTTGCTCGTTTCCAGTCAGGCGTGGGGTAAATTTTGGCTCGTGGCCACCGTCGGAGTAGTTATGACGCGACTAATATTTTCCAGAGTCGGTTTCCTCATTGCGAGCGCACTCAACGCTCACTTCCTATGGTCCCAACCTTGCTTGGGATGAACTAAGCAAGGGAACACGTTGCGGCCTTGCAACCCCAGACACGGCCGCTTGCGCCGCACTGAGTTCATTTACTCCGATTACTTGCCCCGCCAAAAGCACCAGTGTGCCGAAACTGCTACTCTGTTCCAAATTCTCCCATTCACCGCGAGTGGCAACGCTTCACCACACATGCCAGCCGATGACCGTGCTTCGCCCAACAGCCGACCCGATCCGAAAACGGCGCAAAAACTTCGCAAAACACGCCGTGCAGGCGACAGACAGCTCCCACGGGGTACGACCTGAAGCGAAGGCATATAGCGATCAAAAGAAAAGGCTGACGAAGCCGCTGCTGACGCTAGGGTAACGAGCATTCAGACGTCACGCCACGCTATAACAAAATCATTAGAACATCGCACCTCGGCCGGCCTTTAATGACCGGGCTGCCTGCCGCGCACGCCGTCGCACCGGGTTCAATAATTCATCGGCGCCAACGCCTGTACGCGCGGTGACGACGGCGCTCGGCCAACATGGCGCCGCGCACAACACGCCGAGTGCGACACGCCGCTGTTACACGACGCAGGACGCGCCACATAAGCGAGGAAGAGAGATCCAGACTGAGAAAGAAAGGATGGGAAAACTTCCCGAAGGAGAAGTGGTTTCGGATAAACAAACTCGCGCTCTTTTCTGTACCTTACTGACAAGCAATTTTGCAATCTCCATTTTGCTTATTTTTATGAGTCGACATGTATATAATCTGGCACTTATTGCAGCCGATCTTTCAACGTCCTTCTGAGCTTGCAGCTGAACATCAATTTGCTTGTTTCAGTTAACCGTCATGAAGCACGCACTCAAGCGTCGCTAGAAAAAAAAAATTGAATGCGCGTTAGCGGATTTCGTACGGTTCCTAACCAGAAAGGAACACTCCAAATGTTTACTTTTCCCGCAACGTGTCTGTAAATACATATTGTAATTGGTCTCTTATACAAAAATTTACGGGTGCTTTTTGTTGTTTTGTTTTGTTTTTTTTTTGTTTTCACTGGATTCTTTGGTGCCATAAAGAAAAGGGGTACGTTTCTTGGCATCCGGTTCTATTTGAGGTATAGCCAACAGAGCATTTTTAGGCAAGATAATGTAGACAGTTAAACTTCGTCATTACCAGAGGCTAAAGTGCCCTCCAAGCAGCTCTCGTAGTCCCTCAGAGAGCCACCTTCACCTCTTGTGGTTCACTCACCCACCGCATCGGCTCAGTGTCTAAGGTGTTTGGCCCTGAGTGCGATGGCGGGAGTTTTTCGCTTCCCGGCTCCCATGGCTGTTGTTCAGATGGAGGTGAAAAATAATGGATGCAGTTCCACTTAACACAACAACTGTCGGAATTGCGTAGCAGCGATTCGCCAGCATTTCCCCTGTGATGTTGTTGTGAGTACTTTGTATTTATCTTTTGTTTATTTGTGTTTCGTTTTCGTTTTTTCTGTGGTTTTCTTTTCCTTTCCTATGTTTTGCGTTTATTTTCGTGTGTGTTGCTTCTTTTCTTTTCTGTGTCTGCCTTGCCTTTTCTGCTGGTTTGTTTGAGCTTTCTGAACTTACACCGCACCGCAGGATTCGCTTTTCTTCGCTGTTGTCGAGCCTTGACTGCTGCCCGACGAATCTGTGTATTATCCTCTCTCTATTGACGCTTAGCGTCTGCCCCCCGTTGCCGCACAGGCGAATCGGCCCTCAGGCATCGCTGTTTTTCGCGAGCAAGCGCCCTCGATCACTCGAGCCGTGCCAACTGGACATACGAGGCCGCTAAATCACTCCGCAATTAAAATAAAATGAAAATTACGAGGAGCCCTATGCACTCTTTATGATATAATGATTGAAAAATCACTACTGCCCGATTCTCGAACGTGTCCCCTGGTCACTGTCACAGTCCTTTTCCACTTACATTCCTCCTCTCCGTTACTACGACTGCGCATACTCGCATTTGCATCGCCAAGCATAGAGAACATTAAACGCTGACCTAATTTGCTTCTCGCCTAATTGCTACTTCGGCAATGCCCAAATCGCCCATGTAAACCTCAGCGCATCCATAACATACATTTCCAAGCCGAATACCACAGCGCATCCGCTTGGTCACGCTTTCACATTAACGCTTTCGCTGGGCGAGCTTTCAGCGCCGGTTAAAAATCCTGAGGTGGTCCGAATTATTCTGCTTACCTCCACTAAGGCGTGCCTCCCAGCCAAGGTGCAACTTCGGTTAACAAATCTCAAATGAGAACTTTGGGACGTGTAGATCATAGTAATAAATTTTGTACGCCCCGCAGTAAGATTGATGCACAAAAAATAGAGGTTCCCGGAGGGGCGATGGGGGCGCGTGCTTGTAGCCTACTGCCAATACTGCCAGCACTCAATGTGCTCATTCAAGTGGTTCGAAATGCCATTAGGAAGGACAGAGACGTGGTTTCTCTCTTTATTCATCGTTCGGAGAAGTATTTGCTGGGGGAAAAAGACGATTTTGTGGGTATGGTGGTCCGCAGTGTGCCTCTTCGAGGGATTGCGAGCCGCACGCATTTAGCCCTGAAATCACGCTCCTGGACTGTCGTAAAAAAGGCGATCAAGGTTCCACTCTCCCAATTCGACGCCTTTCCATTTTAGCTGTTTTTTACTACATTTTTGGTAAAGCAACTGATTGCTTCATAAACTTCTTTTCTTATATTAGTCACACTACTACTGTTGCTGCAGGAAGTCGGCCCGGGAGAGTCATACTCTTCGGGCTCGTTGCATAGTCGCTGTGTCTGATGTTCATGCATAATGTACTTACACCTGTGGGTGTGCGGTAATTTACCGCTGGGCACCCCTGAGCTGGATTTATAAAGGCGTAACCAGCTTCATTCCCCAGCAAACTCCATTAAAAGCTCGTGTGGATTTTCTTTTCAATTGTATTTTTTTTGTCGCAGTACCGTATGGCTTTGTGCGTCCTACCAGTTCTATATCTACACAAAACTAGCGAGGTGTGTAGGCAGCAATACCAAGGTCGACACAGCACCATTTCGTTCATAAAAACAGTTCCGCCATCGGTCTTCACAACATGATCAACGACAGGGTTCTGCTTTTCGCGATGGTTCAATTCAAAAGATGTCAAGACCACGACCGACTTTATCCCTTTGCGACACGGCGTGTACGATTATGCACGCAACTATTAAGAGCACTTTTAGCAACTATTGGTAAACAACGCCTCTACCGGCGTCCGCGGTGTTTCGACGTCCGCACGAAGCGGGTAGGTCATACCGTGGTTCTATCATACGCGCTCTCCCGGCTGGATGCGCGGGAAACTGAAACGGACGGCTTTCAGGCCGTTCAATGTAATTATCGCGCGCTCAAGTATTGAAAGTGCTGTTTCTGGTTCGCCAAGCCATTAAAAGCGATAAAATCAATAAAAACGGAATATAAAATGTTGGTGTCAGTACTCCTTTAAACTCATTCTATATGCTTTGCAAGCCAGTGGGAATTGACCGCGCACCAACTGTTTCTTTCTCTTTTTAAATGCAGAGCATTTCTGTAACTCACATGTAGCGTCCGCCGTCCGTCCGCAACAGCTCAGCGCGCAGGTGTGCCCTCTCCCCCACTCCTCCTCTCCCGCATCACGCTACCCTCCTCGCTCTCAACAACAGGTCCGCACCCCTCACCTTACACTATACAAAAAAAAAATAATAGTTATCGGCGCCTGGTTTCGATCCCACGACCCTGTGGGCGGAACGCGAGGTACATGGTGCTCTTCCCACTGCGCCACAAAAGCGACACAGAATAAAAGGGTACGCACGCGCCTTATATCCTTGACTCATTCAAACTACGTCAAGAAGCTGCTGATACAACGCATTCACTACCACGAACTCCCCAAACACTAAACGTTAACGCAATACACCAACCCCCTATGCGACGCATTTACTCGAGTCCCCCTCGCGGGGAGATGGGCCCAATTTTTTCTTTTTGGAGCACTACATGAAATAGAGCGCGAAAAGTGCTTCTTGCATGTTTATTTTTTCTGTTCCGTGCTATTGAACAAACGCACTAAATATTGTTATTGTTTTGTTCTTTCGAATCTACGCGCGCTAACAATCGCGTGGAATCTATGTAACGCGTAATGACAGCGGTTAGCAGCTCTGGACAGTTTTGTGCGGTCAATATACGAGTGAGTGTGCGTTTGGTGGACGCCGGCCGGTTACGTGTTTTCGTCAGCCTCTATTTCGGGTTAAAAAACTATCATTTAAGCACACCGCCTATGCCACAGAAGGTGTACAATCTCGAAATTGTGTCTCGGCAAAGACTGCGCACAACGAGCCGATAGAAAGATGAAATATCAACGATGTCAGGCCGCGCAAACGCGCATACATAGGACAAAGGAGGATGAAATGTAGCAGCCGCCGCGGTGGCTCAGTGGCTGAGGCGTTGTGCTGTTGAGCACGAGGTTGCGAGTTCGATTCCCGGCTGCGGCGGCCGCTTTTCTGATGGAGGCGAAAAGCAAACACGCCCGTGTGTTTGAGATTTCGGCGCACGTTAAAGATCCCCAGGTGGTCAAAATGAATCCGGAGCCCTCCACTACGGCGCGCCTCAACGCCTGCGTTGCGTCGGCGCGTGAAACTCCACAGTCAATCAATCAAATAAATGCAGCGCCAGCCGGTGGCAGTGGCGTCTGTAAGAACAAAAAAAAAAACAAAACGAAGGATTCAAAAGCAAATTGGGCACGCGGAACCGGCGTGCGTGGGCAGGTCGCCATCTATAAAGCCGGTCGTGGTCAAGAGCGTGAAATGACAGCTGAATAATTACCCGGCAATAAGACAAAACAGTCGAGGAAACGGTAAGGCTCTTCCGCGTAGGCGTTGGCACGGCCACGTCAGGCGCCTCATCCGCGGCGACTAATTGCCGTGCGTTGTGAGCGCCCGTATTCATGCTCGACTGCTGGGACAAACGCGAACGCTCGCTGTCTCGGCGTTTCAGATTATACATAAATACACCCGCAGTAAGGAGAATCTCCGGACGGCGCACGCAATCCAGCGCAGACATACGAACGCGTGCGAACGTATCTGGGGGTGCTTTGGGAACAGCGCCGACCGTGATATGACGGCAGCGTTCAAACTTCCCGCATGCGGACCGGGGGCAGCGGGGATCAGTGCGCGGGCCGTCCAATTTATGCAACGATGCGTCGTTCAATTACGCCGCCACTGGCGCTCCGAAGCCAGCCAGCCGCCCTGCTCTTGCACAGCCATCTCCCTCCATCTCTCGCACGAGGCGCTTCCGTTTTTCTGGAGGCGAAGTCGACTTTTCGGGTGTAGTTCGGTAATTATGCGCCCTGTCCATTTATTTTTGTACTCGTTTGTAGAACTCAATGCTGTGTTCATTCGTTTCTTTTCCTTTCGTAATTCCGCAATGGATAGTAGACTTTGTACCTACAAGGACTGCAGGACCTACGCGGTAAGCAAAATAAGCAAATTACTTATGCTGACTCCGAGATATAATCTTGGGTGTACTTTCTACAGGTGAGAATAAACGAAACTTGCTAAAGGTAAAGTGGTCGTGCAGCAATACGGGGCACCGTTTTGTCCATAGCGTAACACTCCCGGTGGAAGCGACGTCACATCGTTGGACACCGACTACAACCGCTGTTTCGGACACCCACCTGTGACGTTTATACACCGGGTATGGCTTGTCTTTGAGATGCCTCATAGTTCAACCTCAACTTTTTGTGGAAACAACTAGACTGGCGCGTATAAGTCGGTCACTGTGTCGACAGAGGGAGAGAAAATAAATTTTTATTCAAATTAAGAGATGAGCTTGTAGTGAAGCTTCTAGGAGGCGTCCTTAGTCCAAGATGCCTTGAGCGCGGGCGGCATTGACAGCCCTTTGGGCCAGCCGAAGCTGGTCGTCCAGGCCGGTGCTTGCCAAGGCGCTCTCCCGGGCAGTAGAAGGTTTCAGGTTCGGGGAATCAGTGGAGATTGGCCACACCCGCCGACCACATGGAGTATCGTTCCTGGTTCTCCACAAAATAGGCATAGCGGGGTGTTTTGACGGTTAAAAAGGTGGCGCCGGATAGGATGGGGAAATGCATTTGTCTAGAGAGCGCAGAAATGACGTTCGCGTAAATGACGTTCGTGTCGAGGAGATGCTTGTCTCTACCGGGAAATGCGTGAATTATTCGCGCTATTTTCTTGTGAGACTCCGTTTTACACGCCACCGGATTAATGCGGTATGGAAGCAATTTCCATGCCTTGGAAGGGCTGAACTTACGCCTTACCCTGTCTTAAAGAGTTAGCCAGCTCTCTCGAGATAACTTGTTGGCCTATTCAGCTGCTTGTTTTGTGAGCTCTGTTACGCGTTTTCTGAGCTTCTTATTGAGACTTTGGCGCTTCCATCGCTTCAAGAGTATTCGCCGGACTTCCCACATGTGCAGGAAACGCGCGTCCATGCTGGGAGTCGATGAAGTTGTACGAATGTGTTTGGTGTGTAATTTAACATCTTGGTCCAATTGCTGGATCCACTCTTGCGCTCTCAAAATGTTATTCTCAGATCTCTGGCTGCGTTCTTCCCGAAATTCGGACCAATTCGTGAGCTTTGCAGTGCCCGTAGTAGTTTTTAATCTGTGCCTTGGATGGTGGTCGCTGGAATTGCGATGTTCACTTCCATAGTATTCTTGAAAGTTGGTCTAGGAGGCCTGTGGGATATTTCTGGTAAAGGTCAGGTCAGAGCTGGTATCCCTCGCGGTGCTCGTACCTAATCTGGTAGAGCCCTTGGGGTTTGTGAGGATCGTAAGCTCGACGTCCTCTATGAGTTTCTACGGCATCTTGCCTCGAAGATTGGAGTAGACGTAGCCCAAAGTTGATGGGCCGCGTTGAAGTCTGCGGCGATGAAAAGGTAACCTGCTCCATAACTGGTTTCATGGTTGCTTGAGGACATTTAGGCCGGAAGTAGATATTGAAATGGAATAGACGTCGTCCTTTCTGCTTGGGGCCTTTTGGCATAATTTCAAGCAGAATACCAATCGGTTTTGTTGCTGGAGAGGGTGGGATGTGCAGTCAGTTTTTTGTCTACGAGCGAATGGAGGCTCATGACCGGGACGGTGCTGTACGTGGTGTAACCTGGGAGGTGCGCCCTTGTGTTTGTTTCTGGTATTGCTGCAATGGAATGGGAGTCAGTGGATGAGGTGATACTTTGTGTAAGGGAACCGTACTTGATATTGAACCGACGACAATTCCACTGCCAACTTGGGCTCGTCGGGTTGTCTGGGTGGCGAGTATTACATTGCTGAAGTTGGAAAGCCATCTTGGTTACTGTAATGTAAGGAAGTAGATCTTGTGACATGTAGGGCATTGTATCCTCGGTGGGGACGACTGCTGTCTTCCTGGTGCTTTTGTGCTGCTTTAACACATTGATTTGCAAACTTTGCCAAAACCTACTGCTGTTGACCATTAATCTATGTATACAAAACTGCCCTTGCTGGGCTTCTATACGAGAAGCAAATTGCTCGAATTGCTGCTGTAGCTGGGTTTTTATGGCTTCAAATTGTTGCTGCATAGATTGTTGATGCGCGTGACTGCTGTCTTGAAAGTGTCTTCTACCTGTTGTATGATAGCTTGCTGAGAGGGGCAAGCATTTTGTTCGGATTTTGAGGTGGGTGTTGCTCAGTGAAATCAAGTTTGTCTCTCGACACAGTCGCATTAGGCTACTGTGTCGATAGACAAACTTGATTCGATTGAGCACGCGCGTTGAGCACGCCAGTCTGATTATCCCAGGCTGGCTCCGCTCGAGTCATATGGCTGAAACCGCCGAGGCTACAAAGAAGGTAGGCAAACCTCAAGTAGAAAGGAGAAGGAAAGTTAAGATCCAACCAATCTACTTTTGGCTGCGACTTCAACATAACCAGGCAAAACTCCCCTTCTTCTAACGTCGTAGTTTTGTTGATTGATTGTAGGGTTTAACGTGGCGACGCAACGCAGGCGATGAGGCACGCCGTAGTGGAGAGCTCCCGATTAATTTTGACCACCTGGTAATCTTTAACGTGCGCCGAAATCTCGTGCGCACAAGCGTTTTTGCTTTTCGCCTCCATAAGAAAAACGGCCGCCGCGGCCGGGAATAGAACCCGTGTCCTTGTGGTCAGCAGCACAACGCCTTAGCCCCTGAGCCACCACGTCGGGTGTCGTGGTTTTGTTATTGCATTGCATTTATTGCATACTGCAGACCTTCGCAGGTCCAAGCAGGTGGGCACGGCACAAGTAAAAAGTACATATACAGGCACTCAAGTCAGGGAGAAATGAAAAAGGAAAAGGAAAGAATTCGACACACAAGTACAGGTTTACAGACCCGAACAATACACAGTTAGCAAAACAACCAATGTGAATCTTTATACAGAGTCTTTTAGGAAGTTTCATTCTTCCACTGTTCGTGGAAAAAAAGAAAATTTAAATGCATCTGTCCGTGCAAAATAAGGTGTTAGGGTTCCGGGGTGATGGTGTCTCGTATGCCTTGTCGGTATGGGTGTCGGGTACTGTGTCGGGTCTAGTGCTGTTTGTCTCTGAAGAAGGTAGGAACGAAAATTAAGCCTAAATGTCTTCCGTCATGACTCAAGGAGTTCAATGCCATTAGCACTAATTAAATCAGAAGGTCAATCAGTGTGACGAAACTTACACGCCACCTGACATATATATATATATATATACCGTAAAAACCCGCGTATAATACGAACCCGCGTATAATACGAGGTGTAATTCGGGGACATCAAAATCAGAAAAAAAGTTTTCATCCGCATATAATGCGAGGTAAAGAGCACAGAAAACATTTATTTGCACTGCAGTTTCCGTTCAGTCATTGTCAGTTTTCGGTGGTACTATCTCCCGACGTCCGTTCAGTCATAGTCAGGTTCGCTGCCGCTGTCTCCTGAAGTCGCCTTGTCGGAAATGTCTTCCCCCAGAAAGTGGTCCTCAGTGCCATCAAGGGCGTTCGAGATGCCGCATTTCTTAAAAGAGCGACTGACGAGCTCCTCTGGGATGCTGGCCCACGCATCCGCGATCCAGCCACAAAGCACCGCTGGAGAAACCCGCGTCAGCCATTCGGTAGCTGTCACTTACGGGTCTCCTCACCTCATCCACTCTTGGTAGCAGGACTTGATGCAGTCTTTGAAAGTCTTGTTGATGCAAACGTCTGGCGGTTGCAGCTGGGATGTCATTCCTCCTGGAATGACAATGAGTTCGGTGCGGCGTTCGCGCTACAACTTCTTCACGGAATCGGCCAGGTGGCAGCGTTAGGCGTCCAACACGAGCACTGACGGGAATCCCCAACAGTGCTCCAGGCCGCCGACACCGCACAGACTTTATCCAGTCATGCACCAGTTCCTTTCTCCACCCACGAATGCTGCCTTCGGTGACGCCGAACTGCCGTCCTGCGGCGCAATTCCTGATGGTCTCGGCGCATAAAATAACATTTCTTTTAATTGCAGCCGAATACTGTTTTGGTGCACCCAACATCGCGATAGACTTGCGGTGAACGTGCCGAGATCCTTCGCGTGGTCAAAACAATCAAAATGGCGCCGGCTGAGAGAAGCAGCAGCCAGCTAACGCCACCGCAAGATGGCGCACCCTCCGCTGAAACCGAAAGTGCAAATTTTAGGCTGAAAGCTTTGGGATCCACATATAATACGAGGCCCAAATTTTAGATAGTAAAATTTGGGAAAAAACCTCGTATTATACGCGGGTTTTTACATATATATATATAGACCTGTATATATACCTGACAGCTTTTCTTTGGATTCGTTCTAGTTTATTGAGGTTTTTCTGTGTGAACGGGTCTCATATTACGCATGCATATTTTAACTTTGGTCGGATTATTGATTTATACGCCAGGAGTTCGACATCTTAAGGAGCGTTTTTTAATTTGTGTCGTAAGAAAGACAGTTTACGGAAGGCGGAAGCGGAAATATTGTCAATATGTTGATTCCAAGTGTTACTCCTAAATATTTGAAGTCAGAAACGTGCTGTACAGGTGACTCATTTAGTGTATAAGTGTACTGAAGTGGATTCTTCTTCCGGGTTATACGCATTTGTACAGTTTTATCTAAGTTCAAAGCCATTCCCCTGCGATTGCACCATTGAAAAACATTAAACAAACTGTCATTAAGGTCATGTGGATTTTCAGGGCAAGTAATTTCCCTATACAAAACACAATCGTCTCCGAACAGGCGAATTTGCACAGATGAACATACGACACTTACAATGTCATTTATATACAGCAGGAACAGCAGGGGTCCCAAGACACCCCCTTGCGGTACTCCGGAGGCGACAGGAAGGCAGTCCGATCGTTGATCCCCGATTTCAACGTACTGAATTCGTTTTTTTTTAATAATCAATAACCCAGAAAACCAAGATGCGAGGAAGACCAATATTGTTTAATTTTAGTATTAGTCTGTCATAAAGAACCTTGTCAAACGCTTTGCTAAAATCCAAGAATATCACATCAATTTGACCGTTTTTATCTACAGTTGATGCAAAGGAATGAGTTATAGTGAGCAGTTGAGTCACAGTGGAAAACCACTTTCAGAAACCATGTTGAGAATCAGTTAAGACAGCATTATTTTCAAGATATTCGGTGATGTGATTTGTTATGCTCCATTGGACCTTTAAGGACTGCCATTGCACTTTTTAATGAGTCCAGAGTTTAAAGTAGCCGGCTCCTCTTTTGGTCTTTTGGTCTGAGCTAATCTATCCAAAAAATAATTATTTTTCTCTCTCTCTCTCTCTCTCTCTCTCTCTCTCTCTCTCTCTCTCTCTCTCTCTCTCTCTCTCTCTCTAATCAGCCAGTGATGATGCCAGCTCGCATAAGGGGCTCAAAGGAGCACTCTTCGCTTTTCAGTTAAACTCTACTGCGTTCGCATTCACAACTGAGAAGACGTGCTTAGGTGCCCTCGGTGTTTTTTTTAATCTTGTTGGAACATCTCATTATGGTTGGCGGTGGAATATTGACCAGTGCCCCTCCCAACATCCGTCTGCATGTTCATAGCTGCCCGGCTAAAAACTTTCTGCGCAAGCCCCACACCCTCAACGACGCGTGACTCAGTGACACATCTGACACGCTATCAGTTACATGTTTATATTTACCTGAACGCCTTTGTCGCGTGTACAAACCTGCTTTGTCGTGCTGCTGTGCTGTCGGAGAAAGCGCTCACGTTGGAATCGTCCTCACTGCATTGTTTGCATTAATCTCGTTATTCCCTTCGTTTCCTAGTGGAATAAACAGATTTAGTTAGCATATGGTCACTCTCTTCCGATCGGAGTGAACTCACACGCAAGAAGCTGTCCATTCACTCACCACGACGAAAGTGGTCAACGCAGCACCCGATTTCAGCATTACTCAAAATCATACTCCGGGCACCTCTTCCTGACTACGGGACGTTGTTTCGAAAGGTACTAACTTTGTCTTGCTTTTGATATCATGAGGTATGTCAATTTACCGTGACGTGGGTTTTGTGTAACCCGCTCCGAAATTTTCCAGACACGATTTGTCATGGGAGTGATACCGCGGCGCCAGGGGTGATGGGTCTAGTTTGTGCCTCAATTACAGCGGGAGTTCAACGGAGCTGTGGAGGGGGTATTATAATTTACTGCGGAGACGTCACGCGACACGTTTCGGAAAAGAATTATCAGGTTGGCTCTGTCTTTTCGCGTGCTCTGCTGCCACTTTTTCCGCCCTCGACGACTTCGCGTTGATGTCAAACAAATATTTGTTAGTTTACCACTTGGGCTTCTGGGAAAAATCACCATTTGTTCAATAAATGTTGCATCTCGCTTGTGCATCATGTGGCGTGGCATTCAGAACTGTCAATGTGGACAGTTAATAATTAAGAGAGCCGTTAATTCTCTTAATGTCTTACCATATATTTGTCCTATATTTGGGAGCGTAAGCGCTTGAATAAATCAGTTGTCAGTTGCGCTCGTCCTGTTGTCTCCTCCTTCTGTCGTCCTTCCGCGCAATACTCATAGCTTTTCAACTAGTAACCATCATACAAAATCGATCATGTCTGCACTCTCTGGATGCTGTATGGTCTAGGCAAGCATGGGGAACCATCATACGCCGCGTACACCTCGACGACTGCCTGCACAAGGTGTGCCGAGTGACCTCCCTCTCTGTGAGACTTGTAGGGCTCTTGAGGACATCAATTACGCACTATGTGCGTGTCCTCACTACGCTACGCGCCGAGCCTCTCCGTGAAGATGATGCGTCCGCGTGCAGACGCACGTCTCCGCGACGTCCTCGTGCCGTCGAACTCGGGCGCCGCTGCGACACGGGCTACAAGGGCCTCATGGTTGTTGCTTCGCATATGCGGCTTTGATTACATTCTCTGAATGTCTTACCGTAATTATACTTTTTGAGTGAATTAAGTAGGCGTGCCTGCGTGTGTTAATGTTTCATTGATCTTCTCTGTGTTTGGGTGAGCCACTTATTTTCGCTCGTTTGTTTTAAACCTTATGCTCGGGGCTGGGCTGACATCTCTATATGATAAAGATGCATCCCTCAATCCCTCCCTTACTCCCTCAAAAATGAAAGCGTCCTGCTTCAATAAATTTTCGTTTAAGGTTTAACGCGCTGAAGTTTCACTTACGTTAGGAAGCTGGCAGCAGCGGTTACAGCGGCATTATTTC
Organism: Haemaphysalis longicornis; assembly: GCF_048455015.1. Lineage (NCBI taxonomy): Eukaryota > Metazoa > Arthropoda > Arachnida > Ixodida > Ixodidae > Haemaphysalis > Haemaphysalis longicornis. The sequence continues at coordinate 153,077,348 of NW_027526204.1, read as the reverse complement.
TATAACTTTAGTGCTCTCGCACTCACAAGCGTGTTTTCACCTCCATTCGAAATGCAGCAGTTATGTCGTGATTCGGGCCCGTGATGTCGACAGCGTAACTCTTCAACCTTTGCGTTGCCGCGCGGGTGGAAATGAAAACTTTTTTGGGCTCTTTATTTTATACAGCTGGAGATAGGCGGTAACGAAGGACTACACGCCCTCCATGCCACAATACAGCACCGCAGTCCACTCTTTGCAAAGCCCACCCACATGCTCTCACCACAAGGCATCTCCAAGTGGACAGAGCGAAATCAGACGCGTCTCCAAATCGTTGCGCAGCATCCTCCTTCTCCTAGTGGCTTGAAGGGGGGGGGGGGGGGGGGGAGTCATTAGAGCAGAGGGAGAGGCTGCCTCGGGACGACCGGGAGATATTATGGACTTGGAATAACCCCCGACGCCCCGGGGCCACACCATCATTCCCCCTTGTTACAGTTCGTGAGCGTCCTAAAGCGGCCGCTCCTTACGAACGCACACACGCGCAATTTGTACCCGGAGGCTACGATTCTCGGCGGATCGCAAGGCGAAGGGTGCGTAAGGGATCCGACAAAGCGCTTCTATACGAACCTCGTGTCGCTTGTCTGGCCGAGCCCGAAGGAAGGAGTCACGGTCGCCGGCACGCCGTAATCCCGGAGCAGTCGAGTGGCGGGCTCTGCCAGCGAGAGAGTTTCTAATTGAAGTGGAGCGGGTCGGAAGCCTGTACGACGCCTGCGTGTGTGCGTCCTCTCGACTGCGCTGAGAGTCACTCGTCCGGGAGGCCAGCGTGAGACGTCTTCTTCGAGAGTGCGGCCTCCTCGCTCTCCGGGCAGTATTATGGAAGCAGCTTTGTAAGTGCTCTCCGTCCGCTTAGCAAATGGCTGGGCCGAGCGTGCTTTGTACCGTTAGGGAATTGTTTTTTCCTGGCGAGTAATCTTTAAACACTATGCCAATGGGAGAAAAAATCACCAGCGTCAATTAATTGTATTAAGAGCGCCGCTCTTTAGCTAATAGTAATTTTTTGTGCCCGCGGTTAAAAATACCAAGAAAATGCCGAGCGCTCGTGTGTACGTGCCTCGCAGTGACGGCCCAGCGTCATTGGCGCACGTTTGCAAGCCAAGGATACCCACTAAGGAGATTGGACAAGATTAAAAAAAAAAAAAACTCGAGCATTCGCCGTAATCGTGGCAACACTTGCTCGGAACGAGAAAGACACGTGATAGCGTACGCCCCTCCAGGGTAATGTCCAATGATTATCCCTTCCAAAGAAATGAGGGAAGCTCACACGTACAGCAACACTGATGCAGTAAAGGTCGTTCCGGCGGCGAAGACGCAAATATGATGCAATAGTGGACTTAAACCATCGTGGTGGTTTGTGAAGGTTGCGTACAGCTTCGCAACCTGCAAGTCTTGCGCGTTAATGTGAGCCTCCTTCCTTTTTTTGCCATACCCGTTCTTCAGACATATAGTAGCGTTTCTAAAGCCAATATGACAAAGCTACTAATTTCGGATGTCGCATTTATACTGCTGCTCTGTGTGGCAACCTGGATTTAGTTTCTGCACAAAGGGTGCTATAAGAATACTAAAAAAACAGAACTAAAAGCATTTTTGGGGCTTTGCTATACAATTGGGAATCAAAAAGATTAGGTTCTCCCTAAAAAAACCTTTTCCCACAAGTACACATGGTGTCAGAAAAAGGGAAATAAGCCACCCTCTCTGAACAATTTAACCTGCAAGCAGATGCCTCCTAATAATTTGTATTATACTATTAGTGCAAACAGTTGTGTTATACTTTTAGTGAAAAAGCAATATTAGCTTACCATTGCCTCGGCGCGGTAGCCTGTCTTGTAAAGAATGTTTTGTGAAGCCTGTTTTATGAGGCCTCCCGTGTCGTCCAGTTTAAAACTCGCTTTCGCAAAGGATGATGAGCAGCAGAGGCGAAGGCGTGATTTTGAGGGTCTCCTGGCTCCCTGTAGCGGCTGCTGTGACAAAAACAGAAATACATCGCCGTCCGCTGTGAGACACGGCCACGTTGTATCGTCGCCTCATGTCGACCTTGCATAGTACCGTGAGGTGCGCTACTCCAGTGCGTACGGTACCGCGACAGGTTGGCTTACCCTTGCAACGCGTATATGCTCCAGTCGTAGCGGTTTAGGCCTCGTTAAAAACATACTCGTACTAGAAAAAAATATCACATTGTGGATATGTATAACCCGTCAGTTGACAAACACCGGGGCCTTTCTTGAGATTCTAGGAAACGGTATAAGATTAGGAGTAGGGCAAGTGTCTGCGTCTTGAAATATGGGCGCACTCAGATAAATATTGTGCGCACTGACGTCTTGAGACAACAGCAACATAAGGGAAATAAAAAAACCGCGCGATAATACAATTCTGTGAGTCGTAAAGAGACAGCAAAGGTCGTACGTATTCCGAAAAAAATTAAAGCCGTTCCACTCAATATGAAAGCTGTCGGAAGTGCAGAGCAGTGATTCGCCATAATGGGCTTTACCACCGTTATCCGCTTACTGCTATCACCCCATGCGATTCAAATTTCCCGCCTTCGCAGTGCTCGCGCGCCCCCTGCCTGAAACTGCACCAGCAGGAGTTCTGTTATCTTTGTGCCTTTTCTCCGCGCACGTGCCGGCGTTGCACTGCCACATTTTGCGTTTACTATCGTAAAAACCAACCCAACGGGCGTCCTTAAACTAAAGGAACGCGGGCGCTGCCGGTTAACTACGTATATATTTCCTCAAATGTACCTATAGTTTTCTTTGCGCTAAACAGCGGGGAGATGTATGACAAGCGCCAGCGTTTCACGAGTTTCGAACGCTTATGACCATATAAACCGATTGGCTTCGGATGCCTCTGGGGTACGCCGTGAACAACAGCGTTACCCCGGGACGCCGCCTTGGTGTTCTGTATACTTGGGTCTAGCGAGCGAGCTAGGACGACAAGGCGAGCCCTTAAAGTGCTCTGCGCAAAACGCCTCATGCAGCCTCTAATTTTCTAATGCGTTTCGCCTCAACTTGATTCAGGTTTCACCGGACCCAACTATGCATGAAGAGCAGACGTGATTTCGCCGAGCTTAGACGGAACGTTTAGGTGCGGTTGAGACTGAATGCCGAATGAAATCGTGAAATTCACGTTTTAGAGCGAAATCTCTACTACGCTACATCTTTCAAGGTCATTCCTCGCGTCGCAGGTACCTTTAGCAATCAGCGCGCGAGCTTCCCCTTTCCTTCGTATCGCTTCGCTTGCCCGGAGCTTTGCCACGGCGGTATCAAGTGGTTGGGCGAGGGTGGAACCGCTGCTTCACCTGACATTTTTTTCCCCCAGAGGTGGCCGCGGTGCCGTCTCTGCGTGCCCCGTACAGGCGGGTTTAACGAATGATATATGAAAGCGCTGAGTCTGCGGGAAGCGTAGTTTAGGCTGAAGACATTTAAATGATAACCGGCACTGTGGGACGAGTCTTCTTAAGTCATTAATTCTAATTTTAATTTGAATACATCACTGTGTCGTATCATACATTCAATAAGCTCTGAGCCGAGCGCGATGAATTTCTGCTCACGCTTGCCTCGGGGAACAGCGACCCGGCATAGAATCCACGGACATGGTAATTACAGATATCACTTTGACTTACAGAACGTTCGAAAACTTTCTCACTTCCACCCGTAAAGATTGGCTGGTACACAGTCGTTACGCCTAAATGACCAGGGTGTCCGTTCGCACTGAGGACTGTGCATGAGTGCAGTACAGTACGCATTAACGTCACATATTCTTGCCTATCCGAGTAAGCACAGGTTATAAGCCATTGTTAGAAAGTTTTTGCGCGAAATAACATCCCGCTTGGCGACGCTGGTCGGTGACCCACACCTGGCGGGTATACATACCCAAGGCTGCAGTCTGCAGTCGCATCAGAAATGTTTCTACTCATGAACCGCATAAGTCCCACGTTGTGTGTGGAAACCTTTACTATCACGCCTAAATAATAATCTCCAACTCGTGCAAATCGGAAATCTCAGCCGTGAACATGGCCTAGCCGTCACAAAAGTAGGCTGACCAGAACGACCCACCACAGCTTTCGGCTTTCGGGGGCGACTCATCCGAAGACAAAACACATATGCTGTGCTGAAACTGGTCGCCAGGATAAGAACATATGTTCTTTTCATGGACGCAGATCAAGTACTTCATGGACCCCGCAGTGCACGGCCTCCAGTATCTGGACGTGATTCAGATGAAGGACTCGACGCACAAGTCTCACTTTTACCACAATCTGAAGACGGCGCTACCAAACATACCCAAGGTAAGATTTTTAAATGCAGAGCATTTCAGTAACTCACGATGTTACCCGAGTTGACGTCCGTAGTCGTAGTCCGCACCCCTCCCCCTACACTATATAAAAAATAATACTATCCGGCGCCTGGTTTCGATTCCTCGACCCTGCGGGCGGAACGCAATGTACATGGTGCTCTACCCACTGCGCCACAAAGCCGACACAGAATGGGAGGCTACGAACGCGCCTTATATACTTGACTCATTCAAACTACGTCAACAAGCTGCTGATACAACGCATTCACTACCACCAACTCCCCAAACACTAAACGTTAACGCAATACACCCACCCCCTATGCGACGCATTTACTCGAGTCCCCCTCGCGGGGAGATGGACCCATTTTTTTTCTCTCTCTCTAGCTAGTCTGCGGTTTGCAATTTTAGTTGTCTGCCGCAAAGTGCAAAGTTGTACTCTCCTCGCAATGTTGTGGACGCTGGCCTGTATTCAAGCAACGACCGAGGGTTCTAATTCCAGATATCTGATTTACTTTGCCCACCTTGATCAGGTAGGTTGAAGGAATTAACAGTGCACGTAGACGAGAACACTCAAGAAATAAAAGGCAGACAAAGCTCTTTGTCGTGTCTTTCCCCTCTTGGTTGTCCACGTGAAGTGTGCTGTTAACCCCTTCAAGAGGCCTCGCCAACTCTCCCACCCAGCCATCCTCGTGATCAGGTGGACCGAGACAAATAGCGGCGTGCGCAGCTTGACGAGTTCCCGGTCGTACAGTGCAGGCCGGCAGCGTGGGGAAGGTACAATACAGGCATAAGTCTCGAACAGCGCATAAAAAAGTGATACGCATGCATCACAAGCATAGACATTAGCGCCAGTAATAACAGTGCACAACCTTAAGAAGGCTGGGATTAACGAGGAGGACAAAACACAAGGCTTTCTCGTGGATCTAAAAAATTAAAAAAAAATTAAAAGAAAAACAACAAAAAAATTATTTCTTTTGCAGTGCGCAGCCAGAAGTGGCGAAGACCGGAGATGCCGAGCGGAACTCGTTCCGCTCCCTGCTATCAGACGACGCTCGCTTTCCTAGCGCAACTCGCAACCGCAGCGCCGCGGTGGCGAGAGTCGCGGCCGGCCGCCTTCTCTCCACGGCCGCGGCGGGGAGATACGGAACTGAAACTAAAGCGTGGCAAACTGTTCGCATGGCGACGCAGTGAAACATCCCCCTCGCGAGGGGCACGATCAAATGCAGAGCATTTCCGGGGGCGCACGACGTTAAGTAGTTTGCGTTACGTTAATGTTGTTGCACTTATGGCAACTGCTGACGAGAGAGCGCTCGTCAGCAGTAAAATTGGCAGCCTCGGCGCACGTTGAGTCCGAGAGAGGGGAGAGAGTGTCCTTGAAACGTGCCTGGGCGCGCTATCGAATGTTGATCGCGCCGATAGCGAAACGTCTGAGCCGGACATGTCGAGTCGAGCGATGCGGACTACTACGGACACCTAGAACGGGTGACATCGTGAGTTAAAGAAATGCTGTGCATTTAAAACAAACAAAGACACAGGAAGATTGGCTTGCGATTACAATACTCCATAATGCGATATTGGGGCGCAGCAGCAGTGCGTTGAGGTAGCATTCACTCGTGGGCTCTCCCGATGGAAGCGATTATTAGCCTCTGCGTCGGCGGCGCCAAGTGTGTCTCAGGAAGGAACCGTGAACTGCGTCCTAAAGGAACCATGAAGACAGAACCCAAGTTTGTGTTATTCAAAAGATTTCGTGTTTTATAGGGCCCCCAGCGCTTGTCCGAATGCAAACGATGCTTTATTCACAGAGAAATTAATTAATTTAAGTTAACATCTTGATTTTCCCGCTTAATCGCGCGTTTTCGTGGTCTGAATGACATCACAGGGACTTGTTTACAGTTAGTTAAGCTAGATGGCGCCACCACACCGTGGCAAGACCTTAGTGGCAAGCCGTTTTCCGCCTTTGGTTTGTTTGTGAACGTATTTGTACCTGGCTTGTTTTGTTCATGGAGACAATCGTTTCGTGAAACATGGTGCTCGCTCGACAAATACGGTCACGTAAGACATCGTCGCTTGCGTCACCAGTGTCGTCTGAAACAACCCCAAAGCCCCGCAGTCCTGTACAGCTAAACCAAGCATAGTGCGCGCAGTACCAACAGCAGTACGCATCGGTACTTCTATGTTTACATGTGCTTTCGTAGCTTCCACTGTTTGTACAACCATTCTTAGGGCTTGAATGGAAAGCGCTTGAACTTTGACTAGTAAACAAGGACGAGTAAAGCCCGTACTACATGGAGCGATTTCGCCTGCGAATTCGCTGATGCGGCGCCGCTCGTGCGGCAAAACCACCTTTTTTCGTTGCTGCGGCAAAGTGCCAAACATTTGAAGCGGTCGAGCAAACGCCGCTCGTGCGGCGTGCGCGGCGTAGAGGGGCCGGACCTGCGGCCAATAGGAGCACAGCTCGGCACCACTTGCACGCTTGGAAACCAGATGGCGTTGCTTGTATGAGCGCGACAAACGCGCGGGCACACCAAAACGTTTGTCTTCTCTGCTGTGTGTGCGTATATTGATAAAGAATTGGCGATTCTTAAATAAAACCGCAAATAAACTTATATTTACCACAAACCAGGCAGAAACAACTAGCCAAGAAAGTAAAATAAAACCACCCTTGTTAAAATCACAACCTTTGCTGGTGGCAAACTTAATTCAGTCTGCAAACAAGGCACATCTCAAATGCGGAAATCGCGGCGTTCGCAGGCCCCATGTAGACGACAATTCCAGGCATTGCGAACTTCGCAAGTGCGAATGTTCGTTCCAGCGGATTCGCAGGCGAAATTCGCTCCATGTAGAACGGGCTTAAGACTACAACACAGGACGAAGCGCAACCTGCAGATGCCCTCTTAACGTTAATTCTTAGGGCTTTAAAAAAGAATGTGCCCTAAATTTAAGCGCAAATAGCTCGTTCGGCAAGCTTATAAGCTCTGCCTAATTTGCGTTTGCTTTTGCCGCCCTCCGCCAATTGCAGAGCTGTCTGGTATGACATCATAGGTTCTGTTGCGGGAAATGAGCTGGTGGGTCGCATGGCCATTCCCTCTTTTCCTAATTATGCAGCTAATTTAGGCGAAGTTTGCGTTAAAAGTGGTGTCAGTATGATTCTAACGAGGCAATCTTTTGAATGAACCAAACTTGTGTTTTCTCTCCATGGCTCCTTTAAGCGAACGCACATTATAGTCACGCACACGCCCCCCCCCCCCCCCCCTCATGTTTTCGCCAAGTGTCGCGCCGTCGAGCGCCTCGTGCGGACACCGCATATTGCCCCCTCTTCTCCCCCTACACACTTTCGGAGAGCGCTGGCTCGCGCCGCCACGGCGAACCGCCATCCCCTCCCAATTTCGCGACACTATCCTTCTTTGCTTTCTTTCATCGTTCGCTTTTTATTTCACTCGTCGGTCCAGGGTTGCAGATTGACTCGTGCATATTAGCACTTCCGCTGCCAACGAAGCTATCCCTGCGACTTTCTTTCTTCAGAAACTATGGTGGCAGCACGTGCTTCCGTCGCTCAAGATGGAGCTGCAGTCGCCCGAGGTGCTGGCGGCGGCTCTGCAGCCTCTGCTGTTCATCATTGAGGAGAGTACGGTGGACGAATACCAAACCATCATCTTGCCCATCTTCCGCAGCGTCTTCGGCATGCCAAAATCTGTGCAGGTAGGCGCGCAATTCTGCTCCCGTCTTCCTACGGGGTATCTCTTTAGTAGACCCACAGCTCCTTGAGGTACAGCGAAGTCATTCGCCGCTTACTTTGCCATACTTGTGTTCGGGGACAGAGATGGTTGTTTTCCTAAACTAATGCGTCAGAGGCTTTGACGGGTTTTGCTATGTCTCGCACATCTACAAGAAGGAAAGAATATGCCGTGCCTTTGCATTTTTGTGCCCGCCTCCTTGGCACAGTGGCCAAAGCCCGCTAAGCACTTAGACATGTTGGAGAAGTAGAGCACCTCGACCGCCCACGAGCCCCAAGGGTCAAAGAAAGCGGACGCGTGCAAACAATGCACATACCCACGCGCAAAGAGATGACCAAGAGCGTCATCGATAAAATGCTCACCCAGAACTCCGCGTCAGGAATGCCACCAATATCATTCTGTATCACAAGCGGCATCTAGTCACGTCCACCATACTCGACAACACGATCAAGAAAGTACAGTGGTGAGCTCGCTTAGGGTGCACACTGGAGCCCGTGCCCGCCGGTACTATCAGAGCAGCGTATACCGTGGGCTGCGCGAAGCATCACGCATGCGCTGTGCGTGTCAAGCTAGAATTTGCTGTCAACGCACGCATGGCGTCATCAGAGCACCTGCACGTATTTTGCTGTGTTGCGCGCCGTCTGCTAATGGCGCCTCACTTGGAACCTGGAATCCTCCATCCTTGTATGAATATGCCTAATGAAAATCACGAAGTGCTTCTCCACCATCAATTGAATATCGAGGTTGTAGTGCCCGAGCTTACTTTAAGCCCTCAATTTATGTCTGATAAACATTGTGCGCATGTGTTCCTTCGATTTCAGTGGCAAACACAAAAAAATATGTAATGCTATTAAAATGAGTGTTATTCATATATCCACGGCGCAGGCTCGCGGCCTCCTGGACATGGGAGGCTGACCACTTCCCCTTCCCTCTCCCCAAAAGCTCAAATAAATGTTTTTACCACCACCATTCATTTATCCAGTTTGCTTGAACCAAGCTTGCCAGTTAAGATGTGACGACCCGACTTCATTGCATTTAAGCCACACTCACTTCGAAACATTTTTTTTTTTTTTGCAAATTCCAGATTCCAGGTATTTACACGGCGGCCGATTTCTCCACAGATAAAAGCAAGATTAAGTTCGTTCAGACGCTCCGATGACGGGATGCACGCGTTGAAAGCCTAGGCTCACTCGACCCGCGCAGTGCATGCGTGCTGCTTCGTGCATCCCACGCTAGGCTGCTGTGATAGTACCGGTGGCCACGCGCTCCCGTGCTCACTCTAAGCGAGCTGACCACTGTACTTTTGGACAATACCGTCGGTTCGAAGTGAAACCAGTTATGTGTGGTCGGCGCTCTTTCCCTTATGAACCTTTGCAGGGTTTGTCTTTCCTACTGCATTTCATAAGGCCGTTGCCAACAGCTGCTTCTGGTTTATCTCATTTCTCGCGACGGTGTAAATGACCAAATACTAAATCGTCTAATACTAAAGCTCTCTCGGTTAAAGATCGGTTCTCAAGATTTGCAATGGATTAATCCCTTCCTAACTAATCGAACTCAGTATGCGCTAGATAATGAAACAAACTCACCTTCGTCCCCCGTCACTTCGGATGTGCCTCAAGGCTGTTTTAGCTTCATTGCTTTTCTTAGTCTACATCAACGACCTTCCCGCTAATATATCGTTCTATCTGTCTTTTTCCGGATGATTATGTTGTACGTTCGATTCCCGGCCGCGGCGGCCGCTTTTCTGACGGAGGCGAAAAGAAACAACGCCCGTGTGTACCATATTTCGGCGCACGTTAAAGATCCCCAGGTGGTCAAAATAAATCCGGAGCCCTCCACTACGGCACGCCTCATCGCCTGCGTTGCGTCGGCGCGTCAAACCGTACAATCAATCAATCAATTATGTTGTGTATCAATTATATTAAGCAAACTGCTAACTAAGATATTGCAGCCCTGCAGACTAACCTTGATAATATCACTGATTGATGTACGCTCTGGCAAATGAATCTGACATTTCTAAATGAAAATAATGATAATTTCGCGCAACCAATCATCCTGTCCAAACTATTCTCTTAGCAATATTTCCCTTCACTCCGTAGTTTCATACAAATACCTTGGCATATATATACGTAATAATCTCTCGTGGAAACGGCATATATAGTATTTAGTCTCGCAATCGAGCCTTATGCTTGCACCACCTTCGGGTAAAAATCAATTGTATTTCACTCACTTTCGATCTAACCTAAAATACGCCTCTTCTGTTTGGAACCCCGGTTACGTTATATTAATAAATTGTTTGGAAAGCGTACAGAATCACCCAGTCCGCTTCATTCGTTACAACTACCATCGCACAGCAAGCGTTACTGACATGAAGGCCACACTCGACATTCCTTTTCTTGCCTCTCGCAAAAAGCTTTCTCGACTATGTCTTTTGTACAAGATATATTAGCATAAGAATCTGCTTTGATCACGTCTCCTCGCATCTCCTTCTTATACTTCTACACGTGCAGACCACCATCATAAAGTCCGCATTCCATTTCAACGCATATACAGTAACTCATTTCTTGCAAAGACGTGCGTTGATTGGAATCATCTGCCTGCCTCAATGGTCACTATCACAGACGCTCTTCTTTTTCGCTTTGCACTTAAAAACCATATTTAGCACGCACGCCTTTTTGTATCTCCTTTATGGCGGTGCTGTGAAAGCGCTCGTACTGAAATCACCTCCCAAGTTTTACATATCAATGTATTTGTGAGTTCTTGCTTAAGTTCCCTTTATACTTGTACCGTCACCTAGCGATGTATTTTGCAGTTGCTGATTATATTCACTTTATACTCGTTACTGTAACGTTACTTGAGTGTCTTGACTCGTGCCTTCTTGTTGTTGGTTTATTTCTTTGAGTTCCTTTTTACCTGCTTGTATTCTTCTATTGATGTAGCACCTCCCCTATATAACGCATCTTGTAAGCCCTGGGGCAAGATAAATAAATAAATAAATAAATAAATAAATAAATAAATAAATAAATAAATAAATAAATAAATAAATAAATAAATAAATAAATAAATAAATAAATAAATAAATAAATAAATAAATAAATAAATAAATAAATAAATAAATAAATAAATAAATAAATAAATAAATAAATAAATAAATAAATAAATAAATAAATAAATAAATAAATAAATAAAGACGTAGTACTATAGCAGCTGTAGTAGTTTGTTACGGGGCGACAGGACAAAGACGACACGAACCATGCGTGATGATGAAGCGATATATTTAGAACGCGATGAGATGTGTGTACAAGCAGTCATGGTGGATCCAGCCAGGCTGCGTACAGCCCACTTCGTCGTCGTCGTCGCCGGTTGGTGAACATGGCTCTGCGCGATACCTTTGACTTAGTTTTCTTCTCGTGACAATATTCTTTTCTACACCAATTCTACGCTGGACTTGTTTAGTGTTGTTGGCATCAGCAGTTCAAATGGTGTATATTGGCAATTAGTTCGAGCATTTCATTACCTAGAGAAAAGCTGAGTCCATCTGTGGGTCTTTTTGAATCATATTCGTCCTTAATACTATTAGAAAGCTTTCCGAGTGTAGCTCACGAAGCTTTTTTTGCAATTCTTCTGATTCACTGAACAATTAATGTACTACAGGGAGGCTGTAAACAATTTCAGCGAGTCACGGTCTTATTGTCTGACTCTGACGCCCTTCCTGCCTGATCGCCCTGCCTGTGCTTACCTTGTGTGCACCCTCCGAGAGTATTACGTAATAATTTCCTATTGCCTGGTCCTTCGATGCGTCTGCAAGTGCAGGAGTGTCTGCCGAAGTAAACGCTTTTTCGTAATCTACAAGTGCCTTGTGTAGGGGCTTAATATACTCCACTGATTTCTCCGTCACCTGGCTGACTACATGAATGTAACTAATTGTAGAGTAGCGTTTCATAAACGTAGAATTAAAAAAATTCAGGCTGCCTAAATCGGTTTTATCGCTAATAGAATGACCATGGGCAAGCTGTGACGAATTAGACCATAGGTTTGAGAGGTGGAAAGAAACCAATTAAAAGCCTGCACATTAAAATAGGGCCTGGATTGAACAACATGCGATAATTTTAAGGGCATAAAACATTAACATACGCCGCGAAAATGGTTCGTTTTAATACTGGTATAAAGTTTCAGAAACATGGCAAGGGAGGTGATCCAAAATGTAAAGCGAGTAGCTAAATTTACTTCATAGGAAAGAACGTAATTGTACACTAGCTTGCTCGCGTACTTTGTCTTCCGAATCCTTACGCGCCGTTGTTATATCCGACAGGCGACGGTAACGCTACTGGAGAATCTCGACGTCCTGATGAAGAAGACCCCCAAGACGGACATCAAGGCGGACGTTCTTCCGATGCTGTACAACTCGTTTGACTCGACCACTCCACAGATTCAGGTGAGCCGCATGCGGGCACGTGCACGGAGTCGAACTCTCCCCTTCACTGCCGCAGTCCTGTGGGGCTAGATCCGGCGCCTAGGCGAAGCCCCGGACGAAGTATTTTACAAGGGAAAAATGGAGAAAGGGGCGGGAGGTGATTGGAAAGCTAGTAAGGACCTCTGCCCCGCTTACGCAAGCTGAACAGCTGTGAAAAGCTAAGCAGATCGCTACTTTCTCGAGTTTCAGTTGTTTCAATTAGCACTTGTTATACAAGTAAATACTGTTATATTCTAGAAAGGTGTACAGTCATGAGCTCATTCCAGGGAGATGAATCTAGGAATGTTTCACAAAAAGAACATAAATATCGATTGGCTTTGTTGTTTTGTTGACGTTTTCTCCTGTGTTATACGATGTGGATACAACATACGATGCGAATATATTTTATCGGACTCTCAAAGCACAAAACTATGCCTTGCAGTTCACATGTGTGCTCTGCGCAGCGTTTACGTAAGGCATTGTCAAATGTTATAGAGTGCAACCTTTTGTGCACTTCAGAATATGACTCATATATCAACAGTGCTGAGAACTCATTCTGAGACAAATAAAAGGCCAGACGTTAACAATATCTCTCTGTTTTTCTTTCTTGCTCAAGACCCCCTAGAAGGCGACAAGTGAATTGCATGCACATGATGTCTCCCCTATGTAAAACAATGTCACTTAAAACACACATATATTCGTCATCATCGGCGACGTTAAATAGTTCACACGTGTTTTCATGCATTTTTGAAACGGGAATGCTTAGCGTTGTGTGTGATCACCTATGCATTGACGACTTTATGCTCTTCCCCCGACACGCTTCAGTGTGCAGCGATGCACGCGATAGCGCAAATCGCCGATTACCTGGAAGAAAGCGCTGTACGCAAGATGGTGCTGCCGAGGACGAAGCAGGTTTTTGAGAACAACTCAGGAGTCAAGGTAAGGACACACTCCACGCTATGGCGACGGTAACTGCATACATCACTGCAGCTTTGCAGGTTATCAATGCCGCGCCGCCGTCTACCGATTCAGAGCTGAGCATCATTGCAGCTCTATCTAATCAAGTTTTTCTGTATCAACAATGAAAGGTACAAGGAATATATTTTACAAACAAGGTTCCCAAAGTAAAAGACTGCTACGGGGCCCACGATAAGTAAATCGAAAGAATGTATTCGATATGCAGGGTAGCAGCTCAAGTGAATTCGGAGAGCGCTGTTTAAATGTTTTTATGCAAAAATGCATGAAAATTTAGAATGCAAAACATCAATGAAATCTACAAGAAAAAAAGCTCGTAGCGGTACAGACGTTTAGTCGGCGCCTGCTTAACGTAGAAAAACGTTCATTGGCCGATATGAACCATAAAATATGATACAAGGCATAAACAAAGATAAAGGCAATCAGCAGGCATATAATCCACAAAAAAGTACCAGCAATCTAGCAAAAACAACGAAAGGCAAAAAATTAAACTTCACTTCATCACACACGCACGCACACAAACACACATTTGTGTGTTGTGCTGTCAGGTGGCCTTCAGCTAAAACGCTTTTGAAGGGAAAGCAAGGTTTATAAAACGAGAGGAAAAGAAGTGGTTTCAGTTTGTGCGATGAGTTCTGCTTGCAAGGGCTTACAAAACCCAACTTTTGTTTCTTCGTGCTTTCGGTAGTATTCAAGACAAAGATCAGCTGACGCAGCCTCCTTCAGTACAGTCAGCAATACATGTTTAGAGACACCAACTTCTCAAACGCAAGCGCTGCATATTCACCAGACCTCGTATCAAAGGCTGGTACCTGCCAACATAGATTTTAGGGTCAGTCAAGTTTCATAACCGCAGATTTTTCTCCTAAATATCCTCCATAAAATTGTACTCGTTTTATGGAAATAGTCATTTCATTTGAGCCACGATCTTTACACCGGACCCCCGGTGCACCTTCTGGAGGGCGTGTGTCTTATCTCATCTGTACGATTTAAATTGGTACTGCTCAAGTGTCACCGGAAGGAGGGCTGTCTTACCCGAGTAATCACACACCACTGCTGCCACAATCGGCGATTTTAATTAGACCATAGTGAACCATATGTGCTCAGACGAATTGGCATTTGCGCGCTATTGAGAGGTCTATGTCGAGAAGTCTGAAGCAAGATTGACTAACCCTCCTAGACGGCTTCCATGACTCAATACACGAAGACGTGCCACCCCCTATCACTTTCCTAAAATTCTTTCCCCCTCCTTCACTGGCCGCGAGCCTCCTTATTGAATACAGTGATACAGTGAATCATTAATTAATCAAATGCCGTGGTGTGGAAGAATGGGTAGAAGAGGCAGTTATATTTTAAGTTTAGAGGGGCTAATCTCGCTAAATTAGTTGACGCGCGATTCCCAGAACAAAGCTGAACAGCGCAGCACTCGTAAAACGTATCAGCGCAAACAACAATTTCACCTCGGGGGTCGAAGTTCTAAAGAAAAGCAAAAATTCCACGGCTCAAAAAAAAAAAAAAGCGTAAAGGTCAGGTTTCATCCTATCCGCAGTAAATGCTTGGCACTTTGTCCGTCGCACGGGGATAGAATATGCGGTCGGTTTAGAGAAATCGCTTTTCATAACCAACATTTACGAAACACGTGGGAACTCTGTCGCCTCCGGCGTAAGGGATATTCGCCGACGAAAGCGAAAACTGCGGGTTCTGTTTACGACACGGTTTGCATTTCCTTGGTACTCGGCGACTATTGATCGTTATGTAAAACAAAGGTTCAGGGACGTTACGCAAGAAGCTCAGGAATAATGTTATTCTGGCGTACCTTTGAAGGCTATTTTATCCCCTAGATAAAATTACGGAAGAGGCGTTGAGCATTACTGGTATTAGGACTTCAAGGCTTTTTGTTTATTCGTGTTACCGTTTCTCTCTCACTTCTATCTTTCTGCTGAACTAAGAATTCAGGAAGTTATCTGAGCAGCAACGCACCGAAGACATTTTCAACGTTACTGCCCGCATTAAAAGTGTGCGGGTGAAGTTTTTGTATTTTCCTGATTATTGGAATGGTTCGAAATGAGTGCACGTTTGAATGGCTTTTGCGGGATTGCTGCTATGCGTGGCGAGGTTTCTGGTTGCTGTTTGCTTCCGTGCAATCTGATTGGGTGTTCAAACCATGGTTAGCTGTACTGGTGTGTGTCAAACTCTATTCTTGCTACGCCCGAATAAAGGCCGCAGAAGATAACAGTGGTTTAATTTACAATAACATTGTCGAATTTTGACCAGTATTTTTTCCAGCCTCTTGCAACAAAAAATTGTTTGTTTATAATATGTCAAGTCAGCGTAAATTTATGCCACAGAACTGCGCTAGATCGCGTGACTTCTGTCAGCAACGCAGCGGCAGGCGCTGCCATGCACGACCGAAAGTTGCAGCGAAGTAAGGACGGTGGAACGTTACCGGAAAGGCGAAGGCGGAAGCGATACAAAACCCGGAAAGCAAAACAACCAAAAGGGTCAACAACAAGATAACGAACGCGACACAGACGGTTTACACCGAACTAGAAGCTTCTCATTCACTGTACACCCGCGACACGTGCTGCTTCTCAAGGTGAAAAAGGACGCTCCTAAGGAATAAAACCCAGCTAAAAGCACCGCAATGCGCCTTTTCCTCACCCGTTCGGGGGAAGACCACGTGAATATTTGAGACAGCAAAGTTTAGGGCTGCTACACGGATCCATACGTTCAAGTGGATACCGCTTGTAGCCGACGCACCGCAGCACGATGACCGAGTGAGAAAAAAGGGGGTGGGGGAGGAAGGGAAGGTATAAGCTACAAGTACACCTGAGAACTTCTTATGAGTTGTGCATGCTAAAACATTGATGTCATTCCCCTACATTTTCCGCCATTTCTGCGCGCAGAAATTGTCACTGCACAGAAAAGTGGACCCGCATCCAAAGACGGCCGTTTCGCTCCTCACAAACGTCATTCCTCTCCTCCTTTTGAGATAACGAACCACAACACCTCCAGCCTGCTGGAACAATGCCTAGTAACGAGGCCGGGCAACATATATCACCCTAATTGTAGCACATCTTAGCGACGCCGTGGAGCCGTAATCGAGCAGGACCATTCTGCATTAAAAACGCAACGGGTTTGCACTCAGTGAATATTGATACCACAGTGCATTAAAAAAGGCCACAGCATCTCTGGTCTTTACTCCGATCGCTACACATGTTCGGCCGTCCTTGTCTTCTTCCAGTGCAGAAACTGCGCAACCTGATGGCTCTGCTTCCGACGGGCCAGTTGTAGTTCGTTTTTTTTTTTTTTTTTTGTCTTTAACGCGCCGAAACTATAGACCTGGCTGTGAGGCGCGCTGTAGTGGAGGGCTCCGGAATAGTTTTGGCCACATGGAGATCTTTAACGTGCGCCGAAATCTCGACACACAGGCGTTTTCGGTTTCCGCCTCCATCTGAAAAGCAGCCACAGTGTCCAGGATCGAACCCACGTCCTTAGGCTCAGCAGCACAATGCCTTGGCCACTGAGGCGCCGCGGCGGGTACCAATTGTAGTTAACTTCGAGGTTGCTCTTTGCATTTGATACCAAGGTTATCGCATAAGGAAGTACTCAACGTTTGTTGTATGGTATACGTGGGCAACACGAAAAGGGCGAGCAGAGTGTCCGGTGCGCAAAACTACCTTGGTAGCCCGCACCTAGTCGAAGCCGAACGAGAGCGCAAGCTATACGGAGGTTAACACGCAGATCTTTAAAGGACGCATCCTGCTAGTAGTGCTTTAGGCACTTGCGTGGAAGTTTCTTATTGAGATCCCTGAACGCCTCCTTCCTGTTACAGTAACGAACGTTAACCGTTCAGACAGGAGGCGTTCAGGGATCAGTACTGGCCTTCTTCGTTATCTACGCACAAGGCGACAAATGCAATGCTGTGGTTCCTAAAAACAACAAATTCGCACAGAAGGCTGTTGCACAAAAAACTACACTTTATGAACTCACTGAACTCCCTCGTTTATGGTGTCGTAACGCTGGGCACAGATCTTTATGCTCTGTCCTTACCTGTCCAATTCTTTTTCTGTTTTCTTCTTCCTTCCCTACTGTTCCCCTTTTTCCCGTGTACAACAGAAAACCGGGACATAGTCTGGTTAAAATTTCTGCCTTTCTTTTACCTTTATTCCTTGCTTGCTTCCTTAAAGGAGCCATGAAGACAAAACAAAAGCTTGGTTCATTCAAAAGATTGCCTCGTTAGAATCATACTGACACCACTTTTAACGTAAAATTCGCTCAAATAAGCTACATAATTAGGAAAAAAGGGAATGGCCATGCGACCCACCAGCTCATTTCCCGCAACAGAACCTACGATACCATACCAGCCAGCTCTTCGAATGGCGGAGGCCTGAAAAAGCAAACGGAAATTAGGCAGGGCTTATAAGATCTCCGAAGGAGCTATTAGTGCTTAAAATTTGGGCACATTCTTTTTATAGCAGCAAGAATGACGGGAGAAACAGTGGAAGTTACGAAAGCACACGTAAACATAGAAGTACCGATGCGTACTGCTCTTGGTACTGCGCGCACTGTGCTTGGTTTAGCCGCACAGGACTGCGGAGCTTTGGAGTAGTCTCAGACGACACTCGCCGATTGACGCAAACAACAGTGTCTTACGTGACCATATTTGTCGAAGGAGCACTATGTTTCACGGAACGATTATTTTCTCCCTGAACAAAAACAAGCCAGGTTTAAATACGGTCAAAAATGAACCAGAGGCAGAAATCGGCTGGCCATGGTATGGTGGCGGCATCTAGGTTCACTAACGGTAAAACAGGCTTCCCAATCGGCTGCAGAGCGGTCGGTTCCTGTGATGTCATTTCAGATTCCGAAAAAAAAAAAACGATTTAGCGGGAAAATCAAAATATTTACTTAAATAGAATAATCTTAGTGAATAAAACATCGTGTGCTTCCGCACAAGTGCAGGGGACACTATCAAACACAAAATCTTTTGAATAAAACAAACTTGTATTTTGTCTTCATGACTCATTATACCGTTTATTATAGTGTGTGCAATATGGTGGTTTTTTACTTGGCGTGTGCCTCTCGCCTGTATCACGATACGCGCACAGCCGAGCACACATTAGAAAAACAAAATGCCTTTTCTAGTTCCGGAGATCTGTGTATATAAACTAGGCCTTTGCGCTTCAGAACTGCAGTTCAACACGCACTCTGCTGCGAGTCTTAGAAAAATAAGAAGGTATATTAGCCGGTTTGTATTCAAGTTTTGTGACCTGTTTTTAACACCCAGGGTGCGTAACAAAAATTTCTCATTGCTTATAGATTTGGCCGATGCTGGCAAAAAAAACATTGTTGCTGCTGCAGATTCATGCTCACGCGCACATGACATGCATTCGCACGAAAGAGTGACCAATAATGGCAAGCTTACCAGTAAATCTGGAGGGCATTCTGAAGTTAAATTGAGATTTTTATCCTCCAAAGCTACAAGCCGGCTATGTACGACGCAGTAGTAGGATAAATTTAGACATCATCAGTTCACGACACACGGAAGTTTGTATTCTCGCCGCGATCTGGAAAACGGCCGCCGCGGCCGCGATAAAACCTGGGCACCATGAGGATGGTGCTCTTTTAAACACTAGGTGCACGGTTTGTCCTGTGGCAAAAGAAAGATCGTGCATTTGAGGGAATTTTCAAATATGTCACGATGGTACGAGCGAAATCACTCGGCGTACGATATTTCGAATGCTGGGCTTACTTATTTGGGCCAGCTAACAAACACTCAACAAATTCGGTTTCGGCTTCTTTGCAACAAATAATGTTTTCCTACCAATTAAGTATATCCATTTATTACTTCTCTCCGGTCCTTGGGCACGTTACGTTTGACCTGCGTACACTAGTTAACGGCAGTGGGGGTTCTATGTTGTCGAGCAAAGGAGCAAGCGGACTGATTGGCGCGTCGTGCCTTTTGCCATGTATACGGGCTGCGCAGGTGCAGGCCAACGCCCTGACCTGCATTGAGAAGATAATCGACAAGCTCGAGAAAACAGACATCCTGGATGAAGTCCTGCCCATGTTGGGAAAAGCCAAGCTCCAGGACCCGGCCATACTCATGCCGGTCGTCCGTACGTGCCTCTTCTCTTTCTTCACACCGCTTCATTCACCCGCCGGTTACTTATGTCGTTTTCCCGCCCTACGACCTCCCTCCTCTCCCCCCACCCCTAACCCCCTCTCCCCTCCACAAAAAAACAATCATTCAGTAAACGAAGAGCATGGGTGACATTTTTTTAAATTCCAAACACTGCCACATATCTGACCTGTTCCATCGCACCGTTTGCGCTGAACCGAAAATGTCCGCTCGCTGAGGTGGCCGGGTAGACTAACCGGAGATAGCCCACTCACCCGAGCTTCGATTTTTGATGGGGCACGAAATGGCTGGAAAAATTAATAGTACGGCGACCTGACTTGAAATGCTGTGTTTACATAGTGTCCTACTTATATTAGAGCTAAATCACGTTATACAATTCCACGTGAGTAAATTTACTTTGTAAATGAACTCTTTGTGTTAGTAATACTTTGGAGCCCCTCTTATGTGTTTTTTTATGCGGTTGCCAATAAAGTAGGCAGAGAAAACACCCAACTTTCTATGCACTCAAAATATTGATTGATTGTGGGGTTTAACGCGCCGACGCAACGCAGGCGATGAGGCGCGCCGTAGTGGAGGGCTCCGGATTAATTTTGACCACCTGGGGATGTCTAACGTGCGCCGAAATCTCGTACACACGGGCGTTTTTGCTTTTCGCCTCCATCAGAAAAGCGGCCGCCGCGGCCGGGAATCGAACCCGCGACCTCGTGCTCAGATGCACTCAAAATAGCAAGGGGTTTTTTCAAAACTATATTGCGTTACAACAGGGCCCAATTACGTAGAGCCAGAAAAATGTCCTGATGTGGAATATTTACCAGTGATTTGATGGTAAAGATTCATTAGTGATTTTCAGAAAACACGCCAGACTCAAACTGGTGCCCTCATCGGCGCCTAATCGGAGCGTAACTCTGCATGGGCACCCCCTCGCACTACGGGTGGCCGTGCACTCACTGAGCAGCCACCATCACCCACACAGGTGCAAAACTGCCTCTTCCGCCTACCCCAAAATATCACCACGCCCTCAGTGGTGCTCCAGAGCAGCACGTCGCTTTAAACGTGAGGGCTCCTAGTGGGACAAACAAGCCCTAAAAACAAATATTTGTTGCTTCCGCGCATTTTCGGGAACCAACGTTATTTAAATCTGCTGCAGGTATGCCACCTTTTTTTTCAGAAGTGAGCATTTAAAGAAATGAGCCCTTTTTAGCGAAGCGTGCGTCTCGTACTCTTTGTACACTCTACGAGCGTCCTTGCCACCACCACATGGTCTGCACTGTTCACGAATATTCGTTGAAACTTCGGAAACTTGGCTTATCGCATCGCCAGCATGTATTAGAGAACGCAGAAAACTTTTTTGGCGTCAACTTTTGGTACGTCGATTTTTGGGAAACCGAATTCAGTCCACGGGTACCATTCACATGAAAAGTCATTCATACTTGAAGAGTGATTATGAACACTGAACACGCAATAAACTTTAGCAACTACAAGCACTCGTGGCATAATTCGGACGTATTTTTAGCGATTAGGAAACTTTGGACACATTCGAAGAATTACACAAGGGCCAAGAGAGGCGGTGCTCTTTAATTGGAAATGCATATTGCCTGTTTCTGTGCTAAAGCAAAGTAAAGCTACTCCGCTTAAGAGAACAAAAATGTGGGAAAAAAGGAAAGGGGACTGTGGAAAACACTTCGCCCACAGAAAAGACTTCTGCACTATGCTGGCACGTGCGGTGCCAGTAACTGCGTTAGGCAATGTCACAGATAAAGCGAAAAAACTTTATTTCAAAGAAGTTAGGAGGACATAATATGGGTCAAGTTGCGGTTTTTTAATGTTTGCATGTGTCGTGGCCGCAAGAGGGGAACCTTTCTCAAGACTCGCTGAAAATTTTCGATTGAAATAAAGAGTTTGTACATGGCTCTGCGATAGAATTGTCTCTTCACAATTCGCTCCCGAGGCACTCGAACCACCCAGAATTTTCCCAGCCAGAGTTTTCTAATGGCCAGGTCGTGTAAAACGCCTAATACGAAACCAATGATTAACTGTACACTAGACCAGCGGCGAGGTGGAGGCTGACTTGTAGATCTTGGTTACGTTAGAAGAGTCACTGATGGGGATTGGCTGATAGCCTTCGAATTTGAGGGAGGATCCCTTTAAGCGGCAGCGGCGCACCTCGGGAGGCGTTCTCGAGGCACTCGTGCTCTTTGTGTGGGCCTTTGACGTTGTTCCCGGCGGGGTGCGCAGGGATCTACAAGCACATGCTGAGCGACAAGCGATACGGACTCACGGTCAACCTCCTTGCCACCAAGGTGATGCCAGCCCTCATCCCCGTCGTAGTCAGCCCGGCCCTCAAGCTGGACCAGGTGAGGGGAGAGAAAAAAACGCCCAGAAAGCTCACACTAACGCTTAATACTTGACGGTAGTGAAGCTGTACGCAGCCTTCACGACCATAACGACGGTTTAAGTCCACAATCGCAGCCGATTTGCTCCTTCGCTGCTGAGACGACCTTTAATGCTAAAAGTGTGACCTTGCTTCGTTTTCTTAGAAATGAGGGTCTTTGGACATCCCCATGGAGGGGCGCACACTATGACGTGTCTTTCTCGTTCCGAGCAAGTGTTACGTCAAACGCTCCAGTTACGGCAGACGATTACGGCAAACGCTCCAGTTTTTTTTTTTTTTTTGCCAATCTCGACCAATCTCCTAAGTGTGTATGCTTGACTTGCAAACGTGCGCCGGGGATGCTGGGAGGTCGCAGTGAGACGCGTACACACGAGCGCTAGTCATTTTTTGATTTTATTAACTGCCATGCGGTCTCCGCAAGGCCCGCGCTCACGTGCGCGCGCTCGGCAATTTCTTGCCATTTTTAACTGCGGACACAAAAAATTACGATTTGCTAA
This sequence comes from Haemaphysalis longicornis, assembly GCF_048455015.1. Classification (NCBI taxonomy): domain Eukaryota; kingdom Metazoa; phylum Arthropoda; class Arachnida; order Ixodida; family Ixodidae; genus Haemaphysalis; species Haemaphysalis longicornis. The sequence goes on along the minus strand of NW_027526204.1, from coordinate 153,054,832 downwards.
ACAACTTTGCTGTTAAAATGCGGTTTGTAATCATCGTGTCGCGCTCAAGCTGGCTGCCCTGTGTGCGTGCGTGTGTTCGTGCGTGCGATCGCATGCCCGTCCTCCTGTGGGCCAATTTCTGACGCTGACTGGGTAGTTATGGCATCAAAATGCTCATAACTTAGGCGACGAGGGTGTAATATAAATGGGAGTAATCGCACAAGCTCAGAATACTCCAACTACGTTTTCACCCGTGCGGTCCAAGCACCCAAGGAATTGTCCGTTTGTGCCCAGTAGTCCTTGCAGGGGAAATTTCCTAGTACGTGCACCATGCAGTTTTTGCACGGCTAGTAGTTGTAACAACGGCAAAACCAGTCGAGGTGTCGGATGCAAGTTCTGCGCCCCCTTTCTGAAATCTTAAACGAAGTTAAGTACTTTCGGGAGTAAGTTTTTTTGTTGGACGTGACAAAATGCGCCAATATAATTTATTTTTCGTAATTGTTCATTACTTTTTTTTCTTTGTGACGCGTGCACACTGAAGTAGCACTTCCTCTTCGACCGAGCCATTTTAGGCATAGTGTTAGGGTTACGTATTACAGATAAGCCGGCGTGTTCGGTGGCGTTGTCCGTGAGTGTAAAACTGAGGTCGCAGGAAAATCCCATAGCGCCACCTTGCGGTATCTACTAAAACTACCGGAGTCGTAAGGTGTTGCCCCAGCAGGTGACGTGAGAGGAACAGCGGAAACTTTTCATGCGATGCGAACGGGGCCCAATAACGCTATCGTGTTATGTGTAAATGCAAAGTTGAAGCGCCTTCCAAATTTTTATTGTCTAATCAGCGCGTCTTTCAAAATCAGTTCTTTCAAAACCCACTACATTTTGGAGCACATACAAACTCTATTTATGCTGTATTCATTCTTTTTGCCCGTGTACAGTTTACAAGCCTAATAGAGTTACTCCAAGAAATGCTAGAACACGTCTCCAAAAGCCAGCGAAACAAGCTCAAGTTGGAAAAGCTGTCGATACCTTCGACGGACATGTGAGTTTCTCTCCTCCTTACCTCCTATAGTTCTTACTGTTTTAAATGCAAATACCTATTTATTTTACACGAGTTGGCCTCCATAACGACACAACCTCTACAAAAGAGCTTCAGTCAAACTGCTGATGCTCTAAAGCTAACATTTAATGTCAGAGAAACTTCATACAATTGGGTGTTTTTTCTCAACATTTTTAAACTGTGTTATACTGCCTTGTTCGGCTCATTCATTTTTTTTATTCTATATGTTGGCTGGGAAATGATTACTTTCACATTCATTCCCCTGGGCTTAAATTTAATGTCACAGGCCTTCTACCAGACCTTCTTCTGCAGTTCAGTTCGCACTGCAAGGTGTGTAATGTGATTCGCTTGGAGAAGCTGCGAGTGCAGCGACAGGATTGTGAAAAGCGGTAAATTCGAGCCGCCGGTGGTGTTTTGTGTGCAACGGCGTTGTTTCTCCCCCAAACAACAGCGCACCGCCAACGGAAGAAGCGCAACAGCACCGGGTCGTGAGTCCGCCAGATAGGTGTGTACAACGCGGTTCCGCCGTCCGGCAGCACTAGGCGCCTCTGCCCCCGCCCCGCTCGCAAGCCACGCTCGCTCTGGCCTGGCAGCGCCCCTGGCGAGGATCGCATCCCGTCGGACTGCCTTGTCTGCAGCCGGACTGTGTAGAATGGCCCGCTCCTCCTATTCATGCTGCACTCGAGCGCAGGGACTGTCTGACCCGCTTGTCGTAGCACGCACACTCGGTAGAACGCACATGGCAGGGCGGAATGCTCTTGACCGTTGGTCGCGCTTGCAACGTTGCCTGGTAGTGCTTCCAACGCGTTGCGCAAACAATAGTGCCGGGTTTGAGTTCACCTGCAAGTTAATGTTCTGTTTCCGATTTTAAACCGGGTGCACGTGTAAAAAACTGCTTCAAGTGACGAAGGCAGGAGAATTTACATGAAGCTGGCAGGAGATGAAAGCGTCCTTGGCAGCAGCCTTTGTACGGCAATGAATAACCAATACTTGTTGCTGGTGATCTTTACCTAAAGAGCAGGGCAAGTGCAGAAATTATGAAATTATGTTCCCTTCTTTCAGCTCTAGGCTCGATAAGATTAAGACCAACTGCCAGGTGATGCCAGATGGCAGACACACCACACTGTGGTCTAAGCTTTTAGTGCCGAAATATGGATACTCCGCAAGAGTTCACATTTATTTGAACGCCAGGCTTATTACACAGAAAGTACGAGGAAGCATAAAATGGAGAAACGTGTATTTTTCTACTGCATTGCATCCCAAAACTTTCTCTGTGAAACAAAAAAGCTAAACACATTGTTACAACACGGGTTACAGGGGATGGAAGTCAAACACTGACAGTTTTTATTATCCGGAATAATTTGCTGCACCCTTTGAAAATAAATTATGGGGAAATATGCAACTAAGCGAGTTTTCTAAATTATGCGAAGCAATGGTCTGAGTCGTCGTATGATACGGTTTTCAAGAACTAGACTCTCAAACATGAGACTTTGCAGTTATGCTGAAGTAGAAAGCGTGGGGAAATTGTTCTTAGGAGAAAAAACTAAGCAAAGTCGTGCTTTACGCTAATCAGGGATCGCATTTGCATTATAATTTTCTCGAAATCTTGCAAGGTAGCTTTCCTGGTATTAGGAGACCTAGAAATTCAAGGTTCTGCAATAAAACGATTTCACGATGTGTCCAAGATTGCTTAACCTTACACCCGCATGACCCTCACGCACTCCGGAGCATTTTGCCAGTCTGAAAAAATGCCGGTTCCCCCACACTGCTCGATGATAGATCGTAGTTACCTGAGATGGTTTTCAGCAACCGACGTTTGTTTCTGCTGCCAAGTCTGACAAAAACATGTATTTATATTGAGAATGAAAATATCATAACATTATCACATAAGGTGTGTAGCTACAACAGCACCAGGGCAAGGATGCTACCGATTTATTAGTTTCTACAAAACAAATAAAGGCATGTGTTCTCGTCCACCTATATTTTTAATATTACACGAAAATAGCTAAAAAAATTAGGCCTTGTTTCAATTGAAGCGCTTTAAGGAGTAGAGAGAGCACGCACTAGATGGAGGCATGGAGGCCTTACGGAACATACATAGCCTCCTTCACACTATCACCCACAGCATGTCCCAACCGAGCACTCCCTACATAGGAGATGCACGAACCTCGATGTGGTAAGAAACTGAACTGCAATGACTGCCCACCTGCGCTCTTTCGAGTGTTTTCTTAAAAGATTTACGTGGTATTTAAAAACGCCACAAGGCCGGCACGTCATGCATCTGAAACAAATGCAGTGTTAACAGGATACAAAGCCCGAGAAAATGTATCAAGGCTGATTCCATCAAAACGGATTTCAAAAGAAACTCCGTATGCGTAGAGAAACCCCAGCGAACTGTAGGAAGGTCAACGACAGTAATTTCCCAAGATGCTGGGACCAAAAAAGAAGTCTCGCAAACTCTCTTTTTTTTAGAGATCTCAACAGAGTTTCACGAGGCTTTTCTGGAAGGGCTTCACGGTGTCAGTTTTCTGGTATTCTGACAATGTGCTGCTCTGGTCTTACAAAATTAGGATATTGTTGAAGCTGCGCTCTCTCTGTTTATTTTTCAAAAGCCAGCGACTACTCGAGCATAGTTTGTTACAAGCGAACTTAGCGGGTGAGCAAAAATTTCTGCAGCGCAGAAAGCACTGCTTCTGTGAACTGTTCTGATAATATAAGTTGAAAACTGCACTTGCACACTTGGAATTAAGCGGCATATCTACTGGCATTTGTTGCAACGCACCTGATAAAATGTAAAGGGGAGTGACTAACATACCTATAATTGTTAATCGTAATGTCGTACTCAAGGTCATCTTTCTTCCATAACGGGCTTAATTACAAACGTTCGGCAGAAAATAACGCAGTGAGCTTACTCTCGCTAGTTGCATCTAGCATGGCCATCTTAGACCTGTTTGCATTTTGTCGCTAGCTTGGCGGAAAAAGAGCACACACGAGAAATGCCGTGCTTTGCGATGATTCTATCTTGCACGTGCTATACAGCTTCAAGCGGCGCTATAAGCGGGTGCTTACTTTGCATCGTGTTGCTTCCGGCTTAGCTTAGTTTGACTGTGAACATAAAGCTTGCTTCGATGTGCATTTCTGACAGCGTTTGCGTTCAACTAGTAGCATTTTTTTCTGAGCGATAGAGTGCTGATGGGTCATACGCGAAAGAAAGAAAAATATCCAGGTATGATGTTCAAAAGTGTGAATTGTAGTTGCCATCATGCAGGCATCATTGTCAACAGCGTTTTCAAACTATGTTCGCCTAGGTCTTTTATTGTATGTGCAAGCAGGAAGAAGCCAAGATGGTTTTCACAGCAGCAATGAGTCGCGTTTGGGTTCTGTGTTAGGTTGCTGGGGGTTACGGATACCTCACTAAACTATAATTGAAAATTCCAAGTCATGATTCCATTCAGTATCAACATTCGTGCTGGATGCCTAAACTTTCACTTCATTTTGTATTATTGAGGCTAACAGGTTGACTCATGCGCGAAGCTGGCTGCTGTGCCACAACTGAGGCTGGCTCCAGATAGTTTCATCCAACAAAAAAAAATTTGCAGATGCTTTCACTACAGCACGTATTACTGTAAGGCTTCTAAAATATTTCGCGAGAGTTTGCAGAAATCTGTAAGTATTTTGCTATTCTCGCGTCGCTTAACACACAGAAATAAAACAAGGCCGGTGTTAGATACTTAAATGCTTCCTTGTTTCTCTTTGCCTAACCAATTGGGAAACGCGTCCTGTGACCGATGTGTAATCCACAGCTCCTTGTATGCTTTGACAGGGAGATCGCTGTTATGCTACACTGGAGGTGGTCACAAAGTATAGACGTAGGTTCTCCTCAGAAAAAGCGTACATGACGACGCAAACGCGTACCGATGTAGCCATGCGCACAATGCAAGAATTACAAAGTTTTGTCTAGTTCAGAGTCCCGCAAAAAAACGCAGAAGAATTGTTGTCCCTAAAGATGAGTCACTGTTGTTGGCCCAGGGCCCAAGAAAGTGAAAAAACTGAAGCCTTGCTCCACGTCGTACGCGAGACAGGCAGCTAGCCGCGGTTGCTTGCGCAGCGGCAATTCGCGGGCAGATACACAAGTGCTCGGTAGTCTCGCGCACAGCGCACGTGGGACACAGTGGTGAATCTCCCTCTCCAGCCCACATTAAGGAGTTCTCTCTCTCTCTCCTCACAATTGACTAGAATTGTGTCCGCATTTCTCCAAATTCACCAATTTCCATCGCCCCTATCGGGCATCGTAAGTAGCAAACAGATCGACATTTTATGGTTTTCAGCTGTTGTTTAAAACAAGTAACGGAGGAACAACATAAATACCTACATGTCGTTCCTGATGTTCCCGTTGGACGAGGTAACCTCCTAACGATAGGGTAGCAGAGAGGCCCCAATCAATGTTAGATCTTACATGCCGCCACCGTATGAGGACCCTCGCGAAGCGGGGCAGCAGTTAAAGCATTGTAGAGTGCCAGTGACAGCCACGCAGTAATTCACTGTGCAGTCAGAGTTCTGGTGAAGCTGTATTGTCCGCTGAGCTACGGCTGCTTCGCGGGACCTTCGTGGTCGCAGGCTGCCCGTGCAGATGAACTACAACATGGAGCAGCCCACCGGATACCCGCACCGCCCACCCTCGCTTCGCCTCGAGTCCCGGCGGACGTCCATCAGCATGGACGACGTCGTCCGTAGGACCTGCAGTTCAGGCAAGCCGCTTGACGGGGCAGAGGGAGAGAGACGACGCTGACCTGCGTATCTGCTCCTGTCCCGCAGCTTCGTCGTCGCCAGACTCGAACCTGCTGCGCGTGCAGGCGACGCTCCCAGGGCGGAGGCACTCGGACAACACGATCCAGCCCCCGAGGATCCTGGTGGCCCCCTGTTCGCCCGAGGGCACCGTCAGCTACACCCCGGGGGGCCTCCCCGTTCGCAGGCATTCCAGTGTCGGGACGCAGGACTCGCGTTTTTCGGGATTCTTCACTTCGCCCAAGATGGTACGCCGGCCTCGAGGGAGAGCTCCCCACTGGCTGCAGGCTGCACTGGAGTTACTGTATATAGCTCCCCCAGGGTAGCAGAGTTGCGCGTCCATCCGCCATCTTGAGTTCCAGGTCGTGCGGGAAAGCCACCTGTTTCGCATGTAGGACTTGCCACCGGGCCGCCGCGCCAGGGGCAGCGGCGAGGAAGAGTGGCGAGGAGCAGCGCGGAAAAAACGCGCACGATAGTCGGCTGCTTCTCAACTTAGCGGCCGCCGCGGCCGTCGCTTCCGCAACCGCTTATACTGAGTGGAGCAGAACTGACTGAATACGGGGCCTTGTGCGCAGCAGTGAAAGCGGGCTTTCCTGTCGAACTGGAACCCGCGGCTTGTGGCAATCAAACGCGCAACTCTTGCTCTAAGCGATATACAGGAACTCTAGGCTGCACTAGCCAGCAGCGCCGCCATTTCGACGACTAGAAACTAAAGGAGAGAACGCAGATGCTTTACATCGATAGATCAGCGTAGCGGCTTTACAAATACTCCGCAGTCCACTGCAACAGTTCTAAAGCAGTAGGAAAGGTTCGAGCTTGAAATTGCTGTTGGAAATGCGAATTATTTTATTTAGTAGGACACGAAACCCGAAAACAAATAAGCCGACTTAGTTTACACAAGCTCCACGATCCGCAAAAAGGAAGGACCTTGGAGGGCATGCGTTGAAATGAAGAAAATTGTTGCACTTGCTAGCATACAACGTTATCAAGCCCGACGTTTGTGGCGCCTTACGAAAGCGGAAAGGAAGGGATAGCTATGAGTAATTTTTTACAATGAATTTCGAAGCGAAGAAAGCAGGAACTGCTCACAGGTTTGTTTGAGGACAGGCTCCTGATTCTTTCATATTTGTTTTACTTCGTGAGCATGTACCCATAAGGCATGTGACCCCAAGAATTGCATCATTGATCTGCAGCAGACACACAGTGAGGAAGAACAGGAAACGACAGATCACGTGTGGAGACAGGGATGTCCATTCCGGAGAGGGCGCGTGGAAGTTTAAAGTCTGAGTTTATTTTGCTTTCGACAGAATATATTTTCTATACATTCCCGCAGAAGCATTTGAAGGAGCTTGAATGTGGACGAGGTAGCCCAGTTGATCACACAAACATCAATCACACAATCAGCTTATAACAATAGAAAGAAAGTAACTGACAGTGCAACTGAATAACAAAACTGTGCATGGAATGTGCACACGAACATAAGACCTGTAAAGCACATACATAACGACGTAAAAACCACGAAGCATAAGGGAGAAGTGGACAACTGTAATAACATGATTTTCATGAATGCCACCCGAAAAGAGAGCCCACACACACACACACACACACACACACACACACACAAAAATAGACAATGCAATACACAACCGCTGAACTAACAATACAGAGTGACAATACACACTACTCTATATTTGATTGCACCCAAACATTTACACGTTTTTTATTTCAGTTTACTAACTGAAGCTGCTGTAGAATCGCTCTGAAATTTATTAATGTAAAAAGGTACGTCGAAGGATCGTGTTCTTTTGCCATACCCTGTGTAAACTCTAGCTCTGATAAAAGGTTCTATATGACGGAGGCCTCGAGTAGAAGGGGCAGTCAATACGAGACGGTGGGTTAAAGCCCGTGGTGCGGACTCTCTACACGTCCCGACACCTCTTGTACACGTTGTAAAATGGAGTGTGACACGAGTGCAGGGCTGAGTGGGAGACTGAACAGAATGAAATGGGAGTGATGGCGGCGAAATGTCGCCACTGGTGCAAGACAAAGGGAGCGACAGGCAACCCATGCCGCTGCCACAATGAGCAAACGTGGTCACTGAGACAGTTAGAACGCAAAACATTGTTGGTAGCGTGGGCGACTGGCGTCCAAAAAAGGCACTGTTGATGACCTGTAAAATAGGAGCGAGGCATTGGCCCAAGCCTCAAGTTCGCGAGAGAGTTGGAAAATGGGCCTCCGCATTTTTTTACAGATTAACCAATATATTCTCTAAGATTTTGCGTTATGCTTTTCTCTCGCCCCTCTTCAACGCCGTTTCTTTATTCGGGTCGTTTATGCACCTTCACAACAACCAAGACGACGAAAATGTTTCATTAAAAGTGTGCTGTAATTTTCTTGGATGTACTTTTGTTCTTCCTTAAACTTCCTTGGTCTACCTGTGGGCAAAGGAATGTTGACATGAATGAGTCGTGTCACTACTTGTAGCACTCTAGAAAGGCTATGCCTATATATACTTCGCCTTCAGACTCACTTTAGCAAGGCGCGTAGATTTTCTATCGTGTAAGTAGGTTTTACTGCCATTTGGTCATCTAGGCAGTTTGTCTTTTGTTTTGTTTTTCAATTTATATATACGCAGAGTATTTCCTAAAAATCAGGAAACATAGCTGTGTGCCGCCATTTTTACATTCGTCCTTGAGGGTTTGGACCTCAGTTCAATTGGGAAACCGGATAGCCCATTCCTGAACCTCCTACAAGGAACGCTCACCCAGAGAAGCCATGAGCCTGCATCAGACAAAGCAAAACAATAAACAACCAGCCTCGATGACAATGTCTCATAAAAAACTAGTCACACGGCCGCAAATCTACGTGCCTTTCTAGCAGTGAGTCTGAAGGCGAAGTATATATAGCCATAATCTTTCTCCACGCTACTACAACTGGTGTACTTCTTGCTGCAATCTTGCGGTTTAAAAGCGCGGTGGCCCATGAGGACAAATGGCGTGACCTTGTTTCGCAGGCGAGCCCCAACCTGGGCGTGGACTTCTTCAGCTCGAGCAGAGCCAACGTAAGGCGGTACTCCGCGGCTGCTGTCTGCGGCGCTGCAGGACTGCCCAACGCCGCCAATCAGGCATCCAGTTTCCTGCAGCAAATTGGCTCTGGGGTTGTACGTAGCCTCTTCTTCCCCCTCCACGACGCCTCTTGCGTGTCAACCCCTCCTCTCCCCTCCTACCCTCGCCTCGGCACAGTCTTCATGTACCCAGCTTTTGGCACAGCTCCCGCCTCACAGGTGCACCGCGACACTTGCATTTCACCACCTGCTTGCCACCACGCGGTTGTGCTAAAATCACTGCGGTTGGAAATGTATCTAACAAGAACTTTACATTCTCTCAAAAATCTCCGCAGGTGGGCTGCACTACAGCAGTCCAGAACGACCAATCATGGTGACCAAATGTCCAAATTTGGAGAAGGACGAGGCCCAGCATGCCACTGGAGCAAAATATAGTACCCGCGCTCTGAAAACGGCACGGATGCACACCTCGCGCTATTGTCACAGCGCAGATACTATATTTTGCTCCAGTCGCGTGCTATGCCTTGTAATTCGCCAAATTTGGACATTTGGTCACCATGATTGGTCGTTCTGGACTGCTGTGGTGCAGCCCACCTGTGGAGATTTTTGAAAGTGCAAGCTATGATCTAAAAAAAAGTGATGAACCTGCACGTCTGGTGCCAGGAGAAGTATTTCGCCTATTTTACAGCGAAGCTGTTAGCCTCTAGTTGGTAGCAAAATTTCGTGTCGTAAACAAAACCCCAGGCAGGATTCAGCAGTTCTCGCCTAATACGCCGAGCGCATGCGTCGGGCTAATCAGGCATGCAGCATATAGCTCAATATTCGTCAAAAAAAAAAACTAGAAAACAAGAATCAAAACCGCATTATAGATGATAAGGCGCTTGCGAATATTGGGGCCCCTCCCCCCCTAGCACCATGTATTTCTGTAAATATGTTTCCAGATTACGTGTGAAGGCAAGGCAGGACTAGTGCCACTAAATAGAGCAGCTGTTGCCCAAGACGCAGAGGGCATACATCAGGCTATGCACGACCCAGCATTTGCCGCCAAAGAGGCCGAGCGCGAGCGACAAGCCCGCCGAGACGACAAGAATTATTTCATACCCTCCCCCATCAGCATTTGTAGTGGTTTACAACAGCTTCGCTGGACATCCACTTCCGCAGGGGCAGGATGGCGGCCTTTTTTTCACTTTAGCTGTCGTTCCGAATGTTGCATTTTATTGCGAACCCTAATTAAATGTTTGTGCTAGTCTAGAAAAAAGTTTAGTGCTATATTCAAGTGGTCGAAAAAGTTAGCTTTATCTGACCTGCAGTCGTGTCATTTGTGCTTGCTCTCAGTGGAAAGGTATTGTGAAGCAAGTGGCGCGGAGCACCCAACCCACATCCTCTGCATGCTCAGCATCATACTTTGCATGCTGGCCACGCATACACTTTACACGCTTGGAATTGTTCGTCATTTCGTGGCTGCCCTGTACGCCCAAATTTGCTGGGGACATTTATTTTCAGTCATCCTCCCTTGAGATCTTCAGCAGTGTTAATCAGGTTTAACGCCCAATTTTGCATAGTGACACTCAAAACATTTACATTTTTGTGGCACCATAAGTGGTGAACCAATGAAACATATGCGAAATGCCCCCATATTGGACGGTGATTTCTGCCTTGGCATTACCTCGGTTTAGCGGTGTTGTGACGTAGGAATACAGTTGTCACCAATCGCAGAAAGGCCCACTTCTGAGGGTTTCTCTTGCATAACTGCACTTCACTGCTAACATTTCAAGTATTATGCGCCAATTTATGAAAAATATAAGCCACTTTGTCCATTAAGGTGCATAAGATCTGAGAACTTATAATGCTGTCTCTCAGCATTCTTTTATTTGGCAACAAAGAGATGCCTGTTCGTTTCCGCATCCAGTGATCTTGGTCTTCGCACAGAGCTTTGACGTTTGCGTATGACGTACTGGCCTGAGCAGTGTGAGAGGAAGACAAAGCCCGTAAAAATTACCTCGAGTTCTACTCGTAAGTACCCTGGCGTGGTTGATAAGACGGCTGAGGATTGCTAGGCCACTCCTTTTTCAGTTTTGTTTTTAACGAAGGCTGCGAAGTTTCCCTTCAAACGGTATTTGAGGCTATTTTTCGTGACCATTTTGTCCTCCTCTCTGCTACTGGTGCTCAAAGTATGGTTTAGAAATATAGGACCTTCTCAAACAGTCAATAATTTGGAATAGTTGTCATGTAGCCCGGGTATAAAAATCTAATAACACCCAAAATGTTTAAGAAACTTGCATATGATATGAAAATGCAACAGCCGTATTGTAACCGCACGGACCGGTTACAATATAGTAATACCAGGTACACTCGCAGCACTAACAGGTACGGCTGTAAAAAAAAGTAATCTCACGACTCTTAAAACGTCATGAGATTACCTTATTTTCTACAGTTGTACCTGTTAGTGCTGCGAGCGTTATTTTTATTGCTGGGGTTTGTCGCCAGACAGAAGGGGTTTGCATGGTTTCTAAATTAATAAACATGTGCCAACTGTAAAAAAGTGGCCGTTTCTTTGTTGAAACTCATTTTCACCAGCACTCTATGAATGTTTCAGTCTGGCACACTGTGTTCCTCGCATCCTAATGCTTTTCTAGATAACGGCACGCTTCAGCGCTTGCTTATGTGGCATTGTCGCGAGCTACGTAGCAGAGAATGTTCTCTTAGTAAAGCGTGCTGGAATCGCTGTTGCTCTTGCTGGTGTCATTGCTGTCTGTGGCTGAACACTGAGCACCGTTGTCTCCACGCACAGCCAATCGCTCACACGTTTCCACTTATTTCGTACAGCACCGCTCGCAGTAGGTAAGCACGGCGCTTCTTAGGTACCTGGGCTCTCCCTTGAGAATGTACCACAGCATCAACTAAGACAGCTGACCCCTGCGTTGTTCCCGGCTTTGGCGAAACTTGAAAAAAAAATCGTTCCTGGAAGCTTTCACTATTGAGGCATTCTTCGGAAAGTACACTCAGTTATACTGCTTTAACCGTGAAGCATGCGCAAATAATTCATTTGTGCCATGGGATCGAGGATTAGTCTTTTAAACGTTGTAACACTCGAACAGCTGATTTGGTGTTTTTCTTCTGTCCCTCGTACAAAATAGACAAGGTTTAAGGTACCAAAACATTTTCTTAGTAATTTGCCTAAATACCCCTGGGCAGACGGAGTTTCGTCCCCACATTAAAATTTTTTTTGGCTCGTGACCCCCGTATTCGAAACAAAGGAGACACTTGATCGATACACGAGTGGCTTCTCGGGATGGGGCTCTGTATTAACGACGTCGCTTAAAGGGACATATTAATAAAGTCACTATGAAACTTGAATTAGTGTATTTTCTGTTATGTAACCTTCCCCAGCATCCGCTAGACTGCCCTTTCGCTGGCTACGCCTACGAATGCCCTCCCATCTCACGCTAATTTGTAGAAATGTAAAAAAACGCTGTCGTATTTTCTTGAGAGAAAAATGCAATACTTCGGCAAGTGTATGGACAGGAATAGGAGGTTCTGTTCTCCGCATTTCCCACCATACTGCGACACCTACGTCCCGGTGCTCTCCACAGTCTTGTGTTTGCATTCACAGCGTACAAGTGAAACCCCGTGTGGATACCAACATGGTGCCGAGATCCGACACTAATAAAATAATAAAAGCGTGTGGTTGCTTGGTCTGCGTGGAGAAAGGTGGCGCTCCAATTCTTGGCTGAATGCAGAGTGGCTGTGCGTAGATGCAGTAATCTTGCTCGTTGTGTGCTGTCTTGTGTTTTCTTGCTCTGGAGTTCGTTAAGCACGCTACACTCTAAAAAGCGCCATTAGAAACGTGAGACAAAATTTCCAGACATATTCTTATATTTTGACATTTCTTGCCAACAAAAATTCCTTATTGCTTTTTGTTACTTTTTGACAATATCTGCTTGCTGACACATTGTTAGGGTGATCATAATTTCACCTTAAATAATTTAGCATGTTATACCGTCTGGTAAGCTTGACAGCTCATTCAAAACGATATCATGCCTCAGAATCTAAAAAAAAACATATTTGTTTTGTGTTGTTAAGTTTCTTTTGCACGCAAGCCGTAAGCTGCTTGTAATTTATCTCTTTTATAGAGAAACGTTTTCTATTTGAAACTTTTTTGGTTCAACAATTCTTCACTATAATAGGCCGCTGTGCCAAACATTTTTCTCTGCTGTTAGGATACTGGAGATTTTTAGAGTGTACATGAAGAGAGAGAAGTTTTTACATTTTTTTCTTCAGTACACAAAAACTTTTGCATCATTCTTTATCACAAATTTTTCTTTAGGAAGTGTTTCATTCACAAAATTTTACATTTTTCGAACTCACGCTCAAGGTGAGTTATTACTATCCACATACTTTTTCTTCTACATAGAAAATTATCGAAGAAATTAAATATTTTACAACCTTAGCTCATTCCGGAAAGATGATTTAACATCATGCAGTAGCACAGTTTGCTTCCTGTACGAAGCCAGGATGCCTACAAAACGAATTATTACGGCTGCCTATTCAGCCTACGATGATTAGACATGTCACCTTGATTCATTTATATTTAAGCAAGGAAAAGCTTTTACAAGACCTAGCACAGTGCAAGGGCTCGTTATGCCTAATTTACTAGCTTTCTGCGCATCTCCCGGCGTAACATCAGGATAAAAGAGTGCTATCATGGCGCAAAAATAGCCAGGCACAAACGCAGTATACCTTCCTAAAACAAATGTTGAACATGTGTCAGTGGCCAACACCTTTACATGTTCGGATTATGTAAAGCTCTACTCATAAATATGCCGACTTTTTCACGATAAGCCCTGAAATTTTTTTCTAATCCAATAACATTCTTGCCGTTTAACATTGAATTAATTTGTCTTTGAATTGCCTAAAGAAAAACCGTTTGGTGACAAGGCGTGCTGATGAATAAAGCAGGGAGTAGCTGGAAGTTCTGGCACGTGCTTTTGAAATTCTGACTGTCGTACCGATCATATTTTCCGCCTATGCGCTCTGTAGCTCATGTCAGTGTAGCTGCAACTACGTTCCCTAAAATACGACGACGAGGGCGATCAGATTAGCAGACCAATAGGCAAGCAGGGTTTTTAAATAGTTATTTTTCTAATTGTTGGTACCAGTGAAAACATTTGACGTAGTAAAAATTAGGCAGGCCTACAGCAATCGCTACATTCTCTCTTTGGCAGTTTTGCAGGCCCCTGACGCTTCTTCCCTACAGAAAGCACACGTGCTCAGCAGCTAACAATTCTAGTGAACGTGGCCGCGATTGGGCCCACAGGACAGAAAAGAAACGAGGGCGCTTCTTGGAATCAGCAGACAAAAGCTTGCCCCCCGTCCCTCGCCTGCATCGATGTTGTCCCTGTATGGCAAAATATCCGCGCAGTAGCCGGCGCAGCCCTCTGCCCCTCACCGATGCGCACCGATTCGTTGCTGGAGTAGACGCGCCGCAGCTGGCTCTCTCTCTCTTTCTTTTCTCTCTCTTCCTCTCCTCCCGCTCTCCCAGTCGCAGCTGTTTTCCGGAAAATAGCTCGCGTCGTGAAGTCGCGGGCCGCCGCGCCCAGGCCAGGGTTCGCAAGAGCACGCAGACAAGGGGACACACGACAGCATCCCGAGCCGTCGAGATTGCGAAGAAAGACAAAACAAAAACTCTCGATGCCGATCTATCTGCGCTCCGCCCTCTCTTCTCTCTCCTCCCCGCACGTCCTGCTCTGTCCCTGCCTCCCACCCAGCACCTCCCAGTGCCGCCCAGGGCCGCATCACCGACGACGCACCACTCGCCGAGGTCTCCGCTCTCGCCGAGGTCCTTGTCGCCGCGGTCTCCACTATCACCGCGGTCTCTGTCACCGAGGTCCCCGGCTTCCTCGAGGTCGGCGTCCTCGCGCTCCCCGTCGCTGAGGTCTTCGCCACCCAGGTCGCCGGCGGCATCGAGGTCGCCTTCGCCTCGCACCTCGAGGCGGCTCCTGCCGCAGCCCCGAATCCCTTCGCCGGCCGTCAGCAACGCCACTCAGGCGTGAGCACTGACGGGCCGGGACGAAGGAGCGTGGCCGAAACGAACCTTCGGTCCACCGCGCTGGTCCTCGTTAATTTGCCAGCTGTGCGACTCGCCGAATGAGCCGGGAACTTCACAGGCGCAAAGAAAATTCCGAGTCTCGCGTTTGCTTTCAAAAAATAGCTTTTAAGGCGTGTGTGCTACGGGGCGAAAAATGAGGAGTATTTCTCAGGGCTCTAATTGAGACTCCGAAGGGAACCTCACCACACCATGGGCAGTTTTCAGCGCGGCAAATGAAAACCCGTGCGCAGTTTTTAGCTAGTTTGGCTAAGTTGCAAATAAAGCACACGGGAAAGTGAATCAGTCGATATCAGCCTATAACAAGAGACAGCGCAGCAAACAACGCGGGCACCAAGGGAGGGCAAATTACAAAGGCTGCTTTCAAAAGCTGTGCAAATATTTTGAATGGCCGTATAACGAAAGTGCGGAGCACGTTGTTAAGCTCTAGCCCCATGCTGTTTTGATTAAAGACGTTTTTTTCGCTCTCTGTGGGTTACGACAAAGTTTTTGTTCCTTTTCGAGATACCGGCCGTTGTTTGGTGCGCTGTACCCGACCTAAAAGTTTGAGAAAACGTTAAAGTCTTTGTATCTCTTTGCAATAGTATCTTTAAAT
The DNA here is from genome assembly GCF_048455015.1 of Haemaphysalis longicornis. Classification (NCBI taxonomy): domain Eukaryota; kingdom Metazoa; phylum Arthropoda; class Arachnida; order Ixodida; family Ixodidae; genus Haemaphysalis; species Haemaphysalis longicornis. The sequence goes on along the minus strand of NW_027526204.1, from coordinate 153,039,246 downwards.
TGTGCAGCGCCACCCGATTCGAATTACTCTGCGGAAGATACTGAATACGGTTGCTGTGAATGGTTGCAAAATGTGGTTCGTTGCTTCCAAAGCGTGATTGGTAGAGTGCCCGGTCGTTTAGAATTTGTTTAAAATAAACATGTTCACATATTTCAACATAAAATATTAGAGAAAGGCCCAGATATGCTTGTCTGAAGTAGTATTGTTTGGAATTTGGACGCTCGTTCAGTACATTGATATCGGAGCGCGGAAGCTATTTATAGTGTCGAAATTAGGGCGGGAAGTTGGGCAGGTTGGTACTGGGTTAACTCGGGCGTTTTCTAGCACAGGAAAGACGGGAACTTGGAAGAATATGGACGGGACAAACGCTAGCGTTTCTCCCGTCCGTATTCTTCTCAAAGTTCTCGTCTTTTGTGCGCTAGAAAACATGCCCCAGTTATGGCACTGAAAGTGTTGCTTGATTTTGTTTCGGCAAATTTAGCCATATGTTGTTCTGCATATTTAGCGATACATCACCTGAGTTTTCAGAATACAACACGCTGTCGAACTCCGGGTAAATTTTATACAAATTATGGCAGTGTGCGCGAAATGTTGCACGGGCTGTTTCTGTTTCTGTGAGCCAATGCTGCCCCTATAAAATAAAATCTACACTTGAAATTTGACTTCAAATAGCAAACCTAATGCGCCAAAACCTGCTGGTTGCTGAAGTGTACACATCGGCGAAAAAAGAAAAGCCTACAGGTTCTTGCTGAAATAACAAATATTAAAAGCAAACGTGTTGGACATGATTAGTGAACAGTTAAAAGAGCTTGTGCTATTAGTTTTGACAGAGATGTTCTGGGCAATAATTCTAGGATTTGCGCTAGTTGGTACAGTGCGAAAGATTAGCTGCATAGTTCAGATCATCTCTTCATTCCGCCCTTCAGGCTTTGTGGTCTCTTGTAGTTTTATTCTGCCCTAGCTCGGCCCCACAAGTGTTCAGCACTCAAGTTCATTTCGAAAAATTACTATCGTGTTTGTATTTTGTAATCGTAAGAACGTTATTGGTACTGCACGCCCTGGTAGTCACATTGCATTCATTGAAGAAAAAGGCATCTGGTTGGTGAAGCCGTACCTTTAGACTGGATACTCGCATCACCTATGAAAAGCGGACACCGATACTGGTGCTTAAGGGAGCCTTGATGGGATAGCCTTAATGTCTTCTTAGTGCAAAATTCTGTCGTGGAACATCCACGAGTGATGGACCGGGCTGACCGTGAAAGGTAAAATTTCAGTTACAGTACTGCAAGAGGGCCCTGGGTAGGAGTTTTTCCCATGCGGAGTGGGGTCCCGTTTTACTTCATTGGTAGCCAACACTGCAAAATGCTTTCGAAAGTTGTTTTGTCTCTTTAGCTCGCAACCTGCGGCAAAGAGCGCACGCCCTTCTCGGCGGAGGCAATACTGTAAAGTGTTCTCTTTGGGTGTATTCAGCATTTTCATTGCACGTTAGTGACAACAGGGCAGGTAAATCCTCTCACTTGTCTTTCCACAGAAAATAGCTTTGTCAAGAATAAGTCTCCTCCGTTACCGTTCGCAGCCAGCAATACAACTTGTGAACTATTCGTCGTGTTCGCTCTCGGGGCCACTCCAGTCTACAACGTGGAAGCCTCGTCACTTGTGCACCTTTCGTTTCCTTTGTCGTCCGTTTGGTCGTGCACCCACCTTCAAGCACTCCAACAGCTGCGTATGTGAAGAGCTCAGCGCTGTCCAGCTTATACTCGCTGTCCTCGGCACATGGGAGTGGTTCGAAGCCGAAGCCCTCAAAGGCCGTGCCGCGCTTTTGGCATGTATTGGCGTGAGTGTTCGCTTTTGTGTCTTTCCTATCGCGAGTGCTTCGATGACTGCCGTTTTGTGCATTGTCAGTGTAAGTACGAGGCGCGAACGTTTGCTGCCCTCGTCGGGTGCATGTATGACTGTGTAGCACGAGTTTCTGCTAAAGCAACAACTATTGCTTGTTAAACGATAACCTCTGTAAACTTCAACTACTCTTCGTAATTATACGCCTCGTCAAAATGGTTGACTGCGTAGGCAGTAATTGGTTCCAGCTGGCTTCTTATTGACAACTGATAGACAACTCAAACTTAGCTTTTTACAGTATGTCGTCCATTTCACTTTGGATTCATTGCTTAGAGCTTCAGGAAGATGAAAAATTGAACAGAGGAACGTGCTGTACTCTTGTGAACTAGCTTCGTTGCTTCTTCCGGTAACTAAATCATCTTTATACTAGCAAGCTACACCCCATGTGAGCACGTATCAAATTTTTACATAATATATCGCTGGCGTGTGATTTATCTGCATTAACTGAGGTGTTTTGCGGATAAACCATCAAGATAAGACGTGTGAACGCCCTTGGAGGGGTAAGATGATGTGGGGTCTACAATGCAACGACGACGCTAAGTTTAAACTATAAGCTACAGGTTTGACGATCATCGAACTTGCGCAAGCATTTTCTGTAGATGTTGGCAGTCTGTGCGCCATACATCTCGTACCTGCATTGTTACCCTACAAGTGCTAAAATCTGATCCTAACGACATACCCAAATACACGAAGGCAACGCATTGCCCACTGCACCGCATTTTGTTGTTGTCCTTTTGGTTGTACGGCCGATGACCTTCCAAATTATAAGCGAGGCTGATTTGCTTGTAAACAAGGAAGTAGGCCATTCCTATATCACGCAACTCAGAGCAAGAGTATAGTATTAAAAAATAAAAGTAATCAAACACTTCTAGTTGTACGTAAGAAATGATGGCGTCGGTCATTCCTGAGTGTTGAGAGTGTGTGACATGGTGTAACTCGGCCGTACTCGTCTCCCCCCTGCGTGGTTGCCCTCTGTGACTGCGTTGTTTCACAGTCAATATACCGCTGCCGCGCTTATGCGTGTCCTCACGTCCACGTTCACTGAATAAAAGATGAGCACACCTGCTAAGATTCCCTTCAAGTGCGCAGCCACTGTCAAGGTCTATGCAAGCGCGTTAGTAGTACTTAGAATGTGCGTGCGATCAATTCGTTCCCTGACAAGTGAGCACGCTGTCCTTTATTGCACGGGGCAAGAGCGCTGCGCCAGGCGTGACGCATGATGATCAACCCCAGGCATAAAACCTCGGCCGCCCGCTGATACAAATTGCATGCCAATAATAAGCCATTTCCACATACCGTTCATTTAAAGGGCTCGACCGAGTACCTCGCGTCTTCATAAAATACTATCCACTGCTCCCCTCCTTCCCTATTACATAATTTGAAAACTGGCTGTATGTAATTAAGTCTGCCCTTACGCCTTTATTCAGTAACGAACGAAACACGCTCCTGTAATTCCGCCTGATTTATTTTTGGCAGCCAACTTCAGCACAATAAAGTCTAGGCTATGCTTACCATTTGGAGGCTTTTAAACATGCTACATAGATGACAGCGTTTCTAATCGGCGTTTTTATCTCGTACGCTTTGTTATTTTCTTAACTTTTGCCAAGCCCCCTGTAAGTACTTTTTCGAGTGCTTAAAATAACCTTTTAACTATGCAGTAGACTTAAAACAGAAATACCTTGTTTTCCGCCGTTTTCGTACGCGGGCATTGGAAGATAGGATTTCGCGTTGTTATCTTATGCATCGCGCACTTCTGTGGATACAAGTTTTTTGCTTAACCTTCAGAGGTCGCGGTAGGCAGTGTTCACAGATTGACAAAGTAACAATGTCACGTGACCAAAAAAAGTTTCTTTCAAACTCCTGTTGCTGAAGTTGGACTGTTGTGCCACCATGAATGTTTGTCATTTTTTTAAGACCCGACACTCGCAGTCATCTGAAATCCATAATTCCTGTCGAATGTAGGTGTCGGCTTTTTATCCTGGTAAGCTCAACCACAGTGAAAATTTGTTTCTAATATCACATTATTTGTTGTCCATTGAGGATATTCTCGCGCTATTGCACGTTTTTCTGACAATCTAGACACGCTAAGATAGCTCTCTTTTTTGTCTTCGGGGACTCGGTGCGTTTCTCTCTGCTTTCTCATCCAAACTCATCCCGTATAACTGCTGTTATTGTCTTGTCTTTATCCGCAACTGTGAAAATGTAACTGCTCCTTTGATGTGTGAAATGTTTGTGCTGCAGGACTCCCCCGTGAACTGGCTGCCAAAATACGAACAACGTAGAAACGCAAAGTCGAACGCTACGTGCTGAGAGTTTCTAAAATGCGGAATTAGATTTTTGCAGATGTTTTGAACCCATTGAAAAAAAAGGCATAGTTTCGATACACTCGAAGCAGCATCGTAAGGAAAGCAAACCACTACCCTCTTAGGCTCTTGCTCAAGGATAACGAGATAACAATATGTTATTAATTCAAATTATTCATTGCTAAGGCTACTTGGCCTATAAAGGAAGATGTTGATGCTGTTAGGTCCGCCTGCGGTTGCGGACGGAGCACAGGGTTCCTTGTATCGCCAGCCGTGCAGCACGATCGTTTCCCGCTGTTAATACAAGTTCCCCCATCGCGCCACGCAACTGAAGCAGCCATAGGAGAAAGAAAAGACTAGCAGAGTAAACACATTCGTCACTTGTGTGTACATGTACGCACAAGGTTGTTATGTACAATATATGTTGTTGAACACCCTGTTGATATGCGCTTGCGATTAAATGAAAGTTAGGATATAGTAAAGATCTATGTACACGTGTAGGTATTTTACCCATGTTGACACGAGGCTGCTTGTTGGAAATCTGTATATGTTACGTGCTCCTTATCAGTGTTACTGTTCAATGTTACCAGGTAATTTGATGCCATGTTATGAAAATCTAATACATCTTAAGCTTTTCAAGACAGCATTAGCGTCTCGTACTTCTTGCCTCCTTACATTGTATGTTCCCATTCTTTTAAGTTCACCAGCCTCAACGTCTACTTTATACACATTTTTCATTGACTTCTCCATTTGCCTCCATCTGGAGCAGTTGATTTTCAGATCTGCTATCATGTCAGCGTAATGTTTTTTTTTTTTCTACTGCGTGCTGTCTGAATGCAAATTTCAATACATTGAATAACTGATTTTGGCTTTTAAATGTAAGAAAAGATAGCTGGTGACGCACTACGTCACAAAAATATTCTGATGTATTTATATTTATTTTAGGATTTAAGAAGTCACATGAACGATAACCGGGCAATGCGTTCAGCAACCTTAAAAATGTGTCTGCCTGAAATAGGGGACATTTTTTTTTAATTTTCCTGGCTTCTCCACACAAAGGTAAACGTGATGCGTGGCTTTGCATTAAATATCCCGGGAATGTCTTATTTTCTCGAGGGTGTTGTACGTTATATAGCTGCACGCATACCCCAACAGCCTACATATATGCAAATCACAGGGATATTTTAGTAGAGCTTAAGCATAATCTGACAACAAATCACCAAACAAGGCTTCTTTTCGAGAACGCCCTGCGACTATGTTAGAACACATAATGGCGTATTCCCACACGAATGACCAATTCTCTGGCTAGTTAATTGCACGGGCATGATACATCACGACGCAATCTTTATCACTGGTGCCATATCATTTACAGCATATCAATTTACATCAACACAGAAGGTTCGTTGCAGTTGTACTGTTCATTGTATCCGTAGGGCGAGAGCGCTGGCACGAAAAACAAGCATGTTAGAAAACATTTATTTTAAACCTAACAGACACGAAACGTTCAAATTCTGCCTTCACGTACTATACTTTTTTTCTCTCCTTATCTTCCCACAAATTTTGTGAAATCTGCGCCGCTGTCATATCGTTTTTTATTTTGCTTGTTCAGCACATTATCTATGCACCGACTTTCAGAGCCGAATCCTTCTTTGGGACACCCTATGTCTCCGTAACGGCATCATCTGAGATTGTCGTTTTCTGGTACTTGCTTGTATCGTTTCTCGTGCTTGCAGCAATATTATTTTAGCTTTGTTTCACAAGTCTTGCTGCAACCGAAAATTTCACACTCGTTAGTGGTCCGGTGTTAAGCAAGGAACCAATGTTCGTCCAAATGGATGATCTGAAATATGCTGCCAAGTCTATACGACCACATTTGTTAGGTTATCTGGAGTTCCTCGAATTTCTCGCAAACATGTTTTTTTTTCTTAATAAGGTTTGTCATACCAAACTCTGAATACGGTGACATATCTCAATTGTTAGCAAGCGAAATATTTCTTCCTGCTACTTTTTGCTTCTCTGAAAACGCATCCTGTACGTGTTCTTGTTTCTTGAGTATATTCCTACAATTTCCTGCTGCTCCTACAGCTAATCCCAGTAAAAAAAAAACGCTTGTGATGAGTGCCAATACGCAATGTGTTTCCCTGTATGTTGAAGAACGTACCATCAGCTGCCCTTGTGACCGTTGTGAGATTATCGGTTCAGCCCATATCAAGTTGACAACCGGTGTCGCATGCACACCTTCGGGTACAGAGCACTTCATGTACGATACGATCTGTTTCTGGCCCCTGTGTCGTTGGCCAGTGTACTCGGCTGTGTACATCCCCTTTTGTACTGTAAACATGTGTTGTGCTGCTTAGCCATGCGTTCTGAAGTACCGTTACACATGCACCGTCCGTTCACACATGTGGCAGTGTCACCGCAACGCATGTGGCAATGCGGCTGGCCTCAACGGCTTAAAGAAAGCAGATGCGCATATGCGTCGTTCATGGGAAAAGGACATCTAGTTGGAATGACGGGGTTATTCTAGCTTAACTGTTATTCAAGAGGTCGCAACAAGGGGACGATCGATTGATTTGTTCCTTCACTTGGTGTCGCCAGTTTGCAACACGACGTCTAGTGTATTAAAAGAGTCTTCAAACCTTCTTGTGACATACGCTGTGGTGGCTGGACCACAAGCGTGAACGGAGGGTTTCGTAGGAAAGCGCGTAGATCTAAAGTGCGCCCCGAAGGACTTTGAATGCGTGTCTGGGTGGTTTCTGTTGTGTGTTTCAAGCGCCTTCTCTTTCCCTCTGGTCGCTGTGGCCCTCGTCAACAGCGCGGTCACCACGGCGTGCCCCCTTCCTTGTGTGCGTTTGTGCCCGGTGCTCTCTCTACGCCGCCCAATGTGCGCGCGTTGAAACCAGGAACTTCAAAATGCATATCAACTCCTTGCGACAACACCGGCCAGTTCGGTGTGCCACACAGGCATCTATGACACCTCCTGCGCTGCGCGACGAGCTTGGCGAATGTACGAGGGCAGCTTCTTGCACGTGCTACTGTTCTTTGTATATGTACATACACAAGCTTTTCTTTTTCTTTTGCTCTTTTACTTCTACGAAAATCCCTCTGAAGTGACTCTCGGAACAGCACATCACAGGGCAACAAAGAATATTTTGAGGAAGGGGGCGAATTTTCCTTTTATTGTTTTTGCCTTGTTACAATATCAAGATGTGATTGAATTCTGAAATATGAGTTTTCTTGTTGAGTTACGCAATGTATGAATGAAGACTCACATAGCAATTCAGCCTGTAAAAGAGATTCTTTGTTAACAATAATTAAATCATTCAGAAATTATTCAGGGAAAACTGCTGCCTATAAAGGCCGTGATTCTGCCTCAAAGGATCATTCGTGGCATACAGATTCTGTAAAAGGTATACAATGTCAATGCGCAATACGTGGTGTGTTTAACTATAGTTATTTACAGAACAAGAAGGTAAGAAACTTCAGGCCTGAATGGACGGCATTTTTCCTTAGGACCGCCAGTGTCCAGCAAAAATCTTTACCAGCTTAGGCGTAACCAATCCAAGCTTATGCGAGTAAATGAATCAGTATTTACCGACATTTCCCCTGTTCAAACCAAGCTGCGGACGCCAAGCCTCGACACAGAAAAGGGTAAAGAGCCCTATATCTAGACAGGCACGGTTTCGTATATCAGCATGATAAAATTTGGGGAAAGTTGCTTCATTGGGTTCAGGCGCCAAGTGTCTATCGATAGATGGCTTTTTTCTGTCGATTTTTATGTTGGAGTTTACCTTTACGTCGAAAATATATTTTAAATCTGATGCGATGTTAACTAAGGCGCCCGCTTTTTGCGGGATGATAGAGGTTTTGAATGTTCATTTCTTATTGCCCCGTCACTCAGACATCCAGTTGAGCTCATACCTTTTCTGCATCATATCTAAGCTCGTCTCTGTACAGCTGTGATGACTACAAAACCGATGTCAATGTTGCCCTCAAGTGTGAATAGTGTACGCACTGTATATCCCACTGCACATATGAGTGATCCGCGTCTGCTAGCACCCGGGAAATCAACTTTTCCTAAACCATGTGAACGAATTATTTTCAGGTTTACTTAAAAAGTGACCATAGCTCCGTACATTCCTTGCTTATTACATGAAGCAATTTTGACAGTTTTTTCACCTGCTGTTCAATGATGACTCGCTGGGCTCGTTGCGGGTGGTGAATAGAATACATCTTAATTTTGTTATCATACCTATTGAATGAGGTTTCTAAACTTATCATTATCACATATCTTGAAGGCTATTCGCTAGTATTATTGTTGCGCCCTTATTTCGTGTCCGCGTCCTCCCATTCGAGTGGTTTTATTGTACGAGTCGCCAACAAACCTCCCTTACGCTGGCCAGAATTTACGTTACAGATATATTGCTTCTAACGATCTTTCTTGCTCTGCCTCACATTTAACGATATCAATATTGCCTACAAATTTGTAAGAGCTTATGTAGGACCTCAGTGAAAGTAGGCGAGGTCTTGCAGCGAACGTAGTACGTACGCAAAATGAAACCTCAAAAAGACGCGCCAAAAAGAGCAAGCGAAGGTTTTCTTTGCTCTTTCTTGGGGGAAATTATTTAAGGTCACAAGGCATTTTGCTTGTGTTCAGTCTCTACGCTTGTCAGCTTCCACTCCTTCTAGCAAGGTTGTTTTCAAAAATCGGTGTGCAGTTTTCTTCACGAGGAAGTATAAAATGGATTGTGTCTACAAGACACGGCTAAAACACAATAAAGGGGCATTGATGTATCATCTGTCGTGCTAAAAGCCGCTGATTTTTTTTCTTTTTGTGCCTTCGTGCGTCAGCCGAGCGTAAACATTTTCTATTGCACTCAAAGCACGAATTCTGGAAAGATTGCTCGCAGGTTACTTTTGCTTTCCTCGTTAAGCATATTCGATAAATTGAAGCGGTTTCCGGGAACGCTCTTTGGGCGTATTATCTGCAAGTGACAATTTACATGAACGTTGCAAAATTCGCCTTAAACAAAGGCTCGCGCAATTTGTTCAGTGTTGTAGCTACGGTGCTTTAAAGAACACAAGTAGATGGTTTGGAGAAATTGTGTCTCTGTTGTTGCTTGGCCTCTCACTGCTAGTATTTTTTCCTTTTCATTCGTTTTGCAATGGAAAGAATTTCATGGCCTTTCTGTACTGGGTATTCCTAGTCCCCTTTCGAGTCTAATTGTAGCAAGCTACCCAGCCTTGGAGCAAACCAAGAAAAGCAAACTGGGCCCGCTGTAAACCACGTCTGCTTCGTTCAAGACACATCCCAACCATTCCAGCAGAATACCTTTGCCTGGTGGTTGGTGCATGTCTTTATGCATGTCTCGTTTACAAGAAAACAACTCACCATGACGATACCGCAGCCAATCAACAAGCGCTTGCACTTAGGACGTTGCCACCAGCGTCATCGCCCTCTGCAAGAAACTTGAGACACACGCATGCCAGCATCCTTCCCCCGCAAGCTCGCTGCTTCATACATCGTTTGTGTGTGTGTGCGCGCTATTCAAGAACCGAGGTCGACTGGAGGAACAGTGAAGGAAGGGGATGGCAGGCTGACTACACCGGAAGATGCTAGAACACAGAACGGAGTTAAGGCGTGCAAATACGTCGAGGCGAATGAAGAATGAGCGATAAAAAGAATAACAAAATAAGTTTAGAGGAGCGAGCGAGCGCCACCTACCCTCTGCTCAAAGAACTCTTCGTAGTGGCCCCCACGGAACATGTATATTCCCCAGCATGTGATGCCGGTGTTGTGCCCCCGGAACTGGAAATCATGCAACGTGTCCTTCTACGGGAAGGCGAGGCCAGTTTCTTTGTTGTTGCTGCTGTACCGCTATCTGACGCCTTGCCACCGCTATATTTTTAACTGCTTCCGCAGTTTAGCAGCTAACAAAACCTCGTGTCTATACCATGTCGCATCTAGAGGCTACCAGTCGTGTGGTTCTGCCATCTGTGATTCGCGTGGGCTAGGGAGGGGGTAACCGCATGACTTTCTTGTTTCTTTACCTTCACAACTGTACACCCCAAAGACATCGCCCGAAGACTTACCTCTAAACTCCAATGACACAAAAATACCATTTACAAAATTGATAATACCCCTCTGTTATTCGTGGTAAATATAACAGCTAAATTATTTTGGAATGCAGCATTTTCGCATGCTAATAATGAGCAAGAAAGCAGTGATTTTTACTTTAAAATATTTCTTTTCCATTCCCTCCACCTTGTTTTTGCTGCCGCCGACTACGCTCACTGAAACTGTACGCATATTTATGAAATATCAAGCTTGTACGGAAGTCTATATCTAGGTGAAACTCTAGAATGACGCGACAGTGGGCACAGGACCAGCGGGAGCCTTGCTTATTGTTCCAAGGATGGCCATTCTATCGTTACACTACTTTCTTTGCGCATTTATTTCTTGACAACAGCTGAACAGGGCGTTTACGTACTTTCAAGGGCAGAACCGTTGCTACGCAAGTTCTCAGGCACAAAAAGGGCCGTAAGAGAATAAATGTGTCTTACGGTAAGTTCATTTCTATATATAGCAGTTATAAAAAACATAGAAGTGTATAGGCGATTTTATGGAAAAAAATGACTGAATAGCACCGCTCGACAGCGCATCGTCCCAACGAGCAGAAATTCCAACAAAGCTGTAGTATTGGTTCGCAGAAGCTACCATGACATTGAATTAGGGCTCTGTGTAGTCTATTTAAAAATATAACGCGAGACATTAAATTTACATTTGCATACTCTCACAAAGAACAAAATAACACGACCCTCCAGTTAAAGTTCTTGTTTTTTTTTCTCGCCTCTTCTATCGATAAATAGCCTCCATCTCCCGCCGTTTCTGTTGAGACGGAGTTGCGTATTGGAGCGTACATTTCTTTCTCAGGAGGAGTATGCTTCTGAGATCAAGTGTACCGCAAGGAGCAAATCTACAACTGGCGGTTTATTCAGAGCAACATTGTGGTTTTACAAAACGGTAAGTTTTTTTATTGCTTTTGTTTAAGCTCGCATACGCGTTTTTTTAACGAGAGCGGTCCAGGTTGAGACCCTAAAGCACTTGAACCTGTCTAGAGCGATGTCTTTCGGGTCAACTTTCTTCTCACCGGTCACCACTCTTGCTATCTGTAGCTTTGTCTTTCGACCTGTCTCATATTCTTGCCATGAAGCAACCGATGGCCGAGTGTCTCAAGTGCCGTTGAGAGAACTTTGCATAGCTAACCGCTCGCTTTCACTCTCTTTCTCTCTCTCAACACCTCTGCCTGTCCGATAGTCTCGGTGTACATAGCTGTGGTCGCAGCCGCATGAGGGAAAAAAGCGCCATGCCATCGCACGTTAGTTTTTGTCCCTTTTCGTACATACAAATAACTATTATCTCTGTTGCCCGGCTGATGTTACTCACGAGAAAACACGATTATGTTGGCAGTATACATAGCAGCTATCCTCTCTGTCAACGTCTTTGTACCTTCCTTGACCATTAAGAGTTATCACACATATGTTATCGATTGCTCCCCTCCTGCCTTTGTAGACATGTTTGCGATATGCGTGCTTACGCCCTTTACATATCGTCCCAAAACCGCATACCGCGTGTGCATTTCTCAAGTTTACGAGTTGGTTGTGTATATGGTGATCCTTGCACGTTGAAACCTTGGTGGACAAAATTTAACAGCCCCTTTTCCTCCGCAGTGTTTTCAAAGTATGTACGAGTAACATGCATTCTAGAGTGGTCATGGGCCTATTATGAATCCAGCTGTTGAGTAAAAAGCTTTGAAAAACTCGGCCTGCCTTTGTCCTTCACTCTGCACTCGGAACGTGGGCGCTGAAAGCGATCAGCTCCGCTGCCATTTCCAAAGCTCCACACCTCTCTAGTGGCGGCGGAAGGGATCAACGACTCCTGGAAAATGGAAGCTATAGTAGACCATCGCTTATTTTTAAGGCAAAATCCTTAGGTGCCTCATCAAACACGAAAAGGGAATGTAGTCGTCCTCGTTGTTCGTCATCAGGAATGCTACCGTAATGGCCGCCGCCGAAAGGGAAAATAAATATATAAAACACATTCATCTTTTCACCGCATTTGAACCCGGGTTTAAAGAGCAAGAGCGCCAATCCGAAAACCTGTCATAAATAAAGCAATAATTATCCTGACGCGAGTACCGTGAAAGGTGCACGTTGCGGAAGGTGAAGAACAAATGCACGTGGGGGACAGCTCCACCTGCGGCCAGCTGGCGCGTGAATTGCGACCAGTTAGCCTGTCAAGAGCAATCCTTGTCAAAACAGGATGAAACTGAAGCGAAGAAAGAGAATCAAACATGACGTAGCACTGAAGAAGTGTCGATAATCACTAGGTTTTCGCCTTCAAAACACGTAAGCAGACTTAAGTTCCCGAGAAATCGTTTATTACACATGCTTTCGGCGAGGTTTTTTGTCAATTCTAACTGCCCAGAATGCAATGTTTGGGCCACCACCACTTGTGTGTGTCCAAGCGCTCACTAGGTGCGTCCCTTGACCCACTGCCGTACACAGGGAGAACGGGGGCACGAGGGGCCGCGCTCCCCATTCCCTATATTTTCGAGCTCATGGGAAATGGGAATAAAAACAAAAACAATGAAAAAACAATAAAATACCTAAACAAACGAGCAATTTAAAATAAAACAATTGCGTGCTTTGAAGGCGAAAGCATGGTCATACTTATCAGACCTTTTGCAGCTACATTGTATTTGCGTCTCTCTCTTCATTTTGGTTTCTCCGTTTTTTTTGCGCGCGAATTGCTTCGACAGGCTCCTTTAAAGCTACGTTGAAGTCGTGTTTCTTTCTACGTTTTTGTTTATTTGTCTTTTGGCGTGGATTAATTCAACAAGTATACCGGTAACGCCCGCCTCAGCTTCCCCAGAATCAGAGTCCTGCGCAGCTGCGGTGCCCCCGCTCTAACCACGTGACGTCCCATTCACGAACCCACCGGCGCCCACTATTCTAAACTTTGGTCCTGTGCTGCAAACGTGCGCGGTAAGCGCATTGAAAAAGCACTCGGCTCCCACTCTGGAGACCGGGGTAGAAAGAATAAAACATTCGAGTTCGTATGGGAATATGAACTCGAATGTATTAGTCTTGGCCGTGGCGGCCAGTTTCTGTACTCGACAACAACAACGACGCGTTTTCGTAGATTGGGGCACCTAATAAATACGTCCAATGAATGGCAGGAAGGTGAATCTTTGAAGAAAAGGCGAGGAAACTGCTGCCCTGTACCGGCAAGTTTCCACTTACCCATCCCATCATTAGAACATGCACCATTTGAAAAGAGGGACGCCCTTTATTGCATGAGAATTCCAAAGACTCATGTTCAGCGAGAATTGTGCTAATTTAATTGACAGATGAGGAATGCGATTAGAAAACGCAGTGGGCAGTGGGCGCGCACTATTTATTTCTTCTATTTTGGTTGCGTCGACTCAGCCAGAGACGATGTGCGATTTGAACCGAATGCTGGCGCAGTCGGCTTACATTTCAGCAGTTCTACGTGGGAAGCTCTGTGGAGTCCCGGATGGTTGCCTGCCGCAGCAGCTTTCGTCTTCGGACCCGCTCGGCATGCTGGTCCTTCTCTCGAAGCTTGAGGACCATCTCCTGCAGCCTCTTCTCTCTGCACACGTGGAAAAGAAGCCAAGGAAGCAGCTTTGCAGACAAGATGACCAGGCGTGCTCAGCAAAATAAATGCACAAGGTTAAAAAAAGTGATAAAAATTATGGACACCGAGGAACCCGTCTGGAGAAGTAATTTGTTTCAGAAAGAGTGCTTCAAAACCTACAAAAGTATAAAAAATGGGATAACAGAAAACGTTGCGCCTTGCACGACCTGAACTCTCAAGTACCGAATTTCTGGAAAACAGCAGGATCGATGGAAGGTTCCCACTTGGCCACTTTCCTGGTGCGTCAATGGTGTGGCACCAGTCCCTACACTGTGGGACTTCCGCATGACTATGGTACGTTTAGCTTGTAAAAAGGGTCCTTTTGTAATATTTCGCGCGTTGGACCTCGGATACGGCCATGTTTGGTGGTATGTTCTGCTGTGTGTCTTGCGCTGTACGTGCATATATTCGCTAGGTTTGGCCAGGCTCAGACGGCATTATGTTTCGGGCGATTGCACTCTGTTCATTTGGCTTATAAGCCTAACCTACAATTACGGTGTACAAAACAAGTACCATAAATTCATCCTTTTCTTGCTGTTAGTGGGCAGAGCCACTGCTTTTTGTCAAAATTGAATGTTAGTGCTAGCCGCCGGCAGTGAAGCCCCACAATGAAGGAAGCTCACATTAACGCGTAAGGGTTGAAGGTAGCGAGGCTCTACGCAACCTTCACGACCATCAGGACGATTTGTCCACAATTGCAGCCGATTTGCTTCTTTTTTGCTGCCGCAAAGACCTTTACTCCATTTGAGGCTATAACGGCGAAGAAGCAAATCAAAATCAAAGGCCCCCGAAGATGCAACGTGTACCTTATCACGTTTTGTTTGGCTAGCAGGAGACGTGATTCCGCTCCTCACAGTCACAGCCGGGTGAGCAAGCTGTTTGACTCTCGGCTACAAACTCACGGTCGTAGCCGAGGGGGTAATACGACTGCCTCTGAATCTACCCGACAGGTTGAAATCCTGCCGGTTCCGGTGATATCTTTTCTTTATACTGAGTTTTGTAAAACGCCGGATCAACGAATTGCTACACCGCGCCACTGTTTAAATATGACTCTTTCCTACCTATCCCACCTCCCCTACACTAGCAGGCGTAGAAGGAAGTAGCAGGCCCAAGATCAATTTCTCAGGCCGACCTCTTCTCCTTTTTGAATAAACATTTTTCTCTCTCCCGGTGTCCGCCTCGAAAAGAGACAATTTACGCCTGCTGGTGGACCTTCCTCTCTTCCTAATTATGAATACATACATACATACATACATACATACATACATACATACATACATACATACATACATACATACATACATACATACATACATACATACACCCGCCGCGGTGGCTCAGTGGCTAAGGCGTGGCGCTGCTGAGCACAAGGTCACGGGTTCGAATCCCGGCCGCGGCGGTCGCTTTTCTGATGGAGGCAAAAAGCAAAAACGCCCGTGTGTACGAGATTTCGGAGCACGTAAAGATCCCCAGGGGGTCCAAATTAATCCGGAGCACTTCACTACGACGCGCCCCATCGCCTGCGTTGCGTCAGCGCGTTAAACCCTACAATCAATCACATACGTACATACATACATACATACGTACATACATACATACTTACGTACATACATACATACATACATACATACATACATACATACATACATACATACATACATACATACATACATACATACATACATACATACATACATACATACATACACGCGCCGCGGTGGCTCAGTGGCTAAGGCGTGGCGCTTCTGAGCACAAGGTCACGGGTTCGAATCCCGGCCGAGGCGGCCGCTTTTCTGATGGAGGCAAAACGCAAAAACGCCCGTGTGTACGAGATTTCGGCGCACGTAAAGATCCCCAGGGGGTCCAAATTAATCCGGAGCACTTCACTACGACGCGTCCCATCGCCTGCGTTGCGTCAGCGCGTTAAACCCTACAATCAATCACATACTTACGTACATACATACATACATACTTACGTACATACATACATACATACATACATACATACATACATACATACATACATACATACATACATACGTATATACATACATACGTATATACATATATACATTGTGGGAACGCGACCTTAGCGCGTTCCCCTTGGTTCGGCTTCGCCACACCGCTTGCTCCTCGCGGGAACTTGCTCGGCAAGACGTCGGCGAGGGGGATCTACCTCCTCGCCGTAGGAGTGTCTTTAAGCCGGCGAGCGTGCGCGGGATGCGAGCTGCGGGGGGGAGTTGGAGCTCGGGAAGCGAGGCGTCAGGACGCGCCTGGTGATCTCCTTCCTTCGAGGATCGGGCAAAAAGGAGGGCGACAATGGCTGCCATCGGTGTCCCAGCGAGGCAAACGCGAGCGCGCTGAGGCGGCGCCCCGGCGATGACTGTTGTCGCGGTGAGTCGAACTTATCGATTCCCTTAAATTGCCCCGGCGAGGAACTAGATCCTCGCCGTCAACCAGCTAGCCTGCATGCTCTTTGAATGTTTATTATTCGGTAATAAATGTCAATGAGCGAAAACACTTGTCGCTTCCTTTGTTCCGGAAAGCCACGGCCCGCCGCGGCTGGCGCGACACAGCGCGCAGCCGCGGGGTGGGAGATAGCTTTCTAGCGGGGCGAAACGAGAAGACAAAGACTGATTAGTGTCTCTCGTCGCCGGTTTCGCTATTGCAGGGAAAAGTAAACCAATCTACTTTAACCCCGCTATTACCCCACAACATATATACGTACATACATACATACATACAACATGCGTACATACATACATGCGTACATACGTACAGCCGGTAAAACGCTTGTCTATAACAGCGATTTCCACTTCAACCAGCTACATCCGAAAACTGCCAAAACATACTCGTTCCAAACATATCGGAGGCAAAAGCGAAGGGCTAAGACTTCAGAATTCCGCAGTAATTTTATTCAAATCCTGCTCCGGCGGGGCAGGATAGGGCTGAGAGTATGAACGCTGTGTTATAGACAAGCCTTTTACCGGCTGTACATACATAGATGCATACATACATACATACATACATACATACATACATACATACATACATACATACATACATACAAACATACATACATACATACATACATACATACATACATACATACATACATACATACATACATACATACATACATACATACATACATACATACACACAATAATACATACATACATACTGTTAAGAAAGATCGCAAGCCTTTAGTTATATTAGTCACCGCTCAGAAGTTTCGGAACCATTCCCTGTAATGACTCGGTTATAACTTAGGACACGGTAACCGTATGTTACCTAGCTAACCAGATTTAAACTTGGGAGTCATTATCATTACCTGCTTTCAACCTTGGAAGCCATTTTGACGACGTGCTTAGTGCTTGTTCCTGATTCATCTTGTTTCTTGGCATTGTTTGCTTCTTCTATGAACGACTTCGCCTTTCTAACTTTTTCTTCGACTTGTTTCTACAGGGAGAAAAAGAAAAACTGTTTGCACCATCACGCATGCACACATGTACAGTCGACTCCCGTTAATACGAAGTTCACGGGGACTGCAAAAAACTTCGAATTGACCGAACTTCCGATTAGCGCAATAACAGCGTTGTTATTAGTCCGCAACACGTCTTAATTCTTGATTTCTTTCAGAATCTCGACTTTCGTCTCCAACTAGAGCGTACGACACGGGTTGCCATGATAGTTGAGACTTACCCTCAAAATCGATGCCTGAAGCGTTTCCCTTTTTTTGAGAACCTCACAACAGGGAAATGCATACGCTGGCGCGCGGCTCAACTGGCCGCCTGCTGCTTTATCAACTGCGCTCTGCGTCAGTTGCGGTGGCGCCGACGTCAATGCAGAACACGGCGCTGTTTTTGCGCTTGAATGTTTTGAATTTTATAGAGAAAGGATAGTCCCCTTGATACTTCTTATTCGAAATAGCATTGAATTAACCGATGTAATGGGTTTTAGCTTCGAATTATCACGCGATTTCTTTTATTGGATTGCCTGGACGAGCACATCACTTCCGATTAACCAAACATTTCAATTAAGCGACTTGAAATTATCGAAAGCCTATTGCAGAAATGCTCTTCGCTGTGTGTTCCCAGATGATCTCTTTTAAGCTCCTCGGAGCACACAGTGAAAGAAAAAAGAGCGAGAGTGTCACGTGAGTGAGGCTTTTGCCAGAGCTATAAAAAAAGAACGTTATGCGTATGCCAACCCGGGCATACTGACGCAAATTGGCCTTGCGGCTCCAATATCCCGAGGTACGCACATTTTATGCCCCACTGGCCTTGCGCAAGAAGGGGCAGTTCATAAAGCATATAGCGTATCTACGAAAATTACACTTCTTTGTAACAGAGCGCAGATGCTGACGTTTTTTTTTGTTTTTTTTTTTGCTGTTGTTGTTGCCATAATTACCTTGCGATCATATAGGGCTTTAAATAGATCCTAAACTACACACAACCATGACGATAATCGAAAATGCCTGAATGAGCAACTGTTCCTGAAACTCACCGCGAAACCGAAGAGTTCCTGCACCCCCTCGTCCGGGGCAGCTCACCCAACGACAGTCTACATGCGGCGTACCACGGTCTTTGCGGCACGCTGGGCTACCTTACCACACGTTACCATAACAGCGAACCCCTCCGAGCTCCCCTCTTGAACAATGATTTCCTGGTAACCATACCTACGGTCTTGGTTAAGAGGTCGGCTGCGGATAGAACGGGCTAGAAATGACGGGGTCTTTGCCGCCGCAGACGCCAAAGCAGCGCTGTGTTTAGTCGGTCCCGACATCCGCAAGTTCCCCTCATGCTTCTGCTGTGCTTTCCTCAGCCTTCCTCCTCGCGTCTCCTTCGCTGTCACCTCCGTGCACCCTCCTCCACACTCCTGGTTGATTCTTTTTCGTCCTCCCCCGTGCCAAAACATCGCTCCCTCAGTTGCGCATACAATGATGGCGACGCACACCCGAAACGCACAAACGGACGCTCACGAAGGATACTTCTGTCCTTATGAACAATAGTGCAATGAAATTTCGTATTTCCTGAAGTCATTTCTTGTTACCGTGAACATTTTGCAGAGTATCCTCTCGACGACCTTGACATGTAATATAAACATAACATAGTCTAAGATTGCCTTTATTATGCTAATAACATAATAGGCCAGGCCACAGAACGTGTTACGATTGAAATGTGCTGAACTATTAGGCTATGGTCCTCTCGAGTTTGTTTAGGTTTTTTATGCCCTCCTAAAATCTTTTTATATTTAGAATGATTTTCGAAGATGAGCAAAGATTGTTGTCAGTTTTGTCGCCGGGAGTGTACAGCCTATTTCAACATCTTTCTTTGCTATTCCCAGTATATTTTGCACCTTTTCTGATTCATCAGCATGACAAAGAGAGAGCTATTTTTATTTCCAAAAGTAGATTCCTGAGTCAATCAAAGTTGCCGGTGAAGTGTAACTCCGGACTCTAATTTTAAGCGAACTTTTAAACGGTCCATCAAGCGTACGTCTCCTTTGTGCCCCTGGCGTGACGAAGAGAGAAAGTTAGTGGAGGGCGTCTTTAGCAGGGCTACCAGATTGTGCGAAAAAACGTCAAATTTGGCGACTTTCGTTTCAATTTGGCTACAAAAAATTCTTGCAGGTTTGCAAAGTTTTGGGCGAGTTTGAATTGACGATTGGAAGGGTTTGGTTGGAGCGTCTGGTAATCCTGGTCCTTATTGGAATGCAGAGGCGCCGGACAAAAAAGGCTCATTTGTTGGCCGGCTAGTTCTCTGGCCTGACTTCCAGACAGATTTCGCTAAGGCTATGTCCACTCGCTTGATGCCCAGCCCTGGGTGCTGGGCCCAAGCTCAGAGCGCCGTTCGTAACACTGCGTGAGCTCACGGTGGCTCGATTGTTTTCACTGTTTTCGGCTGGCGTCATTTGCGCCAGTCATGTGAAGCCAGAACGGGCAAAATTTACAAAGGCGTGCTTGAGTGCGTCTCTATCGAACAGCGAAAAATGGTCGCCATTTGTTTGCCTTTATGGTGGCGTGTGCGTCAGTTTTTTTTTCGTAGGCATTATAGCGGTGCACGAGTACGAACATACCAACTGTGTATCTAGGGCGCTACAATCGTTTAGTCCACATCTAAAAAAATCTTGAGGAAGAACACCTTTCCTATACATTGGCCAAGTATTTTCATCTGATTATGGGGCAGCAATGGACCGCCAAATACAAAGGGGCCTGTCATCTGATTGCTCGAAAAGTCCGGGGAAACCCAAGCACTTCTCATGAGCCCTGAATGCGAAAGCACTTATGTGCAACTGAGTGCTCCTCCAAGTGGGCACGTTGACGGCGCAGCCACCGCGCACTGGTGGATTGGCCGTGAGCTCTTGAAGATAGCTGCCATCGTCCCTGGCCGATCCCACTGAGCATGTATATCACTATTTTGAATGGGTATATTGAGTTCGCAAGTGAAAGAGAAATTGGTGAATCTGCCATGAGCTTCTGCCGACAGCTGTCATCCTCCTTGGCCAATCCCCTTGAGTGGGTACGCGAGAATTGCGGGTGTCACAGTCAAATTGGAATCGGAGAAATGGGCGTGCGCTGGCGGCTTGTGAATGACGTAATTTGCACTGAAGCTAGCGGATATACAGGGAGTTTTTCGAATTGGGGTAACATATGGCACTGCCTTGTTATTACAGACCCTCACCAGAAATTCTGTTGAAAATTCCGATACGAAATCTTGCTAAAACGCCACAAGACACCAAAGTTTTATGTTTTTGCAAGCGCAGAAACAACCCGTTCATTTAAGATATTCGTAAGAGCAGGTTACCATAATATTCCGACTACTCACCTTCCGTCGACATTCGGCTTTTTCAAGCTTGTCTCGAATGCTTTCCTCTGTGACGCAATGCTGGTCTCTCTTTTCATTGTTCTTTTTCTTTCGTTTTTGAAGTAAGGGTGGTAGTTTTCGCACTCCGCCTTTCGATGTTTTGTTCTCGCTTCCTGCAGATACTAGTTCAAACCTAAACAAGGAGGAAATGGCATAATTCTAGCCGCGTTCCATGTAGCTGTATTTTCCGAGCAATTTATTTATTTTTATTTGTTTGTTTAAAAATAACTTAAAGGCTCTATTACGGAGCATGGAGTAAAGCGGTACATAGGAAAAAATGATAGTGGGTAAAACTTGTTGCACATTACAAATCAATACATTGGGACTAATGACAATGATTGCATAAATGACAAAAAGGGGTTACAAAAAAATAGCAAGAATTTAACAGTCGCAAAAAAACGCCATGAACAAAAACAGAATTGAACGAGTTTATACAATGCTATCGAAGTAGATGTATCATTAAATGTTCGCGAAAAGCTGCATGACTACTTAAATTGACAAGTACATCGGCAAGGTAATTCCAGAGGGCTATGGCACGAGGCAAAGCCGATGAATCGAATGAGTTTTTTTTTTTTTTTCAAAGATGCGTGTGATGCTTCGTTGATTGTGTAGTTGTTTAGACATGCGCAATGGTGCTGTTAGTGGGCCGGGTGGTGGTCTGGAAGCGTGAATATATTTATGAAGCAACGAGAGGAGGGAAACTGTGCGCCGTATTTCTAGACGCTGTAATGAAAGGTCGTGTTTTATTTGTGTGATGCTCGAGGGGCGACTGTAAATGCGTGAAATGAACCGTGACGCTCCGTTTTGCACAGATAGCTGGTTAATGAGGTAGGCTTGGAAGGGGGACCATATGGGAGACGCGAATTCCAGCTGCGGGCGAGCAAAGGTTGAGCAAGCTTGTTTGCGGACGTTATCTGGCACGTTTCGTAGGTTTCGACGTAAGTATCCTAGCGTTCTTGATGCGTTTGGAGGCATGTACGTTACATGTGCCAATCCAAATAAGTTTAGAGGTGAGATGTACACCGAGGTATTTATACGAAGATGACCGTGACGCGTTGGAATTACGTAGTAATCAAATGCAACAGTTAATGTTGTTCGACAGAAGGATATTACTTTACTTTTCGATAATTTAAAGTCATTTGCAATGCACCACACCAGTTGTTTATGAGATTAAGGTCTTTCTGGAGAGCAAGGTGGTCATCGGTACTAGTTATAGGTTGGTATAGAATGCAATCATCAGCGCAAAGCCGTATTGAAGAAGAAATATTGGAAGATCATTATTGTAGATTAGAAAAAGCAGTGGCCCCAAGACGCTGCCCTGAGGCACTCCGGAGGTGACGTCGGAAATTGGAGAGGAGGAGTTATTAACCACAGTGAACTTCTGTCGAAAAGACAAAAAGTTACGGATCCAGGGTAATGTTAGCGAATCTAAGCGAAGTTCCGTTAATTTTGAAATCAGACGGTAATGAGGTGCGCGGCCGAATGCTTTAGAAAAGTCCAGAAAAATGCAGTTAGTTTGTAATATATTATCCATATTGAAGTGAAGATCGGTGGTGCATTCGAATAACTGGGTGCCGCATGAAAAACCTCGTCTAAATCCATGCTTAATCTCAAAAAACAAGTTATTGGTTTTAAATTAAGATAGATATGCGAAGAAATTATATGCTCAAGCACCTTGCAGCAAATGCGTGTTAGTGATATGGGGCAATAATTTTCTAGTGAATATTTATTTCCACTTTTAAATAAGGGAACTATTTTAAGTATTTTCCAATTAACCGGCAGTTGTCCGGTTGATAAAGATTGCATAAAAATATGGTACAGGATTTTACTTGATGCTGATGACGTGTTTTTTTTTAATTAAAGATATGTGGCCGACTGCTACTAGCGTCGTTCAACGAAGGTAAAGCACAAATCGCGGGGGAAGCTGCAAAATCACTGTTATGGTTGCTTAATACGCCAGCGTTTGGTGCGTTCTAAATCACCTTGTACCTTGGAACCCTATAATTGTGCGCTGCTCACCCGCATTGATGTATCATACTCGTATACCTCGTATACCAATTTGTTTGAAGTCGTTTGCTGAAACAACAGTGTTGAAGTGCCATTCAATGCACTGCCTTGAAATAAATGCACAGCCTTAAAATTCCTCAATTAAAGATTAAAAGAACATAACTATAACGTAGATTAGGCGATTAGTGGCCACTTAGGCGTCCACTGTCGGGATTGCCGCGGCTGCGCCCGAATTTTTCAAAAAACACAATACATTTTAAAACACAGAGATAAAATAACTAGAGAAATAATTGAAGCCACAGAAATAGAGCACCAAAAAGAAAAAAAATGTGTTAGAGTACCCTCCTTGGCCCTCTCACAGAAAGGGATTAATTTTCTGTCCCTCAGTAGTTCAAGTGTTTGTGGCACATGGCGTCGGTGAAGCGTGACGACCGGTTTGGTTATCTCCACCTTACGTCTTATTTCTGCTTTTCTTGTATTTTTGACTGTCAGCATATATACGTGACAAGCCGAAAAATAAAGTCAGTTGAAAGTCAGCGCTCGTGGTTGTTACTTTCTTCTTCTTGAGTTTGGTCTGTGTTGCGCTGTTCCCCTATTTGTAGCTTTATACCAGCAGACAAACCTTCCTCTGACAGAACAGAATTTTTATGTGCTCTAGAATGCGTCAGCTAAGAGTTATCATATGCGTTAGCAACAACGAACTGAAGCATGTCATTGTTGGTGAAAACCACTCAGAACTGTGGGACATGATTCCCTGGCGTTTTCGAAGGGTAAATTACGGAAGGGGAGCGAAAGATCTGCGCTCATCTGTGCTAATTTCTAAATGCGGGACAACCCTTGCTAGAAAACACCGCTGAATGATTCGCCAGTCTCCACTTCTGTTGGCCAAAAGTGGAATCCTTGCAAGTTGCCAAGTTCTCGAAAAGTGTTCAGCTGCTGCTTTCGACAACAAGGAAGTCACTTCTAGCGAGGGTTCTTCGCTGGTATCACTACACTTTATCCGACAGCTTTGATGTTTCGATTCACCATCATCGTCATCATGATCGTTATCCAGCTGAGTATAGTGCAGTACAGGACGAAGACTTATTCCATACTGCGCCTCCAATACTGCGCCTCCATCACACTGTCACCTTACTTTTTGTCGGGAACCGCGGGGTCGCAGCGCAGCGCAAGAGAGAGAGAGTACCAGCGTGGCAGGCTTTTGGTATCGAACTGCCCGTGCCGTGCTGACTCACCAAGCACACGCAGCTCGTTTCTTTATTCTCCTCGTCTTTCATAGCCGGCGCCAAGGTGCCGGCAAGAGTATCGAGGGCGCTACAGGACCCCCGCTCAGACGGAATGTCGAACTTCAGGCGACGGCGAGGCAGATGGGCGTTGGTGTTGGGGGCGAGCAGTTGAGTGTTTAGGCCTGCGATGTATGAGCGGAGTTCGTTGGCTGGCGTCTCGAGGTAGGCCGGTTTGAGGCGGTCGAACGGGACGACTTCTTCGCGGCAATTCAACAGGATGGTGGCGGACTTCTGCGCCTTGTTAAGGACGCGTTACGGCCCATCGTAGGAGGGAGTAAGAGTCACCTTTATAGCGTCTCGCCTGAGGAAAACGTGTGTCGAAGACGCAAGGTTGGGATTCACAAAGATGCGGTGGTCAGAAGACCGAGGCGGGACCGCTCGCAGGTGCTGCATGCAGTCCTGTAGGCAGTGGAGGTATACGCAAGCGGCTGGGGGGAGGAGGCCGAAGGAACGAACAAGTCACCAGGAAGCCGCAGGGGTGCACCGTAGTTCAGCAGTGGAACAGCCGAGGTCGCGACAAAGGACGGCACGCAGGCCAAGAAGCACTACAGGAAGGTGATCGACCCAGTTCTCTCGATCCAGGCGCGCAGTGAGAGCACTTTTTAGCTGGCGATGGAGCCGCTCAACAATGCTGTTGGCACAGGGATGGTATGCCGTGGTGCGGCAGTGTTAGCGCCAAGCAGGCGGCAGAGGGAAGTGAACAGAGTACATTCAAACTGCCTGCCTCGATCCGTAATAACAATGCCGGGGCAGCCGAAACGGCAAACCCATGCTGAAACGAAGGCTTTTGCGACCGTTTCTGCCGTGATGTCCGGAATGAGCACGGCTTCGGGCCAACGGGTGAAGCGGTCAATCATTGTCAGAATGTAGCGGCAGTCATGGGAGGGAGGAAGTGGTCCGACCAGATTAAGATGGACATGGTCAACGCGACAGCTAGGTGGCAAAAAAGGCTGCGTGGGAGTATTCATGTGGCGGTTCACCTTGGCTGTCTGACAATCGAGGCACGAACGGACTCACTGGTGGACATCAGTGTTAATGCTCTGCCAGGCGTACCGCTGTGTAACGAGGCGCTGAGTGGCTCGGATGCTGGGGTGGCAGATTTCGTGGAGCGATTGAAAAACAGCACGACGAAAGGCAACCGGAACGAAGGGTCGGGGCGCCGCGGCTGACATGTCACACCACAGTGAGCCAGGCACGAACGGATGGAATGAACGGACGGAGGGAACCCGGGTAGTCCCGCAGTGCTTGCAGCTCAGGGTCTTCAATCTGCGCCTGGGCTAGGCGTTCCCAGTCCACAATAGATGCAGCACTACAGATGGAAGTAATGCGAAAAAGCGCGGCAGCAGTCTTGTTGTCGGTACCTTTGATGTGGCGAATGTCCGTCGTGAATTCCGAAATATAGGCGAGCTGACGGAGTTCACGTGCGACGTACTTGGAGGAGTTCGTACTGAAAACGTACGCCAGAGGCTTATCGTTCGTAAGAACGTGAAAGGACTGGCCCTCCAAAAAGTGCCGGAAGTGCTGGATGGTGGCGTAAATGGCGAGCAGCTCACGACCAAAAACGCTGTAGCACGTCTCGGCAGGTTGGAGCTTCCGAGAGAAGAAACCCAGCGGGTGCCACTCGGAGTCGATTCTCTGCTGGAGAACAGCGCCGATTGCAACGCTGGGAGCATCCACCATGATGCGAGTGAGAACGTCGGTTTTCGGGTGGATGAGAAGCACCGAATCGGCAATGGTTTGTTTAGCACCGTTGAAAGCGGCTTGAGCTTCGGGAGACCAGGAAACGCGGATGAGGAGCTCCTGGTTGTGCGAAGAAGCTCAATCAGTGGATGCAGAAGCTCGGCGCAGTGGGGTATAAAGCGTCGCGAGAAATTCACCAGGGCCAGGAAATCACGAAGCTGGCGGAGGCTGGTAGGTTCTGGAAAGTCGTTCACGTCTTGAACATGAGAGGGTAAAGGGCGAATTCCCTGCGCCGAGACGTGATGGCCCAGGAACTCGAGCTCGGAAGACCCGAAGACGCATTTATGGGCGTTGACAACCAGGCCAAATTGTTGAAGGCGTTGAAAGAGTTCTCGGAGCTGACGCTCGTGATCTTGTGGCGTAGGACTCACGACGAGGATGTCGTCAATGTACGCAAATACAGCCGGAAGGCCGCGCGTCACCTCGGCAATGAACCTTTGAAATGTTTGAGCTGCGTTGCGTAGCCCAAAGGGCATTCCCACATACTCAAACAAGCCGAAGGGTGTAGGGATGGCCGTCTTCGGGATATCGGCAGGCTCGATGGTAATTTAGTGATACGCCTTGACAAGGTCCACTTTGCTAAAGATTTTGCACCCTTCCAAGTGGCTTGTGAAATCCTGGATGTGGGGTAGGGGATGCTGTCGTGGACAGTCTGAGCGTTGAGCGCCCGGTTATCGCCGCACGGAGGCCAGTCTACACTCTTCTTGGGAACGGTATGCAGTGGAGACGCGTGGTTGCTGGAAGATGGGCGGATAGTACCGAGTTCCAGCATGTGCTCTAATTCACGTTTAGCAGTCGCCAGACGCTCACTGAAGAGGCGGCGCGGCCGAGTTGGGACTGGTGGACCACGCGTGACGATGTGGTGGGTAACGCTGTGCCTGGGCGGCTGCTTTAAGTTTCAGGGTCTCGTAACCTCAGGGAAGTCTCCGAGGATTCTTGCATACGGGCATGAGGGAATCAGCGACCGGATGCCAGTTGGAGCGACAGTAGACAGTACGCTCAGGATGGAAAGGCGCGGTTTGCTGTAAATCAGGCGATGGTGACGCATACTGACATCTATGCCAAGATGGGTCAGGAAATCGGAGCCGAGGATGGGCTGATTGACGTCGGCTACTATGAAGACCCACTGGAATGTGCGCCGCAAACCAAGGTCGAGGGTGAGGGACGCAGACCATACGTGGCGATGGAGGTAGAGTTCGCTGCACGCAGCGTAGGTCCAGGTGACTTAGCCCTCACTCACACAGCCGTCACCTTCTCCGTAACGGCACCGTCACGCCAAGAAACCGCGACGGAGACGTAAACAAGTAGCGTTCGTACTGGAGCTCTCCGTCAGATTACAGGGTCGTCTGCCCAGTGATCAGTTTAGCCTACAATTGAACGTTTTCTGAAAAGTAAAGAAAATGGGTTGTGCTCAGTTTTAGCTAAATTTAGCCGTAAAAATTTGTTTTCTGATTAGCTGGTTAAGCGCGGGGCATGGTCCCGTCACGTTGACGTGACGAAAGCGTAGAGCTCGGCCTCCCGTCACCGTCCCACCGTTTTCGGCAAGAAATCGGCCGAAAAACGGCGCCTATGACGGAAGACGGTGACGTGACGGTGACGTGACGGGGTGAAAAACGGCTGTGGGAATGAGGGCTTAGAAGTACACTCATCCTTGGTGGCTGGTAATACACTGACCTCAGCACCCGTGTCTACAAGGAAGCGCCAACCATAAATGCGATTCATGACCAGGGAAAGGCGGCCACGTTGTAAGGCGAGGTCACATGCCGCCATCAGTGACCTCGCGTCGCGTTTCCCGACCAGCTGCATGGGGAAGTGCAGTGACGGGCGCGGTGCTGGAAAGTGCGATGGTACCAGCAGATAGACGAGTTTCGAGGGCTGCGCGAGCAAGAACCGCCCGGGGAATACGAACGACGGCTACGACGTGGGGAGGAGCCGCATTGGCGATCAGAGGACGTCCGAAGCGCTTCAATGGAAGCGGCGAGTTGATCTATCCGAGTCTCTAAGCGGGACACGGCCGATGACTGTTGTCGAAGCGAGGGTGGCGACTGAGGGAGAAGTCACGTCGTGAACTCTATCAGCAAGCTCGGCGGCTCGATCGAGGGTCAAGTTCCCTGCAGCAGCTAAAACGATGCGAGTGGACTGTCGCAAGCGCTGCAGAAAGAGCTCCTTTAAAAGCACGCCGTTAGAGTCCACGTCGCTCGCGCCGACGAGCCGTCGCATGGTGTTAAGCAGCTGGGAAGAGCGGCGATCTCCAAGCTCTTCGTGGGCGAGCAGGTGCCGGAGGAGCGCGCTCTCGGACGCCGTGGTTCGGTCCAGAATACTCTGCTTGAGCCGCTGGTACGGAGCACCGATGACGTCTGCCACTTCATCAGCCATTCCAGGAGGCAGGTTGCAAAGCAAGCAGCGAAACTCAGTAGTCTCCAAGATGACGCGGTGCCGATCGAAGACGGCTTCGACCTGGGCGAACCAAACCTGCGGGTTCTTGCGCCAGAAGGTGGGCAGACGGAGCTGTATGACTGCGACGTCCGGCGGCCGCGAGGAAGCGTCAGGCAAAAGAGGGCCCGAGGGCGCAAGGTTGCTGGGGTCGGTCACATCTTAGTCCGGGTCACCACTATCGGGCACCGCGGGGTCGCAGCGCAGCGCAAGAGAGAGAGAACCAGCGTGGCAGGCTTTCGGAATCGAACTGCCCGTGCCGTGCTGACGCACCAAGCACGCGCAGCTCGTTTCTTTATTCTCCTCGTCTTTCGCGCCGGCTCAGAGCACCGACGAAAGGGCGCTACATTATCATTGACTATGTTATCTTGCGGGAAATCTACTTCAAAAAAGCTTTAAAACAAACTTTCAATTACCTGTAAACTGTCTATAAAAGCGTTACAGCGTGTTCCGGTGAATTTGCAACAACGCTATGGTATTTGGGTGCGTTGCGAGCCGCGCGAATTTTCATTTTCCGTGCTTGCACTAGCTTACATCGAGGACGCAGTGTAAGAACCTAACACAGCGAAAAACGGTCCACGAGTGACCTTTTTGATAGCTGTAATTTGGCAGGATTTCTTTCAATACTACAGTTTATAAAGCAGACATTATGTTATTATACTGTTTGTGCTGTTTTATGTACGCGTTACTTCAGCTCATTTTCCTTTCGGGCTCTTGTTTTATTATCCTTAAAGCCTTAGTTATGTTTGAACGGGCCTGCTTATATGTAGTCTAGGATGTAAGGTCAGTAGCTTCCTATAGCGCGGTCAAAGTAGCAACTACTACTCAAGGGATCGACAACACCACAGTCAAGATTGTGGAGGGATGTTCAGGAATTTACTACCCTGAACAGGGGGTACTCTAAGTCGCTTTTCAGTGACATTTCAGTAATCGCCAAATATGATAGCCGAATGGCCCGGGAAACTTCAGGTGCAGCGGAGGTAGCGTACGCACGGGAAAAGTGCGTGTGTCTGTTGTCAGCATATCGCTTTAAAAAAAGATATTGGCTATTTACCACGCACGGGTTTTCAACTCTCAGTGCTGCTTGTTGAACTTGGTTGGGATGCGTTTCATTGCACTTTTACAGTTTCTGAGTTTACTACAACCGCTTCTGCAGTATTTGATCTCTATAAATCTCTGTTTGAAGTTAGCGCCTGTGCTTGTGCTCGTTCTTGCCGCAACTCTCGTCCCTGTATATTCAGCAGCGCTGGGCATGAATTATCCCGACCACCAGCCTGATTGTGCCCTCTGAAATGCCTTAAATCCGTATGAATGTTTAAGTTTTTTAAAAGGGAACAAGCATAGCTAGGTGCCATAAAATTCTCTATTACGAAGTTCCGGGCCACCAGACTGCCCCAAATGGCGAACTTGCAGCACGTACGCCAGTCCGCCGGACGCCTTGCTCTCGGGGCGCAGGACAAGTCCCTCGTTCCGCAGCTTGTCCAGGATGACTTCCTGCTCGTGTCGCTCCCGGTCCTTGCCGCTCATGCGCCGTGGGCACTGCTTGCCTTCAACCACCAGCTCTGTTAGAGCGAGAACCCCGGGAGCATCAGTGTGGCTAGCTAAATTCACCCCTCAGAGCAACTCGAGGGGGATTTTGCATTAGTGATGCCCTGCAGGCCTGATGTGTGCTGTTGTGGTCTATGTTACGAGCTAATTTTGGGCCATGTATGCACACAGATCAGGCTAGTTGTTAACCGAACATAAAACTACCCCTCTTCGATTTATACACTTCTCTGAACCCCCGCAACGTTACACCTCACCTATTTTTAGCCATTTCCAAGTTAATGGTGCTTTTCGGTTAACATACAACAGGGTGAGCGTATTTCAAGGTACTCGGTAATCAAGACCACTGGTTTCAGTTAGCACGTCTGTCGTCTCCGTGCTCCGCGGACTAGCTTCGTTCTTAAGGTTAAAGCAGTGATAAGCAATTTACAACTTTGGAGGAGAATTTATGGCTGACACCTGATTTAATATACAACTGTTGTTGTATACGTTACTACTGTTGGAAACTTCGGGAACACTGCCTCAATAGTAGAAAATATTTGGTTCATTCTTTTTCCTATATGCGGAGCAAACCTTTTTGATTATTTCATACTTGAAATATCTTCCAAGAATTTTGGCTTTACGGTGCACGATACCATTTCGGAGCTACTGAAACATGACGAACACGAATAATTTCGCACCCCCATATCAAGTGGTTCAGTGTCTAAGGAATTGCGAGCACGACGTCGTGGGTTCAATTCCCAACGGCCGTTCTTCTAGCGTGGGCGAGAAACAAAAACGCAGACATGTGCAAATTTTGACGCATGTTAAAGGGATCCTGCAACACTTTTTCCAACTTTTTTTGAAATCTCAAATGCTTGCAGAACGTAGTCACCCAAGACACCCAGTACTTATATTAGGTGGTCGCAAAGTGCTTCAGCCAAAAATTACTGCTCTGTGCTCATCAGATAATTTGGAAACTCGCTCAAAATATCTTTCTCTCTTTCTCTGTCTTGACGTTCTTCGACGGCCCGAATTAGGTCACCAAGGACATGCAGCGGCTGTTGGCCGGTTTTCCTTCAGTTGCCGAAATTAACGCTTTTCGATAGCAATAAAAAAAATAAAGCCACAGAAACGAAGCAGGAACGGAAGGCGTATCTGGTGCGACGAGCAAATCACGCAGTGCCGCTCCGTGCTGGCGATAACCCAAGCTTTCGCAGTGCTTCCAGACGCGAAGGAAAGGGTGAAAGCGTTTAACGGAAATGGTGCAGGGTCCCTTTAAAGATACAGTGTGACCCAAATGAGCCCGACAACTACGGCGCGTCTCATCCCTCGGGTGTAGCTTCAACGAGTAAAATCCCAGCTCGAGTTTTCTGCCTCTATATCCGCGAAAAATCTTTACAAGGTTGTGATATGCTCAAACACAAACCACTGGCCAGGTAATACACAACTCCCAACCACGAGGTATGTATACCCGGAAGGAATATTGCTTACCAACGTTGGTAGGCTACGCTGGCATGTTTGTATCTCTGACTAAATCCGATCTCTCCACTGGCTGAGAAGTCAGCTCTTTCATCTTAAACCAGCGTTCCTATACAGGCACAACCAGTACTTTCTATGATTAAACAGAAGGTCCGACGTAACATTGTCTATGAATTTAACTGAATGGAGTAAAGTAAGTTACGAAAGCTTAGTTCTCGAACCCAAACAAAAATATATTTTGTACTCATCGCCACTTTCCTTTTTTAAACGTAATTCAGGGGAGGGCGCAGTTATTTATCTTCTTTCCAGGGTCTCCTCTCAATACCCGCTTGGTGGTCGCGGCTCCGCGAAGGCACACAGTGGGCTCACCGATGTCTTCGCGTGGCTCGAACTCCAACTCCACTGCGCGCACTTTCTCGGGCGCCGATAATTCGGTCACAACGTCGGCGTACTCTTCGTCCAGCTCGTACACCCCGGAGTCCGGGCTCTGTGGCAGCTGTCCAGTCTGGGGCCGAGGCGTGGGCGTGCGCTGTAAGTGGCAGGGAATGAACGAGTGAGAATGGTTTTCAGGGAACGGAAGGCTCAGAAACAACTTAAAAAATCAAAGCCCATTTCTGAAGAGAAACATGGGTAAAACGCGAAGCTTTCTCCTATCCCCCACCATATCTACCTCACGCATTGTTACGCCACCTGCAACTTTTGCCCCCCAGCGCGGCACCCTGTACCATCTGGTCTGGGAATGCCAACAATCCCCATCCCACGTACGAGCAGTGGGTGGAACGGCGGCTGTCCAGCTCGGACCTCTCGAGCCAGCGCATGCTAATAGAGGGGGTACGGGCAGCTAGCAAGGACTAGGAAATCCCGGCTGAGCGCACGCCCCTCCACGGGGCCGGTGAGCTCACCATCTTGCACCAAGCTCGAAAGTAACCATCTCTCTCTCTCTCTCTCTCTCTCTCTCCATCCATCCATCCATCCATCCATCCATCCATCTATCTATCTATCTATCTATCTATCTATCTATCTATCTATCTATCTATCTATCTATCTATCTATCTATCTATCTATCTATCTATCTATCTATCTATCTATCTATCTATCTATCTATCTATCTGTCTATCTATCTATCTATCTATCTATCTATCTATCTATCTATCTATCTATCTATCTATCTATCTATCTATCTATCTATCTATCTATCTATCTATCAATCAATCAATCAATCAATCAATCAATCATGCAACCTCAGTCATAGCCAAAGTCAAAATCTACAGTGCGTCGACCGTGTCGGAATGGCGCCATCAGGTAAACGTCGGCTTCATAACGCGAGGGATGCCGGTTCGATTCTGACTATGGGAAGCATTTTTTTTTCTTATCTAAAGAAAGCTTCCCATTTCATCATCATCATAATCATAATCATCATGTGCCCTCCCGTTGTCTTAAGTTGGCTGCTTTCCTGCAGTGCGTTTTCGTGTTGGCGCCGCCGATGAGCCATAGAAACCTTCGCTTTAGAGCATTTAGTTAGGGAAAATGAGACGAAGGCAAAGAAAGATGCCCACCGGGCACGCAGGTGCAAACCTGGCCCGCAATGTTAGATGATGGAGGACACATTGGATGCTCGCGCACAGAAAAGGTCTCACGAGCGCTTGTATAGACACGGGTATACGGAGATAGGGGCAAAAGAAGTATCCAAAAGTGATGCCTTGATACATAAGACCGAGCGCTTAAGGAAAACTTTATTTACAAGTTACGTAATGAGAGCTAATGACGTTCATGCATAACAGGCTTAGGAAGCTCGGTCCCTGATCACGCTGCACAAGAGTACCCGATTTTTCTTTTGCGTGCTACTGTACGAAAATTTCATTTCGTGAGTGCGCGTCTCACCAGGATTTTCGCCAGTGCGAAGCACAGGCAGCGTCATATTCACCCTCAACATGTTTTAAAGGTTATCTGCAGGACGATGTGCTCACACGGTCCCCAAAATGCTATGATGGCGCTATCAAAATACATCGTGTGCGCCCGAATTTTAATACCTCCTCCGTCCGCATAGTCATTTGCCCTCGCCAACTTCTAATCCCGTACCAAAACGGCAAATTGGGCTTGTTGGTAATTATTTATATCGGAAGAAACCAGCTCACAAAAGCGCACACGAGAAGAGGAAGGCACAAACAGGGCGCTGCCCCCGCAATCCAGCGACCGTCCCTCGGTCTCCGTTCTGTTACCCCGTAAAACCAATTCTCCCAAATCATGCCCGGTTCCATTCGGCTTATTGCTATCAAATTCAAACAGGAAGCATTCCAGGTCAACCTAAATGAACACTTATTCCCTGAGGCATTGCAGAAAATTTTCCTAAATTGATACCTTGATATTCATCAAAGCAGATCAGTCGTTAACAATATTTTCTACCTCATAAACAATCTGTGGTGCAAAATCTAGCTTGATCCATTTGAGGTCTCTGTAGAACCGTTTTGCAGCTAAAACAAACTTTCAGCTTTTGTTAGCGACTCGCCATTTTTAGTAATAGCTCTCTCACTAGTAAAAATTTTCACTTCCGCCTGCATCCCACAATCATTCAGGCATGGTGTTTTTGTATATTCCAGCAATCCTGCATTATACTTGCTTCGAAAAGCCATACGTTGAGCAAAAAAAGGCGGCCCTCAGCAAACTCGCCAGTTTTTCACAGCGCAGTGGCTGCACAGAAGAGATATTACGTAGCATTGAAAGCGCGATAACCAGTGCAAGACCAAATGTCGTGCATGAAATGTGCCCATCCATCAAGGACTGAATGATAGCCTTCCGACGCCCCTCTGCCCTGTCATCTCAAGGATTATCCGGATTACCGACGCTGCTTAGGGGCCGTAAGCCCCCCAGAAATGTGTCGGAATCTCGGATCATGCCCTTTTGCTCCCGTGGACATTACAGATCAGTTCAAAAGCAAGTATCACTTGCGAGCACCGCTTCTGGGGTTTAATAAAGCCCTTGAAGAGTTCTAACTGGAATATAAAAGTACACATTATCAATGCACAAAGCCCTCTAACGGTGGAAAATGAAAAAAAAAATAAAATTAATTGAAGTCTTTCGAAAACAACCTGAAACCTGGGCTGTACACTATCCATGCGCGTGTCCCACCAAGGCATATGCGTGACATTGTCATAATACACTAAGGCTAATTAGCTATGAATTAACATTCTACGTATATAAATAAAAAAAGACACTCTGTTCATTTCATTTTCTTTCTTTGTAAGGTTGAAGTCCCCTGAATCTTGGAGCCGTGAAATTATCCTGTACGAGACTAATAAAATCGTCGAACACGACTGCCTGCCTTGTCTGAGCATTTAAAACTTTTGAACTCAATGTTTCCAATCAAGCTAGCAGTAACATTTCTCACTCTCATAACAGCTGTGTGCCTGCAACCGTTACGGGGGCCATTTGCAAGAGGCATGCCCTTGGTGACTGGCAAACTCGACGTCACAACCCAGTAGTTGAAGACGTCTCACTTATTCAGCAAATGTAAGATAGATGTTGCGAGTCATGTTGCGAAAAATCTCAGCCTTATTGAACTCCTGTGCAAGGCGTGGTTATTAATTGTTTTTTTTCTGAACAGCCTTGAATGCAAATTGTATTTCACGAGTTCTTACCAATACGGCCTTGGTTTGCGAGTTCAACATGTGTGCTCCGCTAATGCCAGTAGTGTGTAACGTTATGAGGACGACCGCTACGCCTAATGGACCTCGAGCTCGCACGTGAGGCCACGCCCCTATGCCTACTGAGAACCTCTTGGTGGAGTCAGTTCAACATTTACCTGAGCCGATGAGCTTGACGTTGAGCTGCTTGGATGTGCGGCTCAGGAGTAAAAACATGTTGCCTTGTGATTGCATGCTTGACGAGGTTGGCGGCATAGCACTGACTCCACCCTCTTTTACCTGCCACCATGTCTTTTTAATCCATGCAGGTAGGGGGAGTGAGCTTGAAACTAAATAATAAAATGCCGTAAAGTGTTTCGTGTTGTACCTCGACACCAACGCAATTCTGAGTAATCGTGCGCCCGTCCCCTTTTCTGCGCTTAAGTAGTCCTCCCAAGTCACCTTAGAATCGTTGGGTTTACTGGTACGTAATAACGCACAAAGACACAGTTAGGCCGAATGAATCAAATGTTTTTGTGCTTTATGAAATAGTTCCGACATTACGTTGGATGCCCGGCTGTTTATTTCGGCTTCAACTTTACAAGAGAGACGTACACATGAAGCAGACATTTTGGTATAAGGTGCAGCAGTGTTTGTCTGATGGCGTTTCTTTTTGTTTTTTTAGGTTATTACGGCGCAGCCGGAAAGATAAGGAAACCGCCTATGCCATCCTAGCTGCTGCCCATATCCATGTTTAGTTTACCATGCTGACGGGCCGAAGAGCCGACGTCGGAAAATTAATTTGGACACAATCCGTATGCGTCAATAAAGAACGTAAGCCTAGCCGTCGCGACCATGAATGACGAATATTTCCTCGAGCATTCTGGTTTTTCCCCATCCTTAGCAGAGGCCATAATTCTGGTTGGTGTGTTATTTCTAAATAAAATAATTGCGCAAGGAAGGGGAGACGCGGACGAAGTGAAGACGGACACACACGGCGCAATTATTTTGTTTAGTTATGGAGTACCAACACGCCCAGGGTGATACCCTTTTATTTCTAGTCAACGTTTACCTGAAAAGGCTGGCCAGTGTCTTCTTTCCTTTCCTCGCTGCCGTCCACGCAACCGTCGGCGGAAGCCTTGTCTTCATCCCCACCTTTGGGGGTCGTCAGCACCGGTGTCGTGGGTGCTGAGCCGGTGTCCTTGACAATCACACTTTCTGCCCTTGGCACACTGGACGAAACACGCGTTGAAGGCACACAGCCCATGCGAAATCCGCCTGGCGATGCCGCTTTCCCACCGGGACGCAAATGGCGTGCTTCACACAGGCTTGTACTATCGCCGGCTTTCACGTGCAGACAGCCGCAGCAACTGTTAGCCAGCCGCTAGATGACGGATGAGAGACTAAAATGTGTGCCTAGCTGCTTAGTGCCCCACTACGAAAGCATGACCATTTAAGGAAGAAAGGATGCGCTCACATCAAGTCCCGAGTTCCCTTAGGTTGCTTATGAGCGGCAACTAGCGCAAGGCCTGCAGAACTCGCCCTCGGGCCATACTTCGTGCTGAGCTAACGGTCCGGAGGAGTCCTCATCGTGGCGGAGAGGGGCTTCCTCCTTATATAAGCAATTATCGCATCCTAACAAGTTCTTGAAGTGTAGCTCCCTTGTTTTACAACGCAGCAGACGTAACGCTGTTCTAAGGGAAGTGACCACTTGAGTAGCTGGTCGACGATTTACGGTGCCAAATCCACAACCAAGAGACGCCGAAACCAGGCTTATAAATTGTGGAATACAGTGCTTCTTAAAGTACGCAAAAAACTGAAACTCTATCTACCATATGCATTCGTTTGCAGTGATCGTCGAAACAAAAGTGCCTTGAAGGTGTTATTGCGAACCAAACTCAGCGTGCCTACAAGATGAACGCACTAGGCCTGATCAATCGTCTTTGGGACGAAACGGTTCTCTTCAACACGTGGTTGCAACAAACTGCCCAATCACTCCGCGCGCAGTAAGTGGTAGCGGCCCTCAGTGGGCACCATGCCGACTGGCGTGACTGGCGCGCTTGCACAGGCCATCGGGCCAACGAAGTATTCTAGAATTCTCGCATGCGCGTCCAAGCCAAACACTGTTGCACGAGGAGGCAGTTTGCCGCCCGGGAGGAGAGAGTTCAGCGCCGCGGGGACATCGATTCGTCGACCCGCTTTGCTAACTCGCCGTCCGAAGGAAGCAGAGGAGGAGGCAGCCTGTCGATTGCAAAGCTTTGTTGTTCTCCCCACATCATCGTTTTCCATGGAAACTGCTACGCCGCTTACCGCGCGCGGGAGAGAGGGGAGGACCTGACGAATTTGGTGCGTGGTCAATATGTTTTTCCCCCGCACGAGTACGTCATCGGTCCGCGACGATTGATCGAGAGGCCCGTTCCCTGGGCGCACGCTCATCTCCCCCTACTGTCCTCCCGATGACCCGGTCCGTCTCGCTCTGCGTGTTGCGAGAAACAAGTGGCGGATAATTCGCGCTGCCTGTCCCTTTCAGTGACAAGTTGCATGCCAGGCCACGATTGCACGCCAAGATTGAGCGAACTAATTGCGCTTGCTAAGACCAGAACTGTGCTGAAATTTCAGGCCCGTGGATTTCTCCACGAGTCAATTCAAGGATGCCATAGGTATTTTAACTATCATGTTCCTTTGATGTAACAGTCATGTATATATTGCTATCTGCAAGCGCGGAGATGTTGATGTGACGGTGCAGATGTTTTTACAAAGTTTGCTAAGCAGCTGACGCGCTCCCTCGCCGAAGTCATAGTTCACCTTGCAAGAAAGCAAGCACTGCATATGCGCCTTAAAAGCGTACCAGCTGTTCCTGCTGGTTTGGCTGATTGATTGATCGCAGGGTTTAACGCGCACACGCAACGCAGGACATGACGCGCACCGTAGTGGAGAGCTCCGGACTAATTTTAGCCACCTAGGAATCCTTAACGTGCGCTGAAATCTCGTACACACGAGTGTTTTTGCTTTTCGCCTCCATCAGAAAAGCGGCCGCCGCGGCCGGGGGACGAACCCGCGTCCTCGTGCTCAGCAGAAGAACGCCTTAGCCCCTGAGCTACCGCGGCGGGTGCCTGCTGGTTTGGCAGCAGACTGGAGCAGTCACCCGCCCGCCGTGACGCGGTAGCTACAACGTATCCCCGAACGCTGCAGAGAGCAGCTTGCATGACAAAAGGAGAACTCCAAACTTTGTGCTAACTTCACTCGCACAGAGGAGGCAGCACTACGTATTTCTCGCTGAGTCGGCCCTTGCGCTTAAAAAAAGTTTAAAAAGTTACAAAAAAAGAGGCGCTTATGTTTTTAATAACTCAGGGAGTTATTCGCCGCGAGGTCGGCCTATAGGTGGCGGCTGCGTCACACTGCTTCTCCGCTGAGCGGCAGCGTACGAATGAATGTTGTGGCACGAGTGCCGATTCCTGGGCGAGTTGGTGTTGCATTGCAGAAGAATTCATAGCGCATGCGGACGAGGACAAAAGAGCAGACACACCGCGGAGCGCTACGCGGTGTCTCCTTGTCCGCGTGCACTGTGAATTTTTCTGGGACGTTGTGGGCACGTGTCGCGTCTGTTTCGGGCCTTATGTGCGCATGAAATGCGTAGACCAATGGGGTTTGATTCCTCGATGTTCTATGTATTGCATGGGAGCGGGAGTGAGCGTGCATTACTAGGCTGTAAAAGCGGTAACACGCCAGGAATTAGTGAACGGTCGAAAAAACGACTTATGACCTGTATGCTGAAGTTGTTCGTAGCGATTCCCAAAGACGACGTCGAACAAACGAAGAAAAACAGAGATATGTTCGGGACAAATCAGGAATGCCCCGATCTCGGTGAATTGCGTTGACGAAAGTAGTTAAGTCGTTTTTTTTTTGTTGTTGCTGCTGTTGTTAACACGACGCACAACTGCAGTTACGGGGTGCCTTCAAAATCTAAAAACACTTCACTGCTCCCAGATTCTTTACAGGAACCTGGGACATTTTGTTGCATTGGGGAGGTAACACAACATCTTTTTTTCAATTTTTATGAGCGTACATATGAACGTATCTCACGTATCTCGAGTAAACATATCTTAATTACGTGCAGCCAGAGTTAAATCAAGCTTAGGTGACATTAAAGGCAGGTTTGATAAAAAACGCTACCGTATTAGTTATTTAAGCCTTATTTGAGTGCCATGCGTGGATGACGTGGCGGCAGTAAAAGGAGAAACAAATGTAATTTGTGGACACAAATTAGTCGCAAAAGCGGAACTGCTAGTACAGACCCTACCGCATCAAATGCAATGAATGTCCGTGAATGTTTTGCGTGTGAGCATGGAAGGCTCAAACCGGCCTGCTCTGTTTGTCGTGATAAGCGAAACCGGTTGAGCCTTCAGTCGTCTAACACACAACCGTTGGAAGAGACGCATCACAGCCCTTGGCCTCTCCCAGGCAGCGACCAAAGTAATTATCATCGAGTGTAAAGCGGCTTCCGAACAAACCAAGCAGGTGGAATTTCCAAGCAAGTGCTTAGGGTCCTTCTCCAATGACTCCCACAAAAGTATGTAAAAATCATAATAAACCCGGGCCTCTTTGGCCTTCTCGTAAATCATACGGTGCACGTCCTGGCCCTTCCACTGGGCACCACAGCAACAACAGTGGTAGTGGACCTGGCAACTGCTACTCATTACGCAGACATTATACAACACTGCCAATGAGCGAGACAACTGTACTTTACAAGAACAAGCAGTAATCCCGGACGACTCCGATTCTAACACACCCCCCGTATTTGCTGTCAAGAACCAATTACATCCTACCGTATTGCCTGGCGGTGCAAAAAAACAACCACATCTCTGTCAACCTACACTACAACTGCCATACCAGCGATATCCCGGCATCTATTTAACGCCCCATCAACCCACACCTTTGATTGACCAGCTCACGTCTGGGAAACCAGGATTGCTTGGCCAATAGAGCGTGAGCGGTGGCGGTAGCCCGCGGCCTAAGGAAATTAGAAGATGCCACCCAATTTCCTTGTTGTCTTTTTTTATATTTTCGCCAATAAGTGTATATATTCCTCCTCCGTTCCCAACCCCTCACGCGAGAAGTTTAAGGAACTTTTTGTTACTGCTGATGAAGCACGGACATCATGGCGCCATTTTTTGTGCATTAGCCAGTGATGGAAAAGGCGCCGTATTCGTAGGCCATTATTCATGCTCACCACGGTGCCTTACGCTTGATACCACATTTTTCCTTGCCATCTAATATGAACCATACCTGGTGCGCAGTACGATACACCGTTTGAATGTTTAGGAATATTTACACAATTGAGTACTTGTAACAGCTAGGTAATTGCGCAATTTAATTCATGTTCGAATTATTGCGCCACTGCCTGCGACATCATCTTCCGGTCACTCCTTCTGTCGAAGGTGGACGACTTGACGACTCGGCCTTACTTTCTTCCGTCTACCCCATTCCTCTTCTCTACACTGAAATTCTGTAACCGCTCCACTATCCCACTGGCGTACGCAGGAATGTGGCTGAGTAGGCCGCCCCCACCCCCTCCCCCTTAAAAAACAGAATGTTTGGGACGTGGGGTCATTTTTAAGGCTACATAAACTACGAGCCATTTTTTGTGCGTATGTTTGTTTGCTTTTGCTGTTTTGGTTATACTTTATTAATTTTTCTTTGTTATTTTTATCGCTTTTTTTATGTGGTCCCGGCCCCCACCGCAGCAACATCCTGCGTACGCCACTGCACGGCTTCTCATCACGGCCACATGTTCTGCTCGCCTCTACGGATACTACGACGGGGAGATAAAATACCTAGGATCATGATCGACGCATTACACCTGGCTTCTTTCATTTCCACAATCAACTTCCATTTTGTGTGTTTGTGTTATGGATTTCCTTCTCTCTTTCTTGTTTTTGATTCTAGTATATATTCGTTGTTCTTCTAAATGAACCTCAATTGGCAGTTAAGCGCAGTGTTTGTCTTTCACCCCTGTCGTGTAGTTTTTTGGCGCTGTTTTTTCTAAGTAGCACTGCACTATCCCCCACCGCACCCTTCACTAAACGTCTTTGACGCCCACTCTTGGCGCAGACACCAAACACAAACGCACTTCGAACACGCCGATTATACGCCACATATCTGCTTTTACCTAACACCGCTAAACTGCCATTCTTTTCAGAGTCCGTG
The DNA here is from genome assembly GCF_048455015.1 of Haemaphysalis longicornis. NCBI lineage: Eukaryota > Metazoa > Arthropoda > Arachnida > Ixodida > Ixodidae > Haemaphysalis > Haemaphysalis longicornis. The sequence continues at coordinate 152,998,158 of NW_027526204.1, read as the reverse complement.
CACCGCATAAGGCCGGGTGCAGACTGTTGCCGCAACGGTCGCAATAACTTTAAAGAATGACGTCATTTCACGTCTCAGCCAACCGAACTGCGTATACATTCCGGTTTTTTACGTCTGTAGATCACGATATGGCTTTTGCGTCGGTAGTCTGAACATAGCCTAACACATCATTCGGAAATGCCCTTACAATCCAATGTACCTCCCTCCCCCATCCACGGAGCAGTGGGAGGGCCAATTTGACCAACCCGCCGGTCAAGAACTTTTAATTTCACGGGTCTGGGCAGTGGCGACAGCTCGCGGCTTTCTTGGCTGAGGCGGGGCCACCCACAAGCATTTATGAGTACTCCACCAGGAAACCCTGTTGGGCTGCTGAGCACGCGGCGGTCGCTTTTCTGATAGAGGCAAAAAGCAATAACGACCGTGTGTACGAGATTTAGGCGCACGTTGAAGATTCCCAGGTGGTCAAAATTAATCCGGAGCCCTCCAATACGTTCGCCTCATCGCCTGTGTTGCGTCAGCGCGTTAAACCCTACAATGAATCAAAAACAGGAAACCCATCTGTTCGTCTGCAACACTGGAGGAGCCACATTGTCGCCACACACGAAAACGCGGCCCTAGGGGCTTCATATTACAGAAGAGCTGTTAAAGACTAGGTTCTGACCAAAACTGCTTGCGTCGACGGGCTGTGTAGACAAAATCGGGTAGACAAAACTAATTTTGCGGCAAAGCCAACTTTCTGGGGAAGGCTCTGTAACTCTAAATCTAAGCGAGGAAACTTGAAAGAAAAAATCACACTGAAATTGGCCGCTAGGATGACACTGTCATTACGCCAAGTATCGTTTACATGTCATAATTAGGTTTTTTCACAGTGAACTTATAAAGGTTACGGAATTCCCTGCTGCTGTCAATACATGGTCTTCAACGGGAGGGAGCAGACAGCCTCACGTTTGTCCACTAGAATAAAGCTCTAGTCCTTCAAATCGTAAATTTCCAATACGGCGTTTGTTTCGTGAACTTCTTGTACTGCGCCCAGCTCCACTGGTCATTCTTCTGCACAGAGTGTAAGGCTACTGAATATCTTTTCATGAGACCGCTCATATTGTCCCTCCACCTCCCCCCCCCCCTCACCTCCAAAATAAAAACGCCTTTCTAGCAATGCCTTCATGTGAAGACAAAGCCGACTTGAAAGGGCTTTGATCTATTTGTAGCACCTAATTACTGGATTAGGAGGTCGTCATTAAAAGACCTTTCTACGTTAACTTCAGACAGCCATCCCCTGGAAAGATGTCTTCCGAGCAATGAGATTCCCTCTTCAGAAGAGTGACTTGATGATGGTTGGATGTTAATGGCGCAAGGTCAACTGGGGCAAAAAGCGCCAAAGAAGCAGAAGAGCGACTTCAGCAGTTACCCGGCTTTTGCAATATTATTGCTTCTATTCGGCTCCAATACTTGCTTTACTGACTCTATCCCTCGCTCTGGGTGCCGTTTGCATCGCAAGGTCGTCCACAGCATTAGAATGAGCAATTCAACGTATATGGTCGTATTCACAGCCAAATGTCGCACGAAGGGGCATTTGTGTTCACCCAGGTTTACCATAAATCTCATTGGTTTGTCCTTCTGGACCACCCAGGGATTCCCGTGAGCAGCTCCACAGCTTTTTCTAAATAATTTTTATGGCGATTCCGGCTAACTCCTCCGAACTCCTCCGCGCTAGCAAAACAAGATAGCGTCTTTTTTTTTTTTTTTTTTTTTTTTGCTTGTCGGGCCATGGAAGACGCCGCATATCAGCGGCAACATGGAAGCCCAGCGTGCAATGACATCAGCCGAAGCCCAGCAGCGTGCATGCACATAGAGCGACCGTCATGAAAAATCGCCAAGCAGGAAGGCTATCTTGCTCCGCGACGCAGCATAAAATGCTTGTCATGCTACGGTTACCGCGCGAGCACGACTTGCAGCGATAACCGCAAGCAGTGGCTGGGAGTCTTTTTCTGTCATTTTGTTTTACGTCTGGCAGAACGCTCTGGAGGACGATAGCGATTTGAAAGAGCCGAAGGGTAGACACAAACTAACCAATCGCAGCGCGCTATGATGCTTTGATAAACGCGTTTTACAGGAAACGGTACGCCATTTTGCCCGGCTGCTGAGTATTGAGCGCGGACGAGCTGGGGCGTGCTCGTAGATATGGATGGATGGATGGATGGGTGAGTGTCTTCGGTGCAGTACTGTTCAGCGGGCAGTTTTGTTCGCGACAAGTGCTGTTTTAATTCTTAACAGTGATCCTCTTCCTTTTAAGGGTCGTTTTCTTGTTGTGCCTGTGCCATTCACCGCTCCCAACCGGCTGGCTCGCACAAGCGTACACCCGAGGGCCTCGGGAACTTTCTTCACGGACGCTGCCTCAGTCTTCCCCAACAACTCTTCCAAGTAGTGAGTTCCGTGGCCAAAGGCCCGGGGCGACGTGCGGCGTGCCCATGAAACCGGCTTTTGTATCATTCTTTTGCGACGCCGAACTTCCGTGTATTTGAATTACGTTTCTATCCGAGCGCACATTCGCCTCGGAGCCGGACGTTTCTTGGGCCGTCGCGACGCAGGGACACCGACTGTCACCAAAGCTTTACAGTGACGGCGTGCGTTAAGCTCTAGCTTTTGAGACGGCGGCGCAGTGGCGGGGTCGGAGCCCTTCGTCGCTGCCTCTATTCTGGAACTCTTTAGTTCGGGAGCCCCATTAAGCTTTGGTGATAGTCGTTGTTCCTTTCACAACGCCGCGGTAGCCGAGGTGTGCACTTTGATAACGCCTTCCACTCGCACTTCCTCGGTTCGCGCTGCGCTCGGAATACAGTCGCCACCTACAGCGAACACCGCTGAAGCATGGAACGCAGCTCTGCGGTCCGCGGTTCCGAACTGGGGTCGTGGCAAAGGTGAGTGATGGAATTGGTGTCTTTGGTTCCCTTTCAGGTTGGCGTCCGGCACCGCCTCCGTCCTACCTTCTCCATGGCCCTCGTGTAGTGACTCATTGCACTTTATCCTTCACGCAAACATGCACTACTCCTCTGGCTAGGCAGGTACTAGTCTCCATCTGTCCTATCTAGCTCGACGACGCGTGTTTTCTACCGAGGTGTTTTCCGGTAATAAAAGTGGTTTTGCCACTGTTCGTCGCCTGTCTTGCTTTTGCTTTGCCTTCCACCGTTCCTTCCTGTTCCTGTCAGCAGTCATCCCAGGCAGCGCAGTCGGTAAGTAATGACTACCGCCCACTAACTCTGCTTTTTTTTCAATGTTTTCTGTTTTCCTTTTTTTTTCTTCTTCTTTTTGCAGTTTCACGCTCTCCGTGTGGCAGCCTGGAGCGTCCTGCCGCGCTGAGGAGTCGACGTCATCGAGTCGCGGATCTGCCTTGCTGACCAGCGTACCGCTTGCGTAAACCTCACGACCAATGCTCCTACCGTTAATTTATATTAACCGTCGTTCCAAAATATAGCGCAGTCTTTGTTGTTTCTGCGCAGTCTGTGTGTTGCGCTCGCTGGCTCTGTCGGCCAGAGCGCCCTTCGAGACCTGCGCCGATCTTTCATTCCTCGGCGGTTGGTTCAGTCATCCAACCAGGTTCAGGGGGTACTAAAAGAAATACTAACACCGGCGCACACAGCTTCCCACACATGCCCCACCATCTGGTTGCAGTGTCAGTAAACAGCATGCATGCGTAGTTCTTTTAGAGCGTTTGAGCGTAGCCTATGGTTAGGCGAAATGCTTGATTAAGAAGCGACGCCGGGTATTGATTTTCAGTCGTCCAACTACGCTCTTTCGCCACTGAGCAGCCTGTTATCTACTATATTCGGGAGCCAAGCGCGCAGCAGGCTGATTGCAGCTAACATGGTGGCCTTCTACGATCATCCTGCTCCGTAGCGACGCAGCGTGAAAAGGCGCTTCAAAATAGCGAGTTTTAGCTGACCGTTTTTCGCGGTCCGCTCCGTTCCGGTAGCAAGCGGGAGCGCCATTGCGCATGCGTGGCGTGCTTGGCCGCGAACGGCATTGGCTCCGGTTGCGCTGAGCGTGCCGCCGATACCTGAGCGGACCATCGCGAACGGTTAGCAAAAGCAGAAAAACGACCAGCGTCGCTTCTTGATCAAGCATTCCCCATAAACGTAGGCCCCGCTCTCGAAGAAGTGCGCATGCGCTCCGGCTGCGAAATTAGTAAACTGCGTCGGAGACTGTGCGCTCTGTTAATTCGTATTTCTTTTAATCACCCTTGTTCGTGTACATGAAGAAAGATTTGCTGTGAGACTACTAACAGAGTGAACGCGATTTGCTAAATGCAGTACAAAGCTTTGATAGCAATCGGAGAGCAGGTCGCCTAATTCGTTGCTCGCGTGGAGCATTGCCTCTCGGCGAATTAGAGGTGTGCACAGACAGGAGGCTTCTTGCCGGAGCAGTCCATGCTTTTGCCGGGACGCAGTCCAAGGAGTGAACAAAACAATACACGTTTGTTTGCAATTTGCCATTGAGCATACTTCCTTGTTAATCACCTGAATGAAACTTGGACGGGCGAGAGCGCCTCATCAGCCGTTCGCTCAGGGCGCCGAATGAGGTGGGGCCGGCCCTGCCCTTACCGCTTTCACTGCCCGCTAAATTTTAGCCGTACAAGCTGGGTTATAACCATACCAATTTCCCTACCTCCAAAATTTTAAATTTTAGCCTGCAGCTGCAGCTTTCAACTTTTCACTCCCCTCAATATTTCCGCCAGACAAGGTGAGTTATAGCTTTATGCTCTCACTGCCTCCCCCCCCCCCCCCCCTCAAATTTCCGCAGGGTCAGTTGAGCTGTATGTAGCATTAACGCTTTCACTGCCCCAAACTCTCCGCCAGACCAGCTGGGCTATAGACCTTACCGCTTTCACTCTACCCAAACCTTTCGTCGCACTCACTGCCTGGGCGCACAGCATTGCAGCCTTCTCTGCCCCGAAATTTCAGCTGGCCCAAAACCATACCGATAACCCTGGGCCCAATATTTTCCGTTCAGCCTCACCACTTTCACTGCTCCCAAAATTTTAGCCGTACCAGCTGGGCTATAACCATAACGACTTCACTACCCGCAAAATTTGAGACGGACTAGGTGGGAGTTTCCACTCCCCCCCAATATTTCCGTTAAACCAGGTAGGCTATTGCCTTATCGCTCTCACTGCCCTCCAAAATTTCGGCAGGTCCAGCGGGGCTGTATGTAGCCTTAACGCTTCCACTGCCCCAAAGTTTTCACCAAACAAGCTGGGCTACAGCACTGCAGCCTTCCCTGTCCCGAAATTTCAGCCGGGCCAGCTTACCAATATTCCTGACGGAAATATTTTCGCTGGACCAGCTGGGACCAGCCTCACCACTTTCACAGCCCCCCAAATTTTAGCCATACCAGCTGGGCTATAACCTTACCACTTCCACTAACCGTAGACTTTCGCAGGACCAGCTGGATTATATCCTTACCGCATTACCTTATTCACTGCCCCAGAAATTTCCACCGACTGCTGGGCTATTGCCTTACCACTTTCATGTCCGCCAAAATTTGGCCTGACCACTTCCGCCATTGCGTTACCGCTTTCACTGCCCCAAAATTTCCACCCCCAGAGCAGGGCTATAGCCCTGTTACTTCACTACCCCCAAAATATCAGCCGGACGTGCTAGGATATCGCCTTCCCGCTTTCGCTGCAACTAAATTTCTGGCGTACCAGCTGGACAACATACAGACTTAGCACTTTCACGGGCACCGAAATTTCCGCCATACCAGCTGAAATCCCGCCTTACCGTATTCACGGCCTCCAAATTTTCAGCAGTAACAGCTGGGCAATAGTCTTACCGCTTTATCTGGTCCGAAACGTTTTGCCGGACCAACTTGGCTATAGCCTCACCACTGTCACTGCCCCTGAAATTTCTGCCAGAACATCTGGGCTAGAAGTCTGACCGCTTTTACTGCACCCAAAATTTCAGCCGGACAAGCTTGGCTACAGCATTACCGTTTTCACTGTCCCAAATAATTCATCCGTACCACCTGGGTTACAGCCTTGAAGTTTTCGCTGCCCCCAAAATTTCCTCCCGTCAATCTTGCCACTTTGTCACTTTGTCACTTTGACTGCCTCCAAACATTTCCGCCGGAACAGAGTGGGCCCTACCGCTTTGACTTCCCTCAAAATTCAGCTAAGCTACAGCCTTACAGCTTTAACTGCTCCCAATATGGTCGCCAGACCATGGAGCAGGGCTATATAGCCTTAAGGCAATCACTGCGCCTGAAATGTCCGCCGGAAAAGCTGGGGTATATACCCTTACCACTTTCACTGCCCCCAAAACTTCCAATTGAGCAGCTGGGCCTTACCGTTTAAAACTCCGGATCGGCTGGGATTGAGCCTTACAGTTTTCACTATAGCCGGACCAGCTCGGCTATGGTCTTGCCATATATGTAGGGTTGTTCGTTCTCAGCTTTTATACTTTTTTTAAAACGGGAGGTAAAACTCAGGTGCTATTTTTCAGACTGATAATCGGGGGAAATTGGGTTTCTTTGTAAAACCATTCCTAAATACGGATTCTTTTCTGCTTAAATTTACAGGAGTACTAAGAAATACCCTTAGTTTATTTTATCAATGTACCGCGAGATTCTTAACTCTAACGCGTTAAAATTGGTGTTTGTTTAAAGCTGCTACTCGGGGGACATAAGGGTTTCTAGCAAATACTCTGCGAAATTTGGCGTTTGTTTTTAAGTGAATCAGTAGTGACAGTAAAGAGCATAAATAACTTCAAGTAAATGAAACATTTTATTCACGAGAAGCTGATCATCAATTTTTTACATCTACATTATACTCTACATGCGCAACAGGTCGGTCTCCATACGAGACCTGTCCGATCGTAGAACGTATCTCAGCTGGAAGAAAGTTCCCTCGGCACCTCAGCTTCCATTAGCTAGGCACAACAACGCCAGTGCCGCACTTGCCAGCCTGGCGTAGCGCGCGGTAGAGTCGTCCAATACTAAATAATTTCGAAAGCTGTGTTTGTGGGTCTTGCTTCCAACAAGTGTACAGGTTGAGAACGGTGGACCTTCGGTGCACGATTGTGCAGATCGCTACTTTGAAAAGTTCCCCTTAAGGAGAAATCGGGTTTCACCCGATTCTCCTGAACCATGTTCGGGGTGTAAAAATCAGGTGAAATCTGGTTATGCCCGAAGACAACCAATAATACATTTACACTGTCCCCAAAATTTCAGCCGAACTATCCGGGCTATGCCTTACTGCTTTAACTCCACCAACGCGCGTAAGCCCAACAACCCAGAGCCTCCGCTTACATCCACAGCGTCACAGCGCACGCTGTATGCGCAAGAGCATGGGGAGAGGTAGAAAGAGTGTGATATAAATCTCCGCACAATTTGTGACTTAAAAAACAAACCTACAAGCTCGTGTAGCAAAGGTAGAAGCCATGGAAGCTATAAAATGTTGCATTCTTTATGCTTTTAGCGTACTTTTAAAAGACTCTACGCGGTTCTTGCACGCTTAATTCACGCCGGCGCCCAGCAAAGTCATAAAGCCAATTCGATCTGTTAGCAATGACACTACATACCACCAGGGAAAACTGAAACTTTGTCAGAAGATGAAGCATCCGTAACACAGACGAAGGGCTCGCAGTGCTGGAGCCTGTGCAGTGTGCACGCACCGGCGACTTCGTTTTTCCCGCTCGCATCTTGGCCGTCTCGCACTTGTGTGCCTCTTCTGCCATCTGTCGATGCTGCGCTCAAACAGTGGCGTTGGTCTCGCTTGTACCGCGCAGTGCCGAAAGCGGCCGCTCTTTGTCCTTTCGGTTGACTAGAAAAATGCCTTGGTTCGCAACAGTCGTAAACATTTCATACTTCCTGCGGCAGTCTTTAAAGCCTGCGCATTGCTCACCCTAATTATTTAATAACAAACTCGCTATTTACCAGCTAACCACGCGTGCTGACGGGCGTAATAGACAAGCGTCAAACTAGTCACGCCACACTCGCGAGCAAGAATAATAGAATGATTTCGAACTGTGCATGCCGTGCACGACAGGAAGGTAGGTGCAAGCTCTTTATAGAGTCAGTGTTTCGCCAAGGTAGTTCAGCTGGCAATCGGACATAAAATTTCAGGGCGAGGAATCTCGCGACCATTTGAACACGAAAGTGTTTTAGTCCCGGATACACGAATATTGCGCTGACGTCATATCCATCACGGAAGTGACGCCACTACTACGAAGCAAGCGGCTTGTAAAGGTTGCTCCCCTGCACACAGGGTCTTCTTGCGGGGAAGCAACCTTTAGTACTTAAGAGTACGTTATATTTAGGGTCGTTTGTTTTCGGGTTTTATATTTTAAAACGAAAGCGTTTTATGTCGCGATACCACGAGATTTCACTGACGTAATATCCGTCATGAAAATGACGCCAGTACACCTTTGTCGAAGCGACCCGCCAGAAGGACGTCGCTCCCCAAGCACACCCACAAGACAGCCGTAGAACCGCAAATCATGCTGAGCTGCAGATTTCGCTGCACATTTCACTTTCGTGTTTTACCGATTCCTATGACAGAGGAATCAACCACAGTTCTTTTTTCCAGCTTTTAAAGTCCACAAATTTTGATGATACTTGGGGATGCGCATTAAGTAGATATGAAATGGTGCCACTCAAGTGGAGAAATTGCCTGCACGCCTTGCAAGACTAGTTTGCCAGCTCTTCAGCATCACTCACTCGAGCAGACACGCGAAATCTACTCCCGAATGTGGCTTCGGAAGTAGCCAAAGCGGTTAAATATGCGTTAAAAATTAGGAAGGTGGGCGGCATCAATGGGAATTATTATAAAGGCCATATATTTCAGTGCTATGTTGTTTTTAAAGCAAATCTTTACTACTTTCGTCCAGCGGTTTCGCGGAGGATGCGCAAGTTAACCTTTTGACCGGAGACACACCCCTCAAAACGCACCGAATGATTCGCGGGGCCCGCTTTCGGCGCTGCGCACAAAATCTCGTTTTCTGTCTTTCTGCTCATATGTGGGGCGGCCGCCGCCGCGGTCGCGGCTGATCAGCAGATCGGCAGCAGACCAGCCCCGCAGCCTCCCATGCATGTGCCGCTGGGTCGTCTCGGGAAGAGGAACGGCGCGTTCGCCGTGAGTGAACGCCGCGTTCGACGGGCCTCCTCCTGTGAGCGTTGCACGGGACCGAGCGGATTCGAGCTCTGGTTGGCAATACAGCGACATCAAAGGGGAACCAAGCCAAATCAAGACTCAACCGGACTAAGCCAAACTCCTGCTTTGCATGTTCAGGGTTAGCTGAGCTAACTCGCAGCAATGTTTGCTACAATCTTTTAGATAGGCAAGTTAGCTACTTTCAACTAAAGCACCAAACTCCTCCAGTGCCAGTCGTTTTTCAGACGGTTTTCAAAAGGTCCCTGTAAGCGTTTGTTGCGTGCTGGACTTCAACATTCACACCGCTAGTTGTCGCTGCCGCGATATCAGTGCTTTCAGGGCGTGTGGCGTATTTGGTGCTCACGAGAAAAATCCCACTTGAGCGGTTCTGCTCACATTGTAACGAACACCTAAAAATCTGCTAATAAGGAGGGGGTTACATCCACTGAAAATTTTACTACGTAATTATTTACAACTGACCTATGTGCAGCAGTCGTGCAAGTTTTTTTTTTTTTTTTTTGGGGGGGGGGGTTATGCAGGCTATGCCTGATTTTTAATGATTTCCATATGAGATCCAATTTCTACCCATATCCCCCTCTTTCCCAAAGGACATTGCTACAAATAGGGTTGAACGGTTTCTCCTCAAAAGGCAGGCTTGTAAAAAAATATTTATGTTCACAAAATGGGACGCAACTTGGAACGAAATTCTTCTTGCAAAGTCATAATGCGCTGAAGACGTAAGGCAGGCGAATTACATAAATGTTTATACGTTATACCCACGAGGAATCTTGCTCTGGTGCTTATGCAAACTTTTTGGCGGCGCTGGCGCGTACGAGGAAGCCGTGGACATGATTAAAGATTCAAAAAATTACTTCTTATTTAAATTATTTTTTTGTATTTTTTATTTTAAAGCCTAACCGTCGCTTCAACATTCTGAGCGAAAACTTCCGCTGCTTTTAATTCTGTCTTTATTTGCAGGCGCCAAGTTTTCACTCACAGTTCCCCAGATAAAACAACTACGCGCGTTTTCGCAAAACGGAAAAAATATTGAGAACAACCTGTGTCTTTAGTAATCTGCCATGTCTCACGACCCGCTGATAAATATTAGGCTAAAATGCTTGTCAACGGAAGTTTTTAACATTCATTTGGCATAATAGAATTATCTCAGTACTTCCAGTCGTTGTCCATGGCGCTGACAGTTGCAGCCCCCGCAGAACCGCGTACACTGCCGTAAATGTCGCCTAGTTTCAGCGTTGGCCAGTCATGAAGCATGCATGAACGGGAACTTCGAAGCGGCATCAGGTCATTACGTGGGCAGATTTTTTCAGGCTGCGATGCGCACTTCAAACACGTTCATTCACCATTACCGGTCGGTAGTCGGGCTGTTTTATCTGGAAGATTAGTGCTGACAAGGCGCATTGGTAGACCTGCGATGTCTCTCATAATAAAGAGAAATTTTAATTCTTAATTTCGGGAATGGTAGCGAGAATTCGCCGCAGTGCAATATTCTGCACCTTAGAGTGGAAGTCAGCCAACATCGTCCTTCATATCAAGCCGGGCAAGCCACCCTCGTGAACTACTAACCTCTGCCAACCCCATCTGTCAAATCTTTTGGGGTTGGTCTGCATGGAACGTACAGACAAGGTAATAAAGGCACCTCATAATAGAATTCATTTTGCACTTATATTTGGCTGCAGCCTTTCAAAATGCGCTATGCTAAATAAACAATCAAATTGACGACGCATTAATGCCTTTGCTATACGGCAACTTTCAAATGACCATTGAGTGGTCCCTTACAAGCACGCCTCATGTATTTACGAAGGGGCACCCGATAGGAAATTGGGTGAACGGCCTTCGGAAGGCCTTTGAAACGGCCGTGTAGCATAGGTCACGCGAAAACTTCGCGCAATTGTTGGCGTTGACTTCCAGAAAACCTTCGACAACTTACATCGTCTTGCAATGATACTAGCAAGCCCGGGAACTGGCCCCGGCTGCCTTACCAAATCTTCAACTACGCCCAAGGTTTGTCCATGGGCGCACAGGTGCAATTGCGGGTGCGACCGGAAAACATCGCGGCCATTTGCGATAATAGGAGAGCCACCCCAAAGGCTCATTGAGTAGTTTACTTCATTCAAATTTATTGTGCGCTTCCTGAATTACTCAACCTCATAGCCATTGGGCGTCGGCAGGATTTTGTCTTGAGGGTAGCAAATACATTGCACCTCGGTTGGATGGGGGGAATGGAGGGGGGAAGGTAAATTTTATACGCAATCTTTCCATTGTAAAGCAGCGTCCCCGTGCAAGCTGATCGAAAGCACTGCTTCGCCTGTCACCCGCCTTGATAATGGCATACATCACCTTGATAATGGCATCACCTGTCAGGCGCATCACCTTGATAATGGCATGCATGGAAAGGACAGCAACAGAAAGATTCGCAGGGCACGTGTGCAGAGAAGGCACAAACTGGATCGCGATTTATTCTTTCTTTCTTTTGTTCATTTCATTCTGGCTAACTAAGAGGCAGCCTGTTCGAGGGCATGGCTTTACGATGCGCGCTAATGCTCGCGGAGGCGCCGTCCCATGGTATTTTTCATATTTCGGGGGTTTTCTTTATCAGTCAGAATAAATGAGCACGCAATTAGTTCGTCACTGAAAATACCGCAGTTAGATGCCCCTCGTGGGTACCTACAAGTGCGTCATTGACCCTTTAGTGATTAGAACAGTACTTCTCGAGTTAGATAATTAATTACAATTAATTAGTCAAGTCTCATTACCGAAAAAAATGCTGCCCGCATCTCCACAGTACTGAAAACATTATGCACTAGGTTTTCTTCGAGTTGCGCCATTACCCTTTTTTCAAATCTTGGTGCATGATAGCTGGGACACCCTGTATATAAATTAGTTCTTTAGAATTTGGTTGTTTGGTTCGATCGATTATAGGTTCGATTTTGGTGCTATTTATGTCAGTTCAGGTGGCTTTGTGTGGCTTAGGTATGTTTCTACTGTGATATAACTCCTAATGCTAGCTCAGATGATTGCTTGCTGGGAAACACATATTCGCGGCCGGGACAACAGGTCGTCGCGAGGTGATATAATGGCCTCTTGGAAAGCGCGACTGATGGTGGGGTAGTCCCCGCCGCAAATAGCAGAAGGTCCATAGGGTGTCCGTTGAAGTGTGTGCTCATCGACAATCAACGCCGAACGTCATCTTCACAGTTGGAGTTATCGAAGTGGCAGAGTTTCTTAGGTGTCTCGTCAAGCTTCATCTTAAAATATTGCTTGTTTTCTCAACAGGTTAGGGCGATGCAATAGAAATAAGAAAATACAGGGGTGTCCCTAAATTCTTTCGGCGTTCTGATGGCAGACAGTCCAACTAAACAGCGAAGATGCTATGAGCATTCTTCCGGAGTTCCAGAGTATTTGCGTGGTAACGGGAAGGAAATAAAGAAAGAATAAAAGAAGGAGATACAGAAAACAGTACGAGGGGAGTGGAAAAAAATGTTTAAACATCAGTGAACCTTGCACTCATGCGCGAGACTTGAATGGTGAAGATGTTGTAGGTGAGCATTGCCGGACACATAGTTAAGTTTCAGTATCATTGTTTATTTGCATAGTTGCGGTGCTAGTAATCGTCGCCATATGCATCGAAGAGGTCATCGTCTTCTTCGCGGCGAGTGGTAGATGCGAAGTCGTCTTCAGCATTGTAGACTTCCACAAGCTCTTCGTCATCGACTCGAGGCGGCGATGGCGGGATCTGCAAGTCGTCTCGGGAAGGATTGGTACATTCGTAGCCATTTCTCCAATTATCCATAATGATTTCCAGAGAAAGCGGCGGCCGCGGTGACCTCTCCCAAGGAGGGTGTGTTTCCATCTTTAGCATGAGGGTGTTTTCTACGCATTTCTGTGTTCTCTTTCATATCGCTCATAATAGTACATCACAAGCTAAGAAACCAACTGCAAGGGCTATGTTAAAGTCGTGGCCACGCATAACAAACAAGAAAGAAAGCACAAAAAAGTATAAAAAACCAGCTTCGATTAGCTTTTTGTCCAAGAAGACGATGTACCAAAAAGAGGTTTTGAACAACGAAGACTAAGGCCAGACTATTGGTTCTGATGAAGTTTATCGGCGGGTATTACTTGAGGGGTCCTTCAAGGGAGGAGGCTGCTCAAGTGTGGTGGTAGCAATGGAAGTATCTTCGTATTTGGGATCATCGACCAACTCGGAGAAGTGTACTCTTTACTAATCAAAGCGCAACGTTAAGATGAGTATAGCGTTTTTCAGTAAGCTTCTGATGCGAATTTTAGCTTTGCAGTGGCACAGCGTTAGTCCGGAACACCTCCGCAATGCTCGCAGACGTAAGCCCACTGTAGACACGCAGGCTTGAAAGTGCCCCAGCCGGACTTTTGCCCTTTTTTGTTCTGTTTCCCCTTCGCGGCTCACAATGTGGCCATGGCTGCCCCAGGTTAGAAGGTCGCTAGTAATGGAATTTGCGACGCTACGCTAGCTCAACGGCTGAACGTTGGTGCGGCCGAATCCACTTGTCGCTTTCAGAGGGGAGGGGGCGTGCATTTTTTGCCTGTCGTACAGAAGCCCCAAGTGGCCTCTTACGAAGGAAAACTGGCAGCGAGAGGTGCAAGAGAGACCCAAAGGGTTTTCGATTGTGGCAGTCAGCAAATGCTTAGAACATGCACCTAGGGTCACCTAGACCGAGTTGCAAAATAGGGGAGGGGGTCTGTTGGCGCTGACGGCCCTTCTGGACTTGTGTGCTGAACACGGCGGAAGCTCACTGGCTCGGAACAGATTATTATATGCACCGGAACCTCGTTCCTTGCAGTTAGTGCCTTGCAAAGCTGTACAAAAAAGGGGAGTGTATCTTCCGACAGCAAATAGCCGCTTCTGACCAGACGGTTTCGCAGGTGCAACGGGCGCAGAAGCCAGCCTTTCGAACACATTTGACGCGCCCCTTCAGTGGCTCCCACCTGCTATTAGGCGAGGGAGTTGCTAGGAAAGAACCCAGGTATAGCTAATCTGGAAATTAACAAGCCATATCTCGAAATCATCTGGAATGCAACTTGGTTTTCGTTCGTTCTAACGAAATTAGCATGGTAATGGATTAAAGTCGCAATGAACATTCTGGAAAGTTTTTGATCATCAATGTCAGCGCGAAATAAGCGAGCACGAGTGGAACAGCCGGGCCGAGGAATAAGGGCGCGGGCGGGGGCAGTTCTGGTGCGGCCTTTTGCGTCCCTCTGGCGACGCCCATGCTCATGGCCAGGTTTCGGTAACGCAGTATACGCCGATTACATGCCCATCTTATTCGCAAAAAAAGGCAACCAGGGCATTCCAAAGGACGTATCCAGCCCCGTCTAAACTGCACATCTGCTACACGAACAGATATGGCGGGGGCTGTGAACAAATGCGAGTAAATAGTTGTTTGAACCCACGCGCACTATATCGGCTCCACCAAGGGGAGCGCAGGTCAGACTCAAATTCTACGGCACTGCCACTGTAAACAATACAGCGAGGTGCTGGGATTCCTTCCAGAGCAGAACACGAACACGACCGTTGACTAGGAACAACTGTCTCAAATCGCTTACTCACTGTATTATAAAAACACGCTCACGCACACGTCCAAATACACGTACTACACGCAAGCACACACGGAGGCACGCACGCACGCAGGCACGCACGCAGGCAACCCCACCCTGCAGTACTGGCCGGTTTATCTTGTAACATGCTGACTAAATAGCCTGGCCTACAGTGACCTACTGCTGGAAGCATCTCCCGTGTAAAAAACCAAAAGAGTTTTGGGCCGGCACTATCGGTGACCTAGAGTGGTCTTCAATCGGTCGCATTCAACAGAAACACCCCTCCGTGTACTTAAGCGATAGCGCCTTCTTATCAGATATGTCGGCTGGTTTTTGTACTCAGATCAGCACATTGCAAAGGTGCTCGCTGGGGAGGTTCCATTCTCTTCGGTCCACGTGGCGTGAAGAATCAAGACCCAGAAAAGTGAGTAACCACATTACACTGCCAATCGCTCGTTTGAAAACGTTGCGTTTTATTAACATCTTCAAGCAATGCCTGGTTCATTTGGTAACTCTGGATTGTATCGAATAACCACGCGTGCCATTTTTCAGGGTAAATGCAGTTTGTGGCGTAGGATATTTGTACTCGTCTAAAATCAACTAAACCCCGCAAGATTGACGCATATGACTGGAACAACAACGCTGCAATCAGCTCCTTCTGTGTTCATCCCAACATGTTTGCCTAGCGCCCTGTACCATCAGACCTTTATTTATTGAGAACCGAGTACATCAGTAGTTTTGACGAGGGTGAACAAATTCCCAGTGCATAATAAATAATTATGGCAAGTTCATTTCGTTCTAATTTACCTACAGTTAGGTCAATGCGAAACGCCCTTGAACGCAAAGAGTTCACCGTTTCTTTTTGCACGGGATTCCTCCCGCTATATATTTTATATATATATATATATAGACGCAGTAGTATAAGAATCTTCTGGAGGAGCCAGAAGAAATATTTGATGAAATGGTTGACTCACGATTAAAAACGAAACCAGTGTTTTACTGACATTTCGACTGGAAGCCCAGTCTTCATCGCTTACTCCGATGAAGACTGGTCCTGCAGTCGAAACGTCAGTAAAACGCTGGCTTTGTTTTTAATCGTGAGTCAACCATTCCCAGCTAACTAGTACGTAGCCTCTTCAGCGCACCATCTTGGTACAATATGTTTTGGGAGGGTTCCCATCAAACACCAGTTCTAGCCGTTTCCCGATACCAGACGCCTCCGGCAGGAGACCATGTATTGACAGCTGGCGGGAGTTACCAATCGTGAGTCAACCATTTTCTCAAATATATATATATATATATATATATATATATATATATATATATATATATATATATATAGGGTGACCCAGCTATCATGCACCAATATTTAAAAAAAAACAGCGATGGCGTTACTTGACGAAATCCTAGTGCTTAATGATCGCAGTACCGTGAATCAGAGGAAAATTAAATTAAAATAAATTAATGATAATAATTCTGACACAGCAGCAACAAAATACACTAGTTGTGGTCTGGTGGTCATACTCAGCCCGTGTACTCTACTGCAGTGCTTGACCTCTGCTGGATCTTTATGTCTATTTGTAAAAAGATCGGGCGCGAAATGCGGTTCACTTTACTTCCACGAACCTTGCCCTTATTCACTAGAAGTAGAGATCTAATATTTTAAAAATATCAGCGGGTAAACGATTCCTTCAGTTGTCATCGGTCTCATAACTGCCTACTGTGTATCTTGCGCTCTTTGGCTTTAGAGTATCAAAATGCAGATAGGCAGTTCTTTTGTATTGGCTCAACTAACTGCCATATTCAGTTTACAAGTAGATCCCTCATTATTATGCGAGAGTTCTTTATTTTTATGGTGAGTTTTTAAGCACAGAGTGTGCTTTCAATTTGGCACGGGCCATTTGGGATTCGGTGGTGCAATGAAACTGGCGACTTTTTATTACCAACTCGCCCAATTTTCAACCCTCCTCTGGTCACCCGGCCACCAGTCCCTCGAAGGGAACGAGGCGGCACACGCCGCTGCCCGTGCTCATACACACCGGGCCGTTACCTCAGAGGGAGAAAACAATGACCGAAGCGCCTCAAAGCCAGCACCAATCCATACATACACCGAAATCTTATCCCACTACAAAAACGACCGCCGTCGCTTCCCGCCACCTCATGCACAACTAACACGCGACGAGGAAACCACTTTCCGGCGCCTCCAAACCAATTCGTATCCCCATAACACCCTACTGAACGCTATGTACCCCACCCAATACCCTGCCACCTGTAACTTTTGCCCTGTTGCAGGCACCCTATACCACGTGGTATGGGAGTGTCAACGGACCCCCACTCTAACCCCAAATCCCAACCCTACATATGAGCAGTGGGTGGAGCAGCTGACCAGCTCCGAGCTCTCGGACCAGCGCCGACTGGTGGAACGGGCCCGGACGGCCAGCCAGCTCCAAGGCATCTTGGAATAAGGATGCCTCTCACTGGGTGGAGGCCCTAAGAACATCCTCCTGCTCATTACTAAAATAAATGTTTGTCTCTCTCTCTCAACCCTTTTACAGTTTTTTTTTTTTTTTTTGCGTACCTCGACTGAGTGCATTGTTCGAGGGAGAGCTGTAAATTAAACGTTCAAGCATTCAGTAATCTTAAGTTGGCTATCAACGAAAACTCGAAATAAGGTGTGCACGTAAGACTTGTCTTTTATGAAAAGAAGAGAGACTAAGCGATGCATTTTATTTTAAATGCCTGTTTATGAGCTGTGACAGCTTCTGAGAGGGAGCTACGAGGAGATTTCGAATTGACAGTTAACTAGCTATCTTTGCTGGTACCGGTCGCCTCAGGAGTGTTTAGCTCCTCCGCGCGCACAGAGAGATGGTGCTGCCTGTAGCAAAACAATCCTAACCGACTGCTCCCTGACGCGATAGGTTTGCTGCAATTGAAACCGCGGTCCCGTTCTTGTATCTCTTCAAATGTCATGTTTCTATAAGGTTTCGCCCGGCAGCATGTTAGGTGTAACCCCGACAAAGTGATATAAGGTATACGCAAGGCGCGCTTTTTATACATGAAGAAAAACATGTGCGGACATCTTCGTTGCCGCAGAATAAAGGAAGGTTTTATTTTCTCGTTACGCCATTAAATTGAAATCTCATCTTGTTTTCTGGCCTGTGTATACTGCAGATGCTGTACCAGACCAGCCTCATCGTCTTCGTCACGCTGGCTCGTGTTGCCAATCAGTGCAACGGCGAACCCCACCTGCGGCTGCGCCTGGTTCCTCCCATGAACATTTCGGTCACCTGCCCCGCCGTCAACG
The DNA here is from genome assembly GCF_048455015.1 of Haemaphysalis longicornis. Taxonomy (NCBI): domain Eukaryota; kingdom Metazoa; phylum Arthropoda; class Arachnida; order Ixodida; family Ixodidae; genus Haemaphysalis; species Haemaphysalis longicornis. The sequence goes on along the minus strand of NW_027526204.1, from coordinate 152,980,123 downwards.
AAGCCGCGGAAGGCGCCCAGAGGACGGCTTGGTTCTTCCCCAACGGCAGCCGCATCCTTAGTGGTGGTAGAATCACGACCAAGGCTTCGTCGGGACACCTTCACATCGTTGACCCAGTCACCGAAGACCTCGGTTCTTACATTTGCGTGACTGTGAATACACAAAGAGATAACGCTACTGACCTTGACGCTGCGCTGCGGTTCGTGGACATCTACAGTGTTGGGACGAAGACACTGCAGCAGAGGGCGTGGTTCGGAGGAATGGCCGCACTCTGCGTTTTGGCGGCCGTAATTTTCTTGGTTCTGGTCTACAAGTTCCGGTACAGGGAGGAACCGACTAAACAGAAAACGACTACACCTGGCGCTGCAAGCGTGAATACCGCTTACAGCCACGACGAAATCTTAACGGCATTTTGATTGTCTAGGTCGCAAAGATCGAAAAAATATCCCGATACAAATAAATTATGTGTACATATAGTTTTTATACCATATATTTGTCTAGGTTTGAATAAATATTAATAGATACATTACAAATCCCATTTGTCTCCGCGACAGCGATAGGAACATAAATAAAATCCAAAGCAAATAAAATGTCGGGCGACCTGGAACAAATCCATTGTATACGTGCTCAAGCATAGATCCTCCGTGATCGCTTTTGTACTGCTCAGTCCATAGGTCAGGCAAGTATTCCTGCCGCTTCAGTACATTTGCACAGCCGCGTGTATCACGCTCTTCTCTCGATAATTTTATCTGAGCAAAGAACAAAACAGGGCCGCCGCAAATTACAACTTCAATCGACGCATTCGTTAATAATTATTTAGTCACTAAATTGATCGATCAAATAATTAGATAGTTGATCAATTATACTATAATCGTCAATTATTTAATTGCGTAATTATTTAGTTGCGATTGAATTCATTGATTAATTGATAAAATATTTTATTTGATTGATTGATCGACTGATCGACTGATTGATTGATCGACTGATCGACTGATTGATTGATTGATTGATCGATTGATTGATTGATTGATTGATTGATTGATTGATTGATTGATTGATTGATTGATTGATTGATTGATTGATTGATTGATTGATTGATTGATTGATTGATTGATTGATTGATTGATTGACTTACGCATGCAACTGATTTGAATAGCCGTTTTATAAAGCATACACATTCTGCGCGTGTGTGCTTCTGTGTGGATATGTAAAGGTATACTGGGCTTTGAAGTACACGAACAGAGTTTTTCTGGTCGCCCCTCCTAGCGCCTGCGCGCTAATATAGTTTTTCGCATAACTCAGCAGAACCTCGATCTGTCATTTCACAACGTTCTCACTGAGACGCCTTGTAACAGTCTGATGAGCATTTGTATCTAGCGAAAGTTGTGTTGCTATGAATATGTATGATACCCAGTGCATCAGAATGTCACATTTTTCGTCAGGTGTGTACAGAAGCATCATGGCAAAGTGACGCTGATACGGGCTGTGATATTGATCGCCTCTACCAGCTTTAAATTAAAGTGCATACACTTTTCATTTCCGGATAAGCACAATATTTTACGCTTTTATATGAGTCCCGCCACCACGGCAGCGAATGATTTATTGAGAGAGAGCGTTTAGTGCAAAATGTAAGAAATCCGTACTAGTGTTTAGGGAAGTCATATGTTCCTGTTTTCTTCAGTCATACCCATTCTGCCTACTTTTTTTGTAAGCTTTGTGCCTAAAAGGGCCAGATCGACAGGGAATAACTTACTTTATGACAACGTGACAACGTCTGCTGCCGGTAAATTATAAACGTGGTATTTACGGTGACATAGGCTTGTTATTTAATTCGACAATGACAACCATTAGGCGTGAAATAGTTTCTCAAGGCCATTTTCCAGAAGTCTGTCCGGAGTAGCTGGTATAGTATTCAGCTTAAACGCGCTCTGCGTCCGCGGCGGCCGCTTTTCTGACGGAGGCGAAAAGCAAAAACTCCCGTGTGTTCGAGATTTCGGAGCACGATAAAGATCCCCAGGTGGTCCAAATTATTCCGGAGCCCTCCACTACGGCACGCCTCATCGCCTGCGTTCCGTTGGCGCGTTAAACCCCACAATAAATCAAACGCGCTCTGCGTACGGTTGAACTACAGACACGGTCTGATCAAAGAGCAAAAAGCAGTCTGATGAGCAGTGTAGCAAGGATAAAAAAACCTGAACTGTGTCTTCCGCGCGTACTCAAAGACAGTTCCCTTTCATTCTTTGGCATTGTTTCTTTCCCATTCATAAAATCTATGGTGTGCACGCTTACATAATTACCATGGACTCCTGAGCGCATGCTAATCGTTTTAAGAACCTTGCGTAGCGTCTGGTGATTCGATCGTGCGAACGCAATTTTCTGCCCAGTCCCATTTCACATCAGCACCTAACACAAAAAGTGAGATTCCTGTCATTTTAGTGGTTTGCAGACATCGTTCTGTTCTCAAAGTCTAACACTTAAACAACAGTAAGTTTGGCCTGCATAATATCTACAGTAAGAAAACAAAATTCCCTAAACAAAAACCAATAGTGGCGAAGAGAAGTTCGTTTGCACCTTTAGCGCCGCAATACTAGAGCTTTTTTCTCAACCCTGTTAGGCGCATTTTTTTTTTTTTTTGCCCATGCAGTCTTTAAGTTCTGAGGGAACGAAAATTCTTCGTTTATGTATTGCCGGCCTGCAATTTTATTCAGCTTGTGGAAAAAGTTCATGCGCGTACGCGAGTACAAAAAAGAGCGTTTTTGGCTCGCCCCCCTCTACGCTTAAGCATACGTGGCCCGTGCTTGAAATCGGCGAGACAGTGTCTAAAGCCGCTTTCGAGCTCAGCGCGTGAATAGAACTGATTAAAACCTTCCTATTCACCCCGAACTCCTTCTCCAAGCTGACTATTATGAAGTGTTCCCAGGACATTGTCATCCAAGGTCTACCCATCCTTTAGTCCACCATTTTATTTATCAAATCACGGCCCTCCAAACATCATCAAACCCTTCTCACTGCAGCCTGTGACGGCCCTCCGCCGAAGCATTCCTCGAACCACCCCTAGTCCAACTGCCCACCGGTGACCCCAATCTTCCTCCTGAAGTCAGGCTGCGTAAATATAAGCAGCGCAAACAATAACGCCTCTAGGCTCTCACATTTCAAGGCCACCTCGCCTCCTTTTCAACCAATGAAGCGAGCGCACAAAATCTTCCCCAAAAAAGCTCTTCAAGAACACTTCTACTGCCCAGAAGACCACCAGAAAATAGTAATACCCACAGAACAGCCCCCCAATGCCACCACCCCGACCTAGCCGTCACCAACCATCACCAACGGAACCAGAGTAAAAGACATGGAGACGCAGAGAAGAAACAGAAAAAACAACCGCTGGTCTAACAACTGAATTTTATTAGGTAGAAAGGCGATTTATATGCATGAAGAAACCACAGCAAAAACAAACGATAAAGCAAGAAATGCAAAAAAAAAACACCGTGCAGAGCAACATGAAGAGAAGGCCAACTACTACAGGAGCCAAAAACCAATCAAGACTTTCGCAGATATGCACTCTCTTTTGAATGAAGCAACACACTGGCTTGGCTGACGCACGTTTCATCCCTGTCCGCAATGTGGAAAGCTTCTTCAGCTTCACGTCTGATCTGCCATCCATGTTTGAACAAAATGTTAGTGCCCTTGTAGATCTGGCGAGCAGCCCCGTTTAATACAGTGTGATGACAAATGAGAACTGGCGAAACCTTTTAATCATAAATGATGCTCACGTAAACCTACATTCAGGCAGCGGTCCGTTTAGCCCACATACGTTCACCCACACGGCAGGGAAATACTAGATAGCCTTTGTGCATGCAACATTGTGGCTAGCATGCTTAACGCCGCAGTCTTCCACTTGTATATCATACCTGCGCTTTGCCCTATTATCTACTCTAGCGCAAACAGAACGGAGCTTATTTCGGTCTGTTATAGCAACCTCCACACCATACCGCAACCCCACTTTTTTCAGCCATGAACGTAGATAATGACATCGACTATTCTTTGTTTTTGTTTGCTTCATTTGCTACAGCGAGATTCTTTGTTACAGATTTAAACGATTTCACACGTTTTTCACCTGTTCATGATAACAGGGCTTCCGGGAATCCGGCCTGCCTTAACTTTTCAACTTGTCCATCAAAATTATTTCCCTTTAGATGAACGCAGGGCTTTGTAGCGTAGAAAACCGGGCTGGTTGGTACAGAGTCATGTTCGCAGCCCACAAATAACGGGACAAATGTGAGGATAACACTGGACAAGCGCTGAACCAAAACTAATTTTTTTTATTGAACAGACACGGATATAAAGCCATTGAACGTATAAAACAGATAAAAACCTGACGCATGAACCCATCAAAAGCAACTGCGCAGGCGCACGTTCTCATGTACCGCTCTCATCAAGATATGCAAATTCTGCATCTAAAAGCGACAAAGACGGAGCGCTAACACACGAGTCAGACGTTTTTCGAATTTTATATGCTTCCACTACTTCCCTCGTCTTTTGGTTGCCGTGCCAGAACAGTATACTGTTGTATCATGCAGGAAAGGCGTGCAACCACAATCACTGCAATGGGTGGAAAGATGGCCTGAAGGCATACCCTTAAGTGAACTGTCATGCTCCCGCAAACGAACATTTAAGCAGCGGTCCGTTTGACCAACATAAAAGCGACCACATTTGAGAGGAATGTAATAAACCATGTTTCATCTGCAAAGAACAAACTGGTTATCATGGACAGATGCGGTTCAACTTATTTTTGGCCGACAACACCACTTTGACGTTATATCTGCTCCCCACTTGTTTTCAAACGGCGTGAAACATTGTGCATGTACGGGATTACAACGATCCTTTCCTTCTTTTCCTTGACATTATCACATGCTGGAGACAAGTTTTTCTTTTCCATATGCAACTTACGACAGGCATGACCCAATGACTGTGCACTAACTGTGCAATAAAGCTACACTCAATTCGGGGAAAACAAGACTTGAAAATGGCCGATCTGAGGCAGTTGAAAACAATCCAATATTTCACAATCTTAGAATGTGCCGATGAAGAGTCCAGTAGAGGCTTCTTCGATCGCGAACTATAGATCCAGCATACATGATTCTGCTCGAATCCAAAAACTGGGTTATTCTTTCTTTTAGCGGTTCGCACGTAAACGTCAGCTCGAATGCGAGATGTTTGAATGCTCTCAAAATGTCTACCATTTTTTCTTATAGGGTCACAGTCTTCACAAAATACTAAGTAGTCATCTACAAACCTGAATGTTTTTAGTGCCAAATCCTCCAAGTCCCGTTCAAATACACGGTAGACATGAACCAAGAAAATGTCACTAACAAGGGGAGCAACTTTCGAACCAATGCAGATTCCAGATCTCTGCACATAAACACTGTTACACCGTCCTACAATAGTTGATTCTATGTAGAAACACAGCAGCTCCAAAACGGATCCCACTGAAATTTCGCCACTTTGTATAAACTTACCCTCGTCGTTGTAGACGGTGATGCATTCTTTCACAGACACCAAAACTTGTTCATGCGGAAGGGAGTAGAAAAGGTATTACACATCAATGCTGAAAGCAGAGCACCAGTCTGGATTACGTTCTTGTAAAAATTCAGTCACTTCCACTGAACTAGGAATAAGAAAAGGGTCTAGAAAAGAAAAGGGTAAGTTGAACCGCATCTGTCCCGCCATCGAAAAGAGTATTACTAGAACGGGCCGAGCCAACAGGTGTGGTGTCAAACACGAAAAACAGTTTCTTCCTTGCAGATCAAACGTGGTCTATTGCATTCCTCTCAAATGTGGTCGCTTGTATGTTGGCCAAACGGGCCACTGCTTAAATGTTCGTTTGCGAAAGCATGACAGTTCACTTAAGGGTATGCCTTCAGGCAATCTTTCCACCCATTGCAGTGATTGTGGTTGTACGCCTTTCCTACATGATACAACAGTACTGTTCCGGCACGGTGACCAAAAGGCAAGGGAAGTAGTGGAAGCATATAAAATTCGAAAAATGTCTGACTCGTGTGTTAGCGCTCCGTCTTTGTCGCTTTTAGATGCAGAATTTGCATATCTTTATGAGAGCGGTACATGAGAACGTGCGCCTGCGCAGTTGCTTTTGATGGGTTCGTGCGTCAAGATTTTACCTTTGTTTGATACGTTCAATGACTTTATATTTGTGTCTCTTCAATAAAAAATTTTGGTTTTGGTTCAGCGTTTGTCCAGGGTTATCCTCCCTTTTGTCCCGTTATTTGTGCGCTGCGAAGAAGAAGCATGACTTCGTGACAGCAGAACGCCAACACGATAAAGCGATAGCGTTCTTTATGAGCTTAGGAAGCCATTCTGCATAAACTGCGCTTGAACGTGGCCTACACGGGACATTACCTGTACAAAATCCAGCAGTCATCTTCGCCTTTTTGTTCCACATGGGGCTGACGAGAAGACATTCATCATGTTATATGCGTGTGTCCAAAGCCCGGCGAGCACAGACAGAAACTCATATTATCTTTGGGGAGGCTGCTTGGTGCGGGACTCTATCTGAGGGCTGTTTTGGGTCCTTGGTCGGGTCCCAGTCAGTCTACACGTGCAATCAAAGCTCTCTTGGAGCTTCTTCACAGCACACAACTGGGCAGAGTTTTGTGATTGAAAATCTTGGGCGCATCAAATGACATATTTTCATTTTTATACTTTTTTTCTTTTTGTTTTTCTTCTATCATCTAGCGTAGCAAGCCAGCGCAACGGATCGTCTAACATTGCTGGTCTCCAGTAAAGTTATTTTCTCTCTCAGAATGACCAGGCGAATAATACAATGGCCTAACCTACCGTGGGACGTACACCCAACATGTGCGGCCTCTCCCAAACTGTACAGACAAATCTAAACACTGAATACAACCATCTTTCAGTGTTTCAACCGTAAAGTTGAGGCCAAGACGCCTTAAAATGCCTACCGTGGGGCTTAGGCTAGAAGCTTTGTCGAAAATAACCAGGTAATCATCCCCATAACGAAAAAATTTGTTCATCATAACGTTAAAATCCTTATCGAGCACGCGGTCAGCTTTGCAAGAAATATATTGCTCAAAATTGTGGCCACTCGAGTGCCAATACAAACACCCGACTTTTGCGCAAGCACCTCCCCGTCGCGACATATTACCAAAGAATTTAAATGAAAAGACAAAAGCTCCATAAAGGCCGCATGTATTCTTGAAATCCATTTCATCATTCTCTAAAGTCATCCACTCTTTAACGGCTGGCAAGATGTGAATATGAGGAATCCAGAAGAACAAATCTTCAACGTCAATGCTAATGGCAGAGCTATCAGAAAGGGTATGCATATTAAGATATTCCACCCCAGCAAGTGAATTAGGGACAAGAAAAGAATTTTACACGTGCGAAACCGCTAAAAACTTTTGAAGCATACCAGAAACACAGTAGTTCCACGTGTCTCGCTCCGTAATAATGGCGCGAAGAGGAATGCCGAAGAAAACATCAAGGTGAAGCTTGTTAGCCCTCTTGACCGCCTGAGCCAACTTAGTCAAATTGATATCCGTCAACCAAGAGCAGGCTTTCTTTCTTCTTGCAAGCAAGTGAACACCAGTTTTCCTAAAGTTTTTGTCGACGGCTGCTAAATTTTTCTCACTGAAAAGAACTTCTGACATAACCGCAAAGGAACCTTCCTTTGTCAGACTCCAGCACACGTAGCTCATTGTATAGAAGGTGGCTGACTACTGAAGACATGCCCGCTTGCCTGACAGAATCCATGCAATCATTAATGCCCCTGTACATTTCAAGTTCCGGAACTCTATAACTGACTTCTCTGTCCAACATTACCGTCTCTGGCCGACGTCACCGCTGTGGGAGGTGGTTATCAACCACCTCAAATTTTCTTACTTTCGCACAATCACCCTCTGTCATCACGATACTTTGATTCACATTTATCCAAAAAAAAAGGAAACTCACCTGACAACATTCTCGGAATCAACATTTACAGCAAAAATCGGCCGAGTAAAAGCAATTTAACCGCGATATACGCCATGAACGACGCCCTCATGTCAATTTTCCGTTGACGACGAGTGCCACCTTCAAAAAAACTTTCGTAATAACTGAAACTTTCATCTCATTATTTCTCCCCCCTCGCCCCCCCCCCCCTCTTTTAAAACAGTTTTTTTCCTATTGCAGAATCTGTAGCTTTCGCCTTAAAACGCCAACAAAGCCAGTGAAGATCCAACCCTCGTGTTATAACTACAACCCCGTTTTTGTCTAGTGTCTCGCTAAGCAACTTGTGCTAAAACTGTTGGCGGTGGTTTTTATGGGGACTTATACATATGCATGGAAAAGGAAAATTCATAGGGACACTTAGGACTCCTTATGTGTGTTATAGGCGAATCCGTTGGCTCTTGTGACTTTTAGCTTCCACCTGGCGTTGTCTCATTGCTGCTCTTCGATCACGCTTCCGACGCTTAACTTCAGCCTCGGGCTGTGCACGTCGTGAAGTTGCATGGCACTCCTCTGTCATCATGTTAGTGGTGATGGTTGCGGGTTGAGGTGCGGGAAGTGCCGACTTTGCTTGTCGTGCTGCATTCTGGTGGTCCCTCACTTCTTCCGAGGCATGCATCCGTGGGCGTCCACGTTTCCCAGGTTAGGCTGAGATAGACGTTACCAAGACGATCACATGCAAACGGAAAGTGAGCCGCGGGAGACAATGCGCTCGTTTGATGGTTTCAAGGTTTCAAAGTTTATTTCAAAAAATGTAGTAATGTGCGATTAAACAATGTAAGTAAACAAGGGGAGGTCCCAAGGTAAGAAACCGTGGGCGGGACCTCCTATGCTTCTACGCCATAAATAGCGAGCATGTAAAAAGACAGTTGGACGTTAGCAATCCATTAGCACATAAGGTAAAAAAAAATAGTGGCGATACGGAAACACCTCAAAAGCACACAATAACAACGTATACCTAGAATATGGCTCAACTGAATATACTGCACAGACCACATTATAGCAAACCATTCAAGAAAAAAAATTGAAAAAGTAAAGTACAATACATTTTTGTTAGAAATAACTTATACATGGGTACACGCAAATAACAAAAAACAATCAAGAGGCCAGAAGTGTTCTTCACAACCAAAACCAGTAGTAAAGAATAACAGGGATTTTGAGTTTTTAAGGTCAATGCTTAAAGTGTTCCAAAAGCTTATTGCGGAAAATGCGATAGTTTGTTTTCCAAAATTTGTTCGTACTTTGGGTAATAACAGATTACTTTGAGACGCAAAACGTGTATTATTACGGTTGGACATTAAATGAGAAGGGAACATGTATAGTACAAAATAATTATTTATTGTACACAATAACATGATGGACATGGTGACGTCGTAGCCAAATGTTAATGAATCGGTGGTGGTGGTAGTGGTTTGCGGGCGAGGTAAAGGAAAGGTAATGCACTGGGGATATTTTGCATACAACCTGCATACAACCCAAGGCAGGGGAAGGGAAATATAGGGGGAGTGACAGGATAAGGAGAGAGAGAGAGAGAGAGAGAGAGAGAGAGAGAGAGAGAGAGAGAGAGAGAGAGAGAGAGAGAGAGAGAGAGAGAGAGAGAGAGAGAGAGAGAGAGGAGGGAGAGTTATAAAGAAACTGTCAGTCCTAGAAAGCTGTCAGTCCGGACACATCAGTCAGTCACTGCACTCCGGGCTACAGCCACTGCGTGAGGCCGGTCGTCTACAGGTAATGGAGCAGATGGGCGAAGACTTTCCGTTGGGTTCCCGCAGGCCGCTTCGGGAACAGATGGTCCTCCATGCAGGCACTGGGAAGGCCTCGACGCTGGAGCAGTCGGTGGAGCTCTACTCTCGGCCTCGCGTGGTGGGGGCAAAAGCAGAGTAGGTGATCCAGAGTCTCTGCTTCCGGACAGTCCGCACATGTAGGGGAGTCGTTGCGACCGTGTCGGTGCAGGCGCTCCGCCACATTGACGCAGTCGAGACGCATTTGGAGAAGCAGCCAGCGGGAGGCCGTGCTGATGCGAGCAAGCAACGGTCGCTGCGCCAGGCCACTCACAACCCGAGGGGCGGGGTGCAAATCGGTCGTGAGCTTCTTGCTGCAGCCGCCATCACCCCGGTGCAATCGCCTGGAGCGGGTACGGTATAATTGTAAGTATGTTGTCGCCTCATCAAATGGGGGTTTTGACATCGCCGTACGCAGGCCACTCGCCGTAATTTTCACCGAGCAGACAATGTAAGGCTTTCGCCTTGAAAAGCTCGATATAACACCTATAACTTTTCATGCCATCAAAAGCGCCTCACGTTGGATTGGCTGAATATATCTGTATGTGATATCGCCACTTGTAGAGCACAAATGTTTCCCATGGTAACCCGAGCTTCCAATCTCATGCACCTCTCCTGCCATGAGCCCCCCTTGCGCGAGGGGTGATAAGGCTTCTGCTATCTGGGGCTGTAAACAGACCCGTACGCCGAGAGCTCCCCGGAATTTCGCTGGGGACATGCTGGCTAGGTGTGGCTTCCACGGGCCGCTCAAGTGGGCTCTTTAGGGGTGAGTGCGTCTCTGCTTCTCGGCTCTGCATTACTTTCTTGTTTGTGCAGCTCTACACGAGAGAAACCGCGATGGCGTGTTTACGGGCTGCATTCTCGTTAAACGGAAGCAGTCTAAACAGGGTGCCTGCTAAACAGAGTCACATATTCGCCGTAGTTTAGTGTTTGCAGCAGAACTTATCAGAAAGGGGAAGGCTCACTGAAATAAACTACATAAAAAAACTGCGGTTTCAACTCTCTCCATTGAAGCCTTTACATGCAGGTGGCCTAATGTTCTAGTTTTTACGCATGAACAAATATGCCCTAACTTTGAAGATTCGCCCGAACCCAGGAAGCTCTGCGATAAAATCTCGCATACCGCCTAGAACTAGTCGAACTAATGAGCGTAATCGGGCGGTCTTGAAGTGAGCCAAACTTAAGAGAACTAATGTGCAAACAAAATGATTAACAATTAGATACATGATAATAGTGAATAATTGCGTAGGTGATGGCGGTAGAAACGAGGAAAAGTACGCCCGCGCTACATACGGATTGACTTCGGGGAATGTCCCTCCAAATTCAGTATGTCCCGCCTGTCTGCTTTCACATTTTAGCGCCGCACGCTTAAAGCTGCCGGACGCCAATTGCAGACCACTGATTTTTTACTCATTAGTTTTTCTTCCTGGCTTATCTTGCTACACTACGCACTGAGCACTAGGACGCGGGAACTATTCGCGGTCGCGGTGACCACTTTTCTGTTGGAGGCGAAAAGCAAAAACGCACGTGTGTACGAGATTTCGCCGCACGCTAAAGACCTCTAGGTGTTCAAAATTAATGCGGAGCCCTCCACTACGGCGCGTCTCATGGCCTGCGTTGCGTCGGCGCGTTAAAATCTACAATCAATCAATTGCTACGCTACCATACGCATATCCTGCTGAATACGCGGCACATGATCTTTGCATCTGCTATTATTGATGCGAAATAATGGAAGCTCAAGCGTGAATCGTTTCCAAGAAAGGGATCCGGAAGGCTGCCAAAGTCATCGCTCTGCACGAAAGCTAAAATTTATTGATAGGTGGCCATCTCTTTAGTACGTAATTTGCCTATTGCGTAATTTACATTTGCGGCACAAGAGGTCTCGTGAAGACGAGGTAAAGGTGTTTCCTGGCCGGTGGCTGCTCTACTAACGAATGCACCGCCGCAAAACAAGGGCGATGTGCGAACAGCCCTGATGACATTCAACAAGAAATTAGTGTCGCATGTCTCATCAATGTAAATAGGGTAAATCAGATACATTTAAATTTAATTTCACTAAAAGAAAGACAATTGCTTTCAAGAACCTTTGGCAAACAATTATGGTTGATAAATGCGTCATGTTTTTTTTTTATTTACATTCCTGGGTGGTAATCCCAGTGAACTATCCCTAATTCTTGGGGGTAACGATATCGCTATGTGAAGGGAGGACAAATGAGACGATCCATGGTTGATGGCGAAGTGATCTATTAACAAAGGGCCGCCTGGGAGGCTCAGCGGGAGTAGGTTCGATTCCCGGCCACGGCGGCCGCTTTTCTGGTGGAGGCGAAAGGCGAAAACGCCCGAGTGTTCGAAATTTCGGCGCACGTTAACTATCCCCAGGTTGTCAAAATTAATGGGAACCCCCTCCTACAGCGTGCTTGATCGCCTGTGTACCGTCGGCGCGTCAAACCTCACACAGTAATGAATGTATTTACAAAGAGATACCATCCGTATATTGCTGTTATGGCGGCCATGACCGAACCTGCACAGGCTGCGCGCCACGCACAGCTTCTTCATCGTCCATTGCTGCGACTGCAGCGGTATCTCCAGCTGCCCTTTTCTTCGTCTTCGCGTGACAATAGTCACTTTATTTTTAACTACCCGCTTTCTTTACGTACCAAGCCTGTAAAGCCTGCGCGAAGGTTTTCCGGCTTACGATAATTTTATGTTTCTTAAATACACCACATGCACTACTTTTAAATACGTTCAAACAACAATTGCAAGTGTTGTGCATCTCCCTAAACTCGTTGTGTACTCTGTCCTCCCCGAAACGTGCATCTTTGAAAGGCATTTGCCAATTACTTACGGGAATGGAATCACGATACGCTTCCGAAGAGTTTATGCTCTTTTCAGGCCCCTGAAAAAAGCAAAGGGCGCCGATAGCGTGCCCTCTGAAAGTTGAAAGCAACACTGCGTGCGGTGCAATTAAAAAAAAAACAACCAACAACGAAAGATACCTACCAAACTGCAAAAGCAGTGAACCGAAAGCGGTTGCGTTAAACAAGCCGTATGTCAACTAGTATGCAAAACCCGTTAACGAACCCGTGCCTCTCCCATTTTAAGCATTGCTGTGAAGGCTAATTTATTATCTGGGTATAAAATATTGGCGCAGCTTGCACTGGTGGTGCAAGGCTGGAGAAACAGCAGAGCTGACGGGGGCCCCTCTCCCTTCGTCGGAGACCCGGCTGTTCAAAGCCAACATGGATTTCCCAACTTGCCGCAGAATGCTCACCGTGACTGGCAGGCTGCCCGGATCGTTTTGTCCGCGGCTTTTCACATCTCTTGCCAAAGTGAACAGCGTTAACACACGCTAGAACCCGGGGCCAAGTTCTAAGGAAACGCCTGCGCTACGAACCCAAAGGGAATGCTGTGCTCCTGGAAAGGGACGATAGGTCAATCGCATAGACGCCGGTTTCATGATGCGGGGGACCCGGTTTGGTTCCGACCACGGGAAGTGTTTTTCTATCTTTCTCTCCAGTTGGCTGCAGATGTTATTGTTTGCCCCGCGGCTAACGTCGCACCCCTCGGGCCCAAGGCCCAGTGGCTAGGTTGCCGGTTTGGTCCCGAGTTCAGATTCCGGGACCTCGTTAACCACATTTTTTTCTTGGGGCTTCGAGCTTTTTTGGTGCGACGGATGGACAAAGCTCGGCCTAAACAGCTCTGGTGTTAAGAATGAAGGTATCCTCTTTATAGTAGACTGCGCCTTTGGTAACACGGTATTCACAATTAGACAAGACACACGTAGCAAGTGGACAGCACCAGCACTCATGCTGTCTACTTTGTTCGTGGGTTTTCTCTAATTGTTCGTACCGTGCACCCCAAAGCGCAGCGCACTATAATGCAAAAGCAACTAGCCCAATGCCTTAAACTACTGAAGATATCCTCATAATCTTTAGCACTCGAAAAGCAGCTGCAGTGTGATTTCCCGTTACAGACCATGAAGCCGAGGCGAATCCTCCTCCTCTTAGTCCTGCTGTGCGTCGCCGACTGCGGCAGCTGCCAGCGCCGCGTCCGCCTTGTGCCCCCGATGAACGCCACGGCCGTGTGCCCCACCTCGTTGGGCGACGCACGCGACGTCGGCACCACTCTCTGGTTCTTCCCGAACGGAAGTCGCATCGTCGCCTCGCGGAGAGTGAGTGTCAGCGAAGTGTATGGCGTGCTCAACATTCTGGACCCGACCGCGGAAGACTTGGGGGTCTACATTTGCGTCTCCATAAGTGATCCAACTCACGGGCAAGGCAAAGGCGGCATGAATGCAACTCTCTCGTTCGTGGAAATCTACACCGCTCAGCCGAGAACCCTGGCGGACAGGCTTTGGCTGGGGGGTCTGGCTTCTCTGTGCGTTCTCGTCACGGTCGTGTTCGTGTACCTCGTGTGCCGCTTTAGGTATAGACAACCGTCACACGAGAGTGGGAAGTCACCTGCCGGAGACACGGCGGGTGCGGCCAACCGGTGCTTCGATCAAGAGGAGAATTCTACGGTTTTCTGAAAGCTGCGCGAAAGCTCGAATCGAATTGATACAAGACATAGAAGTGACGTTGAGATTTATTTTCCAATTGGTCCTCTTTCGAACCCGTCCAGAAGAAATGTTCGATTGAATTGAAAATGCAAAAATTATTTGATTGACTCCGACAGATTTTTAAATTTTCATCAGGTTTTTGTAATGCAGTGTTCTTAGGTACTGTTCTAGCCGAGGGCCAGTTTTCCTGTAAACCTCCCTCCCATTACATGCCAATCCAAGGTTTAGGAAGTAGATATGTTTTGCATTATTGCATCACAACGGATCCGGGTAATACTTCTTAGGTTAGTAGAACGCTGCATTTGCCTTCCAGGACTTGTTTAACGTTAAAGATGTCGTGTCTTTGTGTCAGGGCAGAAGTACCATATTTACTTGCGTAATGATCGCACTTTTTTCCCTAAAAATTCGATGCAAATTTAGGGGTGCGTTCACTACGCAGGGTAAATTTTTCGCGCAGCATGTTTGACCACAGAAAACGCACGCAAGTTGTGGTTCAAAATTTTTCCGATAGGTCTCATGAACATAAAAAAAGATATACAAAAACATAATAAAAACGCCGCACACCGCCGCCAGTCGCTTCACAAAGGGACGCAAAAGGCAGTGTTGTCGTGGATTACGGAACGTGCCGGAACGAGTTTGCTGCGAGGTGACAGCAGCTCGACCAACAAGTAGTGGCTGCCACTGTCACAGTGAGGGACATCAAAACAGACACGGCTGCCGACGAAGCACCCTGAGCGCGTTTTTTTTTTCTTTGTTATGTGAGTACATTATGCGCATTTGGTGACAGTCTCTTCCTCATCAATACTGAACGCATGCTAGCCGATATCGCTAATATCGGCGAGACTGCCGCAATAATGTAGCCATGTCCTGTTTGAAAGGGGAGGCGAGAGAGGTACGCACGATTATCTTCATATTGGTGCGGCTAGTTCAGAGTGCATTCAATGCACGGGAAATAAAAAAACGGCACTTTGACGGTAAACTGCAGGGGTGCGATCATTACGCGAGTGCGATCATTATGCGAGTAAATACGGTATTGCTGTCGAACAACGAACGTGTAAATTACCGCATAATATCTTGCCTTCCTCGCTTTTGTCGCCATTTTACATCCATATTGATGATGTTTGTATCAGAACGGCAATTGACATGACTGGCAAGTGCTTCCATATGTTTACATACCTAGACATAATTGCTTGTTATCCAACTACTGAAGGAAGTACACCGGTTTGCTTATTACTCTGATCATTATAGCTCTATGGTAAGTAGCTTATGGTGCTGACTGCTCTCGCACGCATTTGCCGACGCCTTAGCAACTGAGACGCTGCCTTGC
The DNA here is from genome assembly GCF_048455015.1 of Haemaphysalis longicornis. Classification (NCBI taxonomy): domain Eukaryota; kingdom Metazoa; phylum Arthropoda; class Arachnida; order Ixodida; family Ixodidae; genus Haemaphysalis; species Haemaphysalis longicornis. The sequence goes on along the minus strand of NW_027526204.1, from coordinate 152,964,441 downwards.
CGCTTAGACGTGATAACTCCGTAGCCTAAACGCACCTTTCCTACTGTCAGAAAATCCAACGGGCTTTCTGAGCTGCCTTCTGTTAAAATAGCATTCTTATCGTATAAAGCACAAAAAACAACATGGTCCTATAGGTTCTTCGTATGACGGCGTTTCCTGTTCACGGAAAAAAATCCGCCTTCACGCTCACACGTATGGTATTTTTCTTCATTAATTTCTTTTTTCGTAGCGGTATTAGATTTTAGGTTACCTAAAGACTGGTGCATAACGGCTTAGAAAGATCAAAGTACTATTAATTGGAATGTAAGGCCATTTCTGTTTGGGTAGTGCGTTTGTTCGGTCGCCCTCGCGAGCCTTTCTTATAAACATCGTGGTCGGAGAAAGCGTTTGGAAATGCGTATTTTTTTAAAACTCAACGTCATGTGCGTGATGGTGCTGTTTCAAAAAATCTCCGTGCCGCCCTAGTTGCCGGCCACAGGAAGCCGTACTCAGCAGTCTGATCGTCTAAACGCTCTGTTTGATTTTCTCCAACACCTACTTCTAGCGACTGGCTTTCTTGACAGCAGTGAATTTCGTAAACACCTTACTATCCCAACGAATAGTCATTTAGCGTCAGAGTTATTGCACGTGTTCTGATATTTTTAATTTCGTTTTTAAGGACGATGGTCTTTCTTGGGCTACTTAAACCCGAAAATGTCTGTCTATCTGTCTATCCTTCCATTCAGCCTTCCGGACAAAAGTAAAAGGATTATTTGAAGGTAAAGTTTGTATGAGCAAAACTGTTTCGAACGACTAAATTTGGAAACACAGTTTCTACTTGTCAACATTGTTGGTGAAACAGAATGCATTACGTATAACTGAGCCAAGGTATCCATTTGCAGTGTTCGTTTAATTAAATAGACATAGCTGCTGGATCTTCACGACAATAAATAGAAATACGCGTTGAAAACAATATTTTGGGCTTAAAAATACGAAGAGATCCCGCGACGAGTCTGGACAACGTGGCGGCGTTCCAAGTTCAACAGTAACGAAAGGTTCCAATGGAAAGCGCGCGAGCAGCGGAACCCGCGAAAATTGAATTGACGATAGCAAACATTCTCCGTGCTAATCATTGGAGGAGCGAAATGGGAGGGTAAGAGCGTGACAGGAGCGAGGGCGAGAGAAGACAGGCATCTGCGTGGCAGAGGCGGTTAGTGACTGTCGTCTTTCGACGACATTTGCAGCGAAGTGAGCAGACACGCGGCCATTTTCTTCAGCATTCTTCCAATGTGCCCATTTTCGTATATTGATACGCTGGAAAAAGCACGACATATTTACAGTATTTTCAGCAGACATGCAGGCAGCGCGGAACCCGACATCACTGTCTCCTACCCACGAGCGACTAACAATATCCCTCATCTTTGCCGTCGTCGCTCGGCAACTCCACTATATAACCATATTTTGAGCTTGAGAAAAGAATAAAACGAAAAATTGGACTTTTGTTTATGGCCTTTCTGAAGTATTTCCATGTTTTCATGTTATTGGTTACCTGACCAAAAATATCTGAATGAGCCTTTATGGTTGCATGTTGTGTGGAATGCGGATAGCACCGTATGCGGCTGAACGAGGAATGAGAAGGGCTCGCAGAAACTGGCATGTATTTAATGCTTATGTTTATGATGGTAGCAGGAAAAAATCGTATGGCCCTAATGCGGCTCAGGATATCTCCAACGAAATGAGTCCACCGCCGGGGGTTTTGTAGTCGTGTACCCTTGACTCAGATTTGTTCCTCCTCATGTTTGGCTTTCGGAATTGCGCACAGTCCTTTCGGGTCAAAATCCACAACCCTGCAGGGTATAGTTTCTACAGGCCTGCTTTCAAAACTAGTTAAACAGAAGAGATATAAGATTTTGCATATTTTGTATACATGGCGCGCCTCTAAAAAATAAGTGAAGGCAGGGTGGCAAGGTTCATGCTAGATTGTCTATACTGCACTTTTCGCAAGTTTTTTTTTTTTTAAACAGCAGACGGTTTTATTTATGCATGACATAAAAATACGGGATAAGTCAGATGACGCGTCAGGCCCACAAGAGCCAGTGTCTGAGCATGCAATACAACGGAACGAGTCATTATTTTGGGAATGTGGGTCATTCATGGCCCGGACAAAAAACAGGAAAATACGGTAAACCGTTCCTCGTTTAGTTATAGTAAGTCATTCATTCATTCATTCATCCATTTATTTATCCGTCTTCTGTACAGGATTAACTTTCTGGTCAATCTAAGCACGCAGTGCTTGTAAAGTGACCAGGCAGCTGGTGAAACAACACATTTCAATTGCATTTCATGAAAAGTAACGCAATAATACTTTCGTATATACACTGAACACTTCGCATTGCATGAAGCAAAACAACACATAAAAAGCACACAAAAAGCACATAAAAAGCATAAAATGCTCCCAAAAATTCATCAAAACAAATTAAATATTATAGTAACTGTTATGAAATGAATATACCAATACCACACTCACTTACAGGAATACAATTCCATTCAACTTCGAAAGCGTACAGACATAAAGTAACATGATTACAACCAAATTGAACGCAAAATATTACTGTCTATTGTCCAGTTATGGTAAAAAAGTTCAACAATATTTTCAGGATGAACAGAAGACGTATTGACAGTATTTACAGGGTGTATCCAACGCAGATAGCACAGCAGCGATCGCGAGAAGGCTGCCATCAAGCCGACCGCAGAACGTCCTCTGTTTCCTCTCCGATCCAGCATCTATCACCATCCACAGTTAAACGAACTTTGGTCGTTTTCCGATCTCTCCGCTAGCGTCGCATAGCAATATTGAATTCAGGTTTGAATTCAGGTTTCACTTCAAACCCTTGTTCCCACGGCAGGAATAGCACAGCACGCTCAATCACACCTTGCTTTCTTCGTCGCACTCCAAACTCCTCGATAAAAAATTAGTGCCCTTCCATTCTGTGAAGATCGATGACCTGCGAAGCTGGATGCAGTCGGTGGAGTGCACGATACAAACCACGTTTGTTTGTAATTTGCCATTGAGCATACTTCCTAGCCAAATAGCTGATTGAATCCTGGCAGGACTCCAGCTTTATTCTAGCGAACAAAAATGGGTCTGACGGTTTTCCTCCCACGTCGCAGGTATCTTACTGTCTGTGTACCACACAACCCAATCTGCTCGACCAGTGAAGACACCAGACAGGTCACATTCGGCTGTTTGACTTCCACGTGTAAGTGTCCCGCAAGCACAACGGACATGTCATTGGACATAAAAGCTACAGCTTCGCCTGCACGACTCCACTTCCTCCATCCACTCCCCGCACGTGCACGCATAAACCAGCAACCGCTTGAGGGCGCGTGGTTAAGCGTGAAAGACACCGGCAAGCAACAGTTGTAAAAGAGGGGTTGACAGTGGCGAAAAGGAAAGCGGCTTCACCGGCATGGAAACTGGTGCACGTGTTAGACATGTACTGCCTCGCAGTAACAAAGGGCGACATCTTTGTGCGAAGCTGAATAATTTTGTAGGACTCGTTTTTCATCGTCGCCTTCTCCGTGGTGACGTTGCGGTGTTACCCCGTGATCCGAGGCACCTGCCGCGGTTGCTCAGTGGCTATGGCGTCGGGCTGCTGAGCACGAGGACGCTGGTTCGATTCCCGTACGCGGTGGTCGCTTTCCTGATGGAAGCGAAAAGCAACGACGCCCTTGTGTTTGAGATTTAGGCGCACGTTGAAAATCCCCAGGTGGTCAAAATTAATCCGGAGCTCTCCACTATGGCGTGCCTCATCATCTGCGTAGCGTCGGCGCGCTAAATCCCCGCAATCAATCAATCCGCGATCCGAGGCGATCCGAAAGATTTGCTGCGAGGACAAATTCGCCGAAGCCGTTTTACGTTGCAGGGACATCTGTGGGCGAAATGTGGGAGCTCTCTCTATACTTTTCGCCGTCCACATAGAGATGTCGCTAAGCGCGCCATCGAAATGTGGTGTTTCCATGGGTGTTTCTCCCGGAGCGTGCCGGCCCGCGGCACCATCCATGAAAAGGCACATGTTGCGACCCCCGCTTGAAAATGCGCTGATTTCCTTCTCCTGTCCCGTCGTACGTCGTTGTCCATGCAGACGTTCTACTCGCAGAAAGATGGGGTGTTGAGCGCTTATGGGTGCATTGGACAAATCACTGCCAGGCCATCACATATTGAGCCAAGGGTACTTTTTTCAAAGCCTATAACGATACTAGCGAAGCTAATAGACATGGACCCAAACATTTGAAAGCAAAATTAACGAGCAACTTCCGTTATTTTTGAATAACACAAATGTGAACGAATATTTTTTTTGTCTTTTTCGCCCTTTTGTTTTGATTGTTTGAGCCAAACGAACTAACTTGTCATCTTTCTTCTTCCTTTATTCCTTCTTCTATCTTTCATTTCTTGAATACCCCATAACTTTCGCCTACTCCTTTTTTCCTCCTAAATCCGAGTCACCAGGACAAGCAATTGCGGGCGAACTGTTCGTGTGGCATCATGTAAACGCCGAAATCGCGGCATGTTATTTTCTTTGACTTTAACTATATGCGGAGCTTATCTTGCCAAACCCCGACAGCTTTTTTGTCGTCGATTTCTCGCGTCACATTTTTTATGCTGATTTCAGCCTTCTGGGAACCTTACCCACTGTAAAAAGCCCTTCTGCCATAACAAAGCCATTCACACGAAGCATATGCAAGGAAGGCCTTTCCCAAGTACTAGAACTGGTGGCGCGGCTCACGCATGTCCGCATTGCTTATCGCAGAGGAAATCGTTTAGACATGTTTGAGGCAAAATGTAAGGGTAGAACAAAAAATACCAGTGGACTCTAAATTAAAAATATCCTTTGGATAGGTTTCTACGACAGCTAATAAGAAACCAAAATGGACTAAGAAATGGCTTCGATACTAGCCTTTGGCTACGGGTCCTAGAAGTATTATGCTTTCACCTTTCATGTTTGAAATGGAAATCAGGCAAAATAAAAGGGCGACGTAAAAACACAACAAACAACAAAAATATTTTTCTGGTGGTGACAGCTCTAGTGGTGCCAATACCCACATTCAGGTCGTTTAAACGGCCCAAATTCGGTTACCTCCGCCCGGTCAGTGTTTACTTGAGCAAAATCATAGATGGACACTTTCGTGCGCTGCCAATGCTGCTCCCGCATGAGTGTCGCTGCTGACGTAGCCCCCGCCACATGGCCCTATTTCTCCAATGCTATTATTTCAGACTGTGGCAGTTCATTTGGTGGTCTGGATAGCTACAGTCGTTTGCCTGTGTGGCTGTATTCTACATGACCCTGAGTCCTCACTTCCTTGGTCCAAGGATGCCTCCAAGTAAGTTGAAGACACATGGAACAAGCACATGCTGATCATATTGATCAAACAAAGTCGTTTTACCAGATGACACTAACGCGATTTATTGATCGATTGTATTCTCCGTTTCCGCTGAGCAACCCTCGGCCGCACCTCTTCCAAATTTTTTTAGTTTACTAGTTTACTAGTGTACGCTTCATTTCGCGCTTCGTTACTAACAACTTTCGGTACTTTCGTAGCAGCGCTCCTTTTAAAAATGTTCTCGATGCAATTGCTTTTTTTTGCGGCCATAAAGCCCATTTCGGGTGGCATTCTTTCTTTTTAGTTGTTTTCGAATTTTCGGAGTTGATGGTAAATATACAGCGATGCTCAACCTTTACGACGGCGTATCCACCTATTCGATAATTTCAAAACCATGTGCGTTGCGTTTGCGTTGCTGGTCGAAACAATCGAGGTGGGACTGACATTTATCTGGAGAAATCGGCAGGTGTCGTCCTCCCGCCAAATCATTAGACCTCTCTTCTACCGAGATGTACCAATACAGACGAATACGCACGTGTTTTTATTGAAGGCATTTAAACATAAGACCATTCAAACAGACTGCCATTACTTCTATAAGCGAAACTATGGATTGTTTAAGCACGGTACCTCGCTATACTTAATAAGTGACAATGGAAAATCACGCAGGCTTTCGCTAGCCCTCTCCTTTAAGTGTTCATGAACTGGCTGAGGTCATACCAACTACGGACAGAATTCAACAGAACAAGAGCGCAGCCAAACGACGCGCACCAAGCATGCACAAGAAACAGAACAATTTACCCGTACCCTAAGTGCGTGCTGAACGAGGATTAATTGTTTTCTGGAATAATTTTCTGAAAAAAATACACCGCATCTCAATCATTCCAAAACGCCCCCATGCAAACAAAATAGCAACCCACCATATGACGCTGGCATCGAGGCGCCAACTGTCGGCGCTCATTAGTGTCATGATGAAATACTTCGCTTCCCTTCTCCTAGACGGCAGCATCTCCTAACGGCATCTGAATGAAGAAAGTAGTGGGAAATATATAAGGTGCGTCCGTACACCTACCTACTTGCGCTTGAATTCGTGGCGCAGTGGACAGAGTGCTGTGTACCTCCCGTTGCGGCGAGAGAGTTCGTGGCTCGAATCGGGGCACAGCCGCATCAATAAAACTTTTTCTGGCGACGTCATATCCGTGACGAATATGACGCCGCTCAGATCTTTGTGTAACCGGGCACGAAACACTTTCGTGTTAAAGGACGAAGGCTTTGCCGCTTGATACGTATGCTAAACTTCCCCACGTAGCAGGTGTTTTAAAGTCAGCTTTTTGCGCAACAGTTGAGTTCCGCAAAGCAGCCAGACACACAAAAGGCTGGCATAGAAATAGGGGTGGTGGCGACTTGAGCATCAAGAGTAAATTGTTTAGCACTGTGATACGCATCAACATTCGTCACCGTGAGGAGCCCCTTCATTTCTTCCAGCTCACAACGCGTCTCCACCACGGTCATGGTTGAGAACCCCTCCTCTACTTAATATGCACGTTAAGTTGTTAAGCACGCTGTCAAGTACTGTTCAATGAACTCTGCTTCTACCCTCAAGTGACATGCTGGTGTAGTCAACATGGCGGCCACTACCATCTGTAAAGTAAGTAATGTCACTCTGTATGAGTTGATCTAGATGCTCTCACCCGGAAAAAAAAATATTTCTGTACAATGCCCTAAGTACAAGCCCAGAACAACATCACAAACTGTAGACTAATTCCGCAGGTGCAGAAAGGTTCGCTATCAGTCGCAACACATGTAAATCACGATGTATATGAATTGGCAATAATTACGCGCCGCAAAAGGTTCCTGGAAAAGAGAGAAGCATCAACAAACAACTATCTGGAGAAGTTTGTTTCAATAAACCGTAAGCGCAATGTATACAGAGAAGACATGGCAGGCACGTCCAGGCGCTAACTTCCAACAGAGTCTTAGTCGCAAGGAGGGGCAGAAAAGTCCTAAGAGAGGCTATTAGAGACCTGCGAGCGCAACAGTAGCTTGCCTATCACGTCCTTCGCCTGTATTTACTGATTAGGGAGTACCAGTGCTATGTTAACAATGCGTACACATTTTTAACATAGAATGCTTTTGATTAACATGTATGTACGACCCTTAATCATGCCGTGGGGACGGTCACCTCATCTTTGTCCTCATCTTTGTGTTTTCGTTATCGGTGCACAGTTCGCGTCACATGGACGACTACTTATATGAATGTGTGAGTTGTAAAAAATGTTACTGTGGAGCCTATGCCGTATGGTATGGTCGCTGCTGCTGTTCTTTCTGGTGCAGCTTAAGGACCTCGTTATCGCTAGTACAGCTTCGCTCGGCCTGTCCCGGAACCCTTTATTTTTGCAAGACAGCGGACGAGCGTGACTGCTTGGTGACATATACGCGAGGTGAGAGCAACGAAAAGCTGCGTCCCTCACACTAACGGCAACTGAGAGGGGGAGGCAGACGGGGGTGGAGGGGGCCAGCGCTACACCTGTCGAAATTGGTGGGGGGCGCACGCCTTCTCCAAGTGGGCACACTGCTAAGTGGCCCGACTCGGTGACACTCCACTGCACAGAGGAGCCCTCGAGTCCATTTGGTGCTTCCCGGGTCTCGTCCAAGATCCTCACTGTCCAATTTGCCGTGACCTAAAATTGGGGACGTCTTAGAAAGGGCAAGGGGGAGGAAGAGCGGGATTGCCTGGCGAGTCCTCGGGACGCGCCGATGCGCTCGTTGCAACAGGTCGAGAGGGGCGGGCGTCCGCTGGTTTTCTCCACTACGTGTGCTTATCTTACGCTACGCCTCGCGGAACGGTAGGTATCAGTCAAGCAGATCAATCAAATAGGTCACGGTTGTTCTCAGTCACAAGCGCAGTGACCCGCCCGGGTGGCTAAGGAACTAAGGCGTTGTGTTGGTTGCCCCCAAGGACACAGGTTGGATCGTGGTCGCGGCGGTCGCTTTTCAGATACAAGTGCAAGCGTAAGCGTATGTGTGTCGAGATTCCGCCGCACGTTAAAGATTCCCCAGGTAGTCGACATTAATCCGGAGCCATCCACTACGTAAAGCCCCATAGCTCTGGTGTAGCTTCGGCGGGGCAAACCCCCATACAGAAATAACCGCAGTCAATTAAATGATTGCCTGTGCTTATTTACACTCATCAAGACCTGCCGACGAAGCCTCAGATGTATATGTACCGCAGGATATCGCATAAACTACTGTTACAACTACCATCAACTGTTACATCACATATTAATTTGCAGGGCTCAGTTCCACCTCGAAGTGCTCTTTGCTTCGGTGTGACTATGCGGATCCTCCGCTAATAATATTCTTAACCCAAAGCAGTACAACGCCTGTTAGATACACCCACTTCTCTGGTATAGTGAATCGACAGGCACCGATTTCCTTAATTGGCATGCACAGAAAGACAACTAGCCTAGAAAACCAACACCAGAGAGACCCGCCCCGAAATTCCCATAAAAAGGAGCTTCGGAGCAGTATAAATGTAAAGAGTGGTACAATGTTTTTTTTGTTTTTTTCATCTATTGAATTAATCGGCACTTCTGTGGCATGCGTAGCGGCGCGTAAAAAAGTGCCTGGTAAACGAGCGTCTAATGTACTGCGCAGCCAACGGTACGCTAAGCAGAGAGAGAAAAAAAAACATAAAAACAAAAAAACAGGCGCTGCAATTTTCGCAGGGGTGGTGCTATCCTTCAGGGCCTCAGACTGTTCTGCTCCTCTCGGGGCTTAGAGAATCAAGTCCCTGTGAAAATCAGAGTCGGAGTTAGCACGAGCTGCCTTCCCATAGCGTGAACATATTTGTGGCGGTGTTTACTGAAGCACAAAGAATTTAGCACAAAGAAACAATACATGATGAAAACATTACACCAGGAGGTCCCATAGTCAGCGACTGTCGGGGGTACCTGCTATATCTAATAGGTGGGGTAACGGTGCGGTAAAGGGTTCAGTGGTTCAGACTAGTACAAAACGAGTGAAAACAATATAGGTATAAAATCAAACAAACTTATATATCATAAATATTGTCACATGAACATAACAGGTTACAGAATTTACATATGGGTTTCCAGACGTGGTGACAAAAGTGCACAATAAGGAAGGACGAAAGCATGTGTATAATAAGTAGAAGAAAAATATATATGTTGCACAATAAGGCCAGGTAATAGGGCAGGCCTACGTTGCAAGAAATAGATTGGCAATGTTTATTGCATGCTTTTGTGTTTGAGTTTGGATAGTGAAGACGTGTTTGCTTTAGTGTTTGTCTACATCAGTGGGCAATCCACATGAATTGTCGGATTTAAGTAAACAAAGAAATTTACATAAAACCCGCCGTGGTGGCTCAGTGGCTAAGACGTTGCGCTGCTGAGCACGAGGTCGCGGGTTCGATTCCCGGACGCGGCGGCCGCTTTTCTGATGGAGGCGAAAAGAAAAAAACGTCCGTGTGTACGAGATTTCGGCGCACGTTAAAGATCCCCAGGTGATCAAAATTAATCCGGAGCCCTCCACTACGGCGCGCCTCATCGCCTGCGTTGCGTCGGCGCGTTAAACCCCCACAATCAAATAAAAAATTTACATAAACAGAGATAGCATAAACTTACTGGAATCCCTTGATATCCTTGGAAAGTGTTTAAGCGTTTTAAATGCACTTAGCATTGCAAGTCATTGATGTCCATCTGCGATTGAACTCAACTTGACGACGTAAAAGATTGAGACATAATGGATACAGTTATAAATTGCGACAATTCATAATGGCTGAGGGAATACGGGGTTGGTGGTAGTACTTGAACGAGAAAATAATAAAAACGGGGCCGCACTTCTTCAACAGCATATGACCTCAACATTCTGCGTCGATGTGCTAAACAACGTGCCAAATAAAACATCCTGAACAAAAAATTGGCACATCTAGCACTAGTGATGCATGGCTGGCGAAACAGCAGATCTGGCGGCCCCTCTCTCTTTGTTAGAGACGCGGCTGTTGCACCTCTCATGGATTGCCGAACTTGCCGCTGAAAGTTCTCCATGACTGGCAGACCCGGATTATTTCGTCCGCAGGCTTTCACATCTCTCTCAAAGCGGACGCCCTTAGTACGCGCTAAAACCCGCGGCAACCAACTTCGCGAACTAGGCGTCTCCGCTCCCCACATCGGGCGTGAACGCACGTGAACTGGCGAGTAAAAGAGTTGGCGAGAGATCGCGCCACGAACGCTGAGCAGAATGTTCTCGAAGTCGAGCTGGCCGACTCCGAGCGGTTCTCACGAGACGCACGCTCACGTGCCATCGGTCTTTTTTGTATTTTTTTTTTCTGGAAACATATACGGTGTAAGTAAAATCTTAAACAGCGGGGCTGTTGAAAATCCGTGCCCTTCGAATCTGTGAAGAGCGATGACCAGCGACGCTGGGCGCAGTGCGAGGAGTGCACGAAACAAAACACGATGGTTTGTAATTTGCGATTGAGCATACTTTCCATCTAATGAACTGACTGAAACTGGGAAGGACTGCAGTTTTTCTCCAGGAGACAAATGAGAGGCAATGCATTTCCCTCCCGCGTATTATGCATCTTTCTGTCAGTGCAATTCACCAGCCCAAACCGCTCGACTACGAAGGACAGCAGTCAGGTGGCATCGGGCCGAGAGAGGACCACGTCGAAATCGCGCCCCAGCATAACGTTTATGTCAACGGTGAGTGCGTGAAGCCTGCCTGCGCGTGTGCGCCCTCGCCCCCCCCCCCCCCCCCCACCCCTTTCTGAACGCTGAAAATGGCATGACGAGATATACGGTGCGTGGCGAGCAGTAGTATACAGGACTCGCGAAGTAGGCGACGTTGGAGAGGAGTGAAAGCGGGGCTGTAGCAATACTCCCTTCGAAGATCACGATGCTTCGCTGCGCAGCACACAATGTTGAAAAGCCAGCTTACAAAAAACAAGCTTACAACGATTTTTTTTTAATGTTGGCTTCAGCTCTCAACAGAAGTGCATTACTTGAAAGATAATATGTAGGGGCAATGTCATGTGTAGGAAAATATGGAGGCCCTAGGACCTTTTGCGTTATTTTTATAAATTTGTCCATGCGCTGAACACAAGTCCCCGAGCGCTCGTTCCACACGCGAGATTTTTTTACCACGCGGGCGCGAGAACTGGGGCGATTAGACATATACAGCTTAGCTGTTGTAATTGTACAATTTGAATTCCGGCAATAAGTAACGGTTCGGTTCCATTTTTTAATATTATCAGATTTTCAATATTTGAAATGCGCTTAAATATAACCTGATGACACTGATAAATAAATAAATAAATAAATAAATAAATAAATAAATAAATAAATAAATAAATAAATAAATAAATAAATGTTTCTTTTTTTTTCACGAGTATAGTACCCACATAAATAGGGGAGGCCGGAGGATATTCTGGTTCATGCGGCTTGACAGAGCTCCGCTCTCAAAATAGTCGCACGTTGACAGTCTAAGAAAATATTCGTAGAAAAACACGTCACATAATTTCGGCACCACTGGACATGCCCCCCCCCCCCCCCTCCCCCGCTCCAACCAGGGCCTTTGTAGCCGATAACTCCAATCCATTTGCGACCGTTGATTCGTAACCGAAAGCTCCGAGTCATTACATGTAAACTGAGGCTCTTTGGCGCTCTCGTAATGTTGTGTACATGGGTAATTTTGTGTTTTTCATCACCAACAAGAACTTAGCCGTCTTATCCTGGAGTCGAACCAGGGGGCTTGTGCGTAACACCAGATCACCTTATCAAACTATACACCGCGGAGGGAGGAAGGCTTAGGCTTTTTTGTACGTCCGTGAAATGTGCAGCAGAGCTTCCCCAGCTACTACCACAAGCAGGCACTGTTTCCTTTTTTTTTTTTTTTTTGTGCGTTGGAGACCTCAGCATGGCCGGCTTCCTGGGGAAAGCAAGCGATGGCAGCACCGCCACGCATAAAAATGTGAACTATCGTCGGCCTTCCGCTCCGTTCAGTGCTGGGGCAGTGCCCTTGCGGTTGGCGGAGCAGGGCGCGCGAGAGGCGGGAAGTGCACCCCTCGTCTTTCCTGCCTTTCTCGCCACAAGAAGGCGTGCTGCTGGCGTCGGCGGCCGGCGACGCGAACGAACTCGCTACGGGAGAGCGTGAAGCTCGGCGCACTTCTGCCGATCCCCCCTTCCCGGCGTCGCTGGTGGCCGGAAGAGGGAGCCATCGCAGCCGACGACCGTCACTCGAAATTAGATTAGAAAGGAGGCGCGCGGTCCCCTTTTAGCGGCGCTATTCCGCGGTCGAAGTCGGTCTCCCGGTTCTCCCTACGCACCATGGAAAGGGGAAAAAAGGAACGCACGCAGAGCGAAGAGTGAGAAAACGCGAGCTACCCGAATGGTGATGAGCGAGTCTCAGGTCGTCGGCAGCCGCTTGCAAGTGGCCCCCTTCCATTGCCGAGCTACCCTATACCAGCGGCTTTCTCATTCTACCTTCACTGAAGGCTGGCGAAAGTAACCTTTTGAGAACAATTGATGAGAACAAGAGCGAGGAAAAGTTGCCCTTTCATTAGAATACGTACTTCCTGCAAGTCCTCTCAAAAGGCTAAGGAATTGTCCGCCGAAGAGCCTAATAACCTGATACAAATATTGATCTTACTGTAACGCTTCCAAAATTAGGCACTGGAACGCACGCAAGCACACGCGCTACATTATGGTTCTAAAATTGCGTTTTAGCTTCATTGGTACAAGTCACGGACTAATTAATGACGCTGCCTTGTTGGTGAGGCAAATAATCATTGGGTGCGCATATTTTACTATGCAGACGAATCCGGGCGTGAACTTATTTCAGAGTCATCATAACTGAACGGCTATCACTGCTCAGAATGTGGAATAAACCGTACCTCAGCGATTATTAAGTACCGGGATGTGCATGCGAATAAACGTAAAGATATAGATGGCTTAAGAACCCATCTGGTAATGTGGGAGCGGCTGAGCAGAAATCAGGGTTTTCGTGGGTCCGGAATGGCGCCTCTTGGCGCGAGACACGGCGCCGTCCCACCTTCTTGTCCTAAGCGGAAGCTGGGGAAGTAAAGTCGGTAATATATAAATCCCGCTGTCGTGTTAGTGGCGGGCTGCGTAAGGAGTGCGCGGTCAAGAAGCCTTTCCTCGCTCTATGAGCTGTTTCGGCCGGTCTCCCATTGACGACCACCATCGGGGTTGACGACCACCACCGCCTAGGGAAACTTTGGAGCCATTTCATTCCTGTCGAGATGGAGAGCACGACGGATTACAGACAACAGGGCTGCCAAAAAGCTTCCAGCTTGAGTACTCACTTGGACAATATTGCAGCCCTCATACTCTGACTGGACACACTGACTACAATGAAGTCGCTCTCTTCGTCGTATAAGCGCTGCCCCACCGGTCGTCAACAGGGCGGCACGTTTGCACCCGGTACAAACCACAAAGAAAAATTACCCACCTTCCGGCGAGGGGAACCCTGTGGAGATGCGACGCATCTTGGGGGTTCACTTGGTGTTTCCGTTGCGTTGATTCTCTAATTGCGTGAAACGTGCGAGGAACGCGTATGATGTATTCTTTATTTAACACGCGGTGTAACGTTAACGATGACGGCCTTGTGGTCGCTGAAGTGTATGGGTAGTGGATGGTGAAGTAACGGGACCGCCGTGCAATTTGCAGCGAAATCAAGTCTATGCACGTGCCCGAAATCGGAACGCCGGTGCTGGAACGACCGCGGCTATGACGCAACGTGGCGCGGCTATGATGCAACACAATCCACTTTAATCCAATCCAATCCAAATCCAATCCAAGCCAAGCCAAGCCAAGCCAAGCCAAGCCAACCCAATGCCCCTCGCGAGAGAGTGTTCGCTATCGGAGAGGAGAGGAGGTGAGCGGCTGAGAGCGCAGCTCGCGCGGCGAGGAGAATGGGGGAGGTTGTGGACGGACAACAACAACGCCGTATGGAGGGACAAGGCGAGTGAATGAGATGCAGTCGCATCTAAGAATACAAACACGCATATAACTCGATCCCAGCCATGCCTGAAGCCTGCGGTGGCCCACGTCCCGAGACAAGGCATGAGAATGCGCAGCTTGTTTTGAGATGAGTTCAGCTTCTCGTCGCTTACATTATTCGTTAAATATCAGTCCTCCCAACAAGCTAAAGCACAGTCGTGCATTTTCACCCCCTCGTGATTTCTCTGTTCAGATGCCCACCTGACTTGATCCGCCGTGGCTGACTCCGGGCCTCTTGCCTTGAGGAACAGCTTACACTGGTCGCTGACATTTAGCATGCGTGGAAAATGAGTGGCCCTGGTAATGAAACCGTGGACTAGGGCATAGAGTGTCTCACTAGCTTACCTAGAGTGGAATCTGGCGCTAGCGTCAACGTGATTCGGCGGAAGCGCTCTACGCCTCCATGAGTGCCGCCATAGTGTGTAGTTCGGCCGGAAGTTCGGCATGGCATGGCCGGCAATGACTTCGTGGCTACGCAAATTGAGTTTTTGTTTAAAAAATTGCTGCCAAAAGTGCCGCTGTCAACAAATTTTGTTTTGTGTAAGGCACTGTGTTCGAGGTCTTATGCTGCAAAACAAATTAGAGCGTTACAAAGAAAAGAAAAAAATAGAAGCCCTGCCTTTCGCTCACGCTGCCAGATACAGCGGGCCGTCTTGGATATATTTCTAAGTTTTTACAGTCTTCAAACTGGGTGAGGTTTTCTTTGATTTTTTGTAATATTTAGCTGAAAAAAATTATTTATATTGTCTAAAGCTGTGTTCTTGCTCCCTCTCATTAGTCTCATTATCGTATGCTACGCGCCTTGGCAGGCGATGCAGCCGATGCAGCATTACAGATGCGAGAAGGATATAATCCCGTTGTATTTATTTTTTTTGTCTAAGCAGGTATAAATTAACGTAGAAGCGAAGCCTGTTACCGCAAGTAAGTCTTCAAGTACGCGTGCAAAGCATTATGAAATCGCATGAATGCTTCAAATGGTAAATAAATACTGGCTTGTCGAGTTGCTATGTATGTTGCCCCATTGCGCCTGCCAAGGCAGTGTATGCTTCAAGGAGTAAGTAAACGCAGCGGCGGCAACGAGCGATGCGAAAATCGTAACTGAATGTGTGCAGAAAACGGATAGTGTGGGCTAGCGTAGCTTATTTTGTGGCTGTAGTGTGGGCGGCGGCGGCAAGCGGTATGGTGCGGTATATAACAGGCCACTGGGACCCTCGCTCGCTTTTTGCTGGCCAGAAGCTGCCCACAAGCGAGCGGCAGCGGTGATACAGTGAACTGTAGCGACGAGCGACGACGACAGCGGACATTGGCGGCAGTGAATTATTATTTTTTTTTTTTTGGCTTCTCGCTGTCACCCAGTGCACTCTGCTGTTGTACCTTTTGAGTTACGTTTTCGGCGTTGCTTGACGCCGTCACTGCATGTGGTCACCCCTTCATCTTAAGAAACTCGCCGCTAACGCGAGCACATGCGTTAAGTGCTAATCACGCTGTTATTTAGACATATCTGTGATAGCCATTGAATGCCAGAAAGTGGCATCCCGAAAACAGAACCAACAAGCACTTCCGAGCCGAGAAGCCTAATCCATAGCCCTTTGTACTAGCCACTCGCTGCCAATCCGATTCGCACACTACCCACAATTCCCATGTCGGCGTGCGATCGCAGCGACACTTTCCGCTCTAGGTAATATTGAGAAACTCTATGGACTAGGGATCTGATCTCAATGTATTTATAAAAATAAGCTTACTTCATTCACTCGCCAGGTATCGTTGTGTAACTTTCTCTTAACATATAGGTTCACTAGAAACTATAGCGTCACTCAGATGACAAAACACACGGGTACCAGGGACCACATTACAAGGGCTGCTGGGGATAGTCCAAACGTCTTAGAATTTTTCGCTTTGTTAGGAAAACTTTCCCGGCCTGCCTATGTCGGCTTACTAGCTTTGAATGCGAAAGCCTGGCGATACTCATTAACAACTTTTTTACCACTACATCATATCTGGGTCTCTTTCTTCGGTTTTATTTCTTCGTCTTATTGCGCGAATCACGCCAGCAAGCGTACTGTCATACGCCACAGATTAACTAGAATCAGAGTTCTGTTCTACGTGGCTGGCGTGCACCTGTTCTACTCACGTGCCATCACGTTTTTGTTCCACGCGGAACGCACTTTTCTACAACTTCTAGATTTCCAATTCCTATTTTTGCTAATTTTGTGAAACGCGCTCATTAGCCCTTTAGAGCTCACAATTCCGGACCAGTTTCCCACGTGGGCATGTGTTACGAAGAAAGGAACAACAACGGCAGCTTTTGTTCTAACGCTCGCACTGTGCTCGAATAGCACTGTGCGAAAAAAAAAAATCACGCCATATCCACGGAATGAATGATGATAAGTGGGGCGAAGCTCGAGAGGGGGAGATCATCGGTAACCGTAACTCTCCCGTGAAAGTTCGCCCATTACATCATTAAGAAAGACGTAAGACTGTGTGCGTACATTGTACAAATCAACTTTTATTTTCGGAGTCAATGCTCCCAGGCCCAGACCTGGTGAAAGACCCCGCGCCATCGAGGACTACCCCGCACCTCCACCACAATTTGTCACGTAGGATGGGACACAACGGTAAAGAAAGAACTTTTATTTAGGGCGAACTTGTGCCCGAACAAGACGAGAGGAAACGAGCAAAGGTCCTTGCGTCTCGTTCGATCTGCGAGAACGACTGCCTGCGTTCGTGGCGTGATCTCTTGCGTGATCTCCCCCTCGCAGTGCACGTGCGCTCGCGCCTCCGTTGGCGAACACAGACAAGCTCGCGCTCCCGGTGCCGAGTTTGCGCTGCCGGTTGCAGCCGGTTCTTGCGCGTGCAACGCGGCCCACTTTGCGACATCTCCGAAAGCATGCGGCGGTCACGTACCACGACACACAAGGGATGGACAGACCCATGGCTTTAGGAGCTTCGCCCCTAAAAGTATCGGGCTGCTACCTTTTGGTACCCGGGATCAAATCACACCGGGTTACAAGAGTGTTTTTTACAGCGAAGCTGTGTATGTCTAACCCTCCAGTTCTCACGTCGATGTGGAACGAAAATTCAGGGTTCAGCGGATGAAAAAATTCATCAGGATTAAAGAAAAACATTTAGGGCCTCCATATTTTGATATCTCTGATATCCCCCCCCCCCCCCCCCCCCCTCAAAAAATGCCTTGTGGCAATGCATTTGCGTTCAGAGGTGAAGCCGGCTTTAAAGAGATCGGCGTAAGCCTGGTTTGTGTAAGCTGGCTTGTGTAAGCGCGGACTTATACGGCGGGAGTCTGGTTAAAGCCCCAATTTATACTTTGTCCACGAAACTGGACTGCATGCCTTCCTGTAGACCTGCCTTCCCACTCGATCACTCTTCGAACTTTTCACACTATCTCTGATTTTCAAGACCCTCTTTGCCTTACTTTACTACTTCCTTCGGTCTTCATTCTTAAAACCTGCTCTCATATACCGCATTGCGAAGACACAGAAGAAAAAACGAGTGAGGCTTTCAAACGTTGCGCTCATTTGCGCTATGAAGCAACATGTATACAACCAATTATTTCGCGCCTGCATGCTGAAAAATAACGAGGCAATTCAAATTTGACGCAGAGAAACGGTAATGGGAAGGATCATTCACGCCCAGCGAAATTTACGGGGCTACAAACATAGCGCGTTTAAGTCTCAAAATTCAATAATTTGCATTCAACCAGCTTGCAGCTCAACGCCAGGTTTTGTCAACACCGTCTAGACGTAATGAAACCTTTCTCGGAACAATCTGTTCATGTCCTGTCGACATCCCTACTTCTCGAATCTCGACCCATATCTGCTGTCCATTCGATCGGAAAGCACACTTCGTGCCACCAACACAGCGAGCAGCGAGCGAGAGAGAGGGCGAAGGGGGGAAGAAAGCTGCGAGTGATCAGCGTCAATTTCCACGACAATATTTACCGCGGCCGCAGATGGGGGCGCGCGACCAGACACATACGCGGCGCGTTTGGGAAGCAGAGGCCGGGGCAGCGCGTTAGACCTATTTTTATCCCCCACCGGTCGCCGGCTCGCTCCCGGACCCTAGCCCTGTCGGGCGCTTGGGCCCGGCCGGGAAGCAACAGGCGGTGGCGCTGGCGACCGGTCAGAGCCCGGGGCGCCAGCGGCGCGTTGCTCTCGCTATGCCCATCTCTGCTTGACGTTGTTCAGTGGGAGTCCAGTCTGGGTGTGCCGAGGCATTCGGTGATTTTAAATCTCTTAAAACACCGGATGCGATCGGTGCATGACTAGATACAAAGGAGGGATAATTTTGGAGATATAAGGCAGTGCGAACAGGGATATGTATACAGGGCTGTGAAAAGGGGTCGATGTTCCTCGCTCATAGGACCACCGTCGATACATTTGCACTTAGCAGTCAGCGAAAATCTAGGAAAGACGCGGAAAGGGAATAAGACGGGTCACAGGCAAGTCCGGTTTATACAGGTCAAGATTGGTTAGCGCAAATGAAACCTTGGACACATTTCAGGTAGAACAGAAATACATCACCTGCGGAGCGAAGGGGGGGGGGGTTTATAGTTAAAATACTCATTGGTTTGTTTTTTTACTAACACGAGTTAGTATCATGGCATTGAGGTTTTTTAGGCAAGTATCAACCAAGGCAATAAATAATACAGCACAAAATGCTAATACTCGCTGGCCGCACCAGACCAGCACTGAGAAAACCATCGAGCTCCAATACATGCCGGCTCAATTAATTGAGCAACAATATTTTCGGAATTCTTGAGTTCAAATTGTCTGGTAAATGCGTAAGTCACTCTGCTATACACCAAGCCCTTATCAACTCGGCTTCACTGTCATGCACAAGTGCTTTGCTGGCACATTTTGCTTGGCCTGAAGGTGCCATGATAAAAGTCAAGGTTCACACAGAGAGAGAAAGAGAGTAAATGTTTATTGAAAAAGGAGAAGAGGTCGGCCTGAGAAATTGATCTTGGGCCTGCTACTTCCCTCTGGGGGGAGGGTACTGGGGACAGAAAGAGAAAGGAATGAATATTGCCGCGAACCATACATTGGGTTTGTTTATTTGTGTTTTGCTTTTACCGCCGGCTGCGCCGGTCTGTGTTATCTCTGCGCCAAGAGAAGCGCGTGTTCCATTCTTTCTTTCTGTGCCACATGTGTTATCTGTTGTGATAGGGAGAGCATTCCGATCTAACGTGAACAGCCCAGAATAATCTTCTTGGATCTACTATGTTCTCGATGCGAATCGACGTTTCGAGAACCACGCGCGCCAAAAGATAAAACGCCTGCAGTGCGGACGCCGGGGCATTCGATTCTGCGACGCTCTCCGACGCACGTAACGTCACTTTGTTGACCACTGCTTCGCCGCCTCTGTATTCTTTTCAGTTGTTAGGGGAGCACAAGTTCGCTCCAATAAACTTGTTTCTTTTCCAAACAACTGCTTCGTCCTTGGCTACGTGACATCTGGTGGAGGTGCGGGGTACGCACCCTTCATGCCCACTACAACCTCTGGAAGCCGCCAAGCCAGTCCAACAAGAGCCAGCCTCCGCGTGCAAGATTTACCACCCGAGTTCGGTCTACTGCCGGAGAAGACGAAGAAGAAAAACGTCGCAACCAGCACCATGCTCAACCAAGCCAATCCTCCTGTCGTTCTGCAGCAGCCACGGGAACCGCCATCATTCCGAGGAGCCCCCGCAGAAGACCCAGAAGAATGGTTGGAGAAACTGGAGCGCGTCCGGAAGTTCAACAGGTGGGACGACGCAGAAACGTTCCGGCACGTTTTCTTTTACTTGGAAGATTCGGCTCGCACTTGGTTCGAGAACCACGAGAGCTCCTTGACAAACTGGGCTCAGTTCAAAAGCGAGTTCACTAAGACCTTCACTACCGTCGTGCGGAAAGAAAGAGCCGCCCTTTTGTTGGAAACGCGCACGCAACACCCCAATGAAGGCGTCTTGATCTTCGTTGAGGAGATGAAGCAGCTATTTCGCCGCGCGGATCCCGAAATGACGGAAGAAAAGAAGTTGCGCTTCTTAATGCGCGGAGTGAAGGAGGAACTGTTTGCCGGACTTGTCCGAAATCCGCCCAAAACCGTCGCCGAATTCGTGACCGAAGCCAGCACCATTGAGAAAGCCCTCGAAATGCGTGCTAAGCAGTATGACCGCAACTTTGTTGGCGCGGCCAATGCGAACGACTTTGGCAGCACGCGGATCCCGGCCGACAGCCTACGCGAGACTATCCGCGCAATAGTGAGAGAGGAGCTGCGGAAACTTCTCCCAACGCCGCCGCAGGCCCAAGTCGCTTCTCTCACCGACGTCATTAGAGAAGAAGTGCAACAAGCGTTGGGAACCTTTACGCCATCCGAGGTACCCCAAGAGCTACAAGCTATGACATACTCCGCGGCTGTTCGTCGACCCCGCCCTGCTCCAACACGCCGTCAAGAGGCCCCGCCGTACCGCCGCCCACTGTCACCCGCCCGACCCCCGGTAGCCCGAAACCAGACGCCGAGGAAGACGGACGTATGGCGAACTCCCGATAACCGTCCTCTGTGCTACCACTGCGGAGAGGCCGACCACATTTACCGTCGCTGCCCATACAAGAGGCTCGGTTTGCGAGGGTTCTCCGTCGACGCCCCACGCCCCCGATACGGCCAGCGCCCTGCTGAGATCGAAGAATACCTCTCCAACACCAACCGAGGACCAGCCCGCTTCAACCGTTCACCGTCGCCCTACCCGTATCAGTCACCGAACCGCCGCAGCACTGCTGACTTCTCACGTGGAAGGTCCCCCAGCCCACGCGGGGGAAACTAAAAGCAGCAACTTCGGGAGGTAAAGTTGCACAACGGCGGAAAAATGAAAACCCTCCAACGACGCAAGGACTCGCCGAAGACAGTGATTCACGACATGCCTTCATCCCGACGACCCGACCTAACCCTGACGAGACTCCCGAACACGACGACAGCTATACGCCGCGACGCTTACCCGACCTGACCGAGACGTCCGCTGAGAAGACGTGGACAACGACGACGCACAGTGCCCGACCGTCAACACGCACAAGCCGAGATGCGACGCCCCGACGCACCCGGAACTCGAGGAAGGCGGCATCCGACGTCAAGGTGTCCATCGACGGTTTTGATGTAGTCGCCCTCGTAGACACGGGAGCCGACTACTCCGTAATGAGCGGACCATTTGCGTCTAAGCTGAAGAAAGTTATGACCAGATGGGACGGTCCGCACATACGCACAGCAGGAGGCCACCTCGTGACGCCAAGTGGAACGTGCACATCGCGCGTCACCATAGTCGGCACAACGTACCCTGCGGCGTTCGTCGTTCTGCCTAACTGCTCCCGCGACGTGATTCTCGGAATGGACTTTTTGACGGACAACGGCGCAATAATTGACCTGCAGACCAAGTCGATAACATTTTCCTCCGATCACTCCACGACGCCGCAGCCGAACCCCGATCACCGTGCTGCTGTCAGGATCGCCAACGATCACATCACCCTGCCACCCCGCGCAAGCTTGATGATCGCCGTCTACTGTGAGGATGCTGCTTCTGACATCGACGCTATCGTAGAGAGTGATCGAAAGTTGCTTCTCGACCGCGGTGTCTCCGTCGCAAGAGGCATTGCGCACTTTAAGCAACGCCAATCTCACGTTTTGGTCACTAATTTCACCGACGAGTACCAGCATTTAAACAAGGGAGCTGCAGTTGCGTTCCTCGAAGAAACGCAAGAAGCAAGTGATGTGATCGCGGTCGCCGACTTTGAACGCACACCCGTAGAAACCCTCAAGCTCCCGCAGCCATTCGACGTGAATCCGGCGCTACCGCAAGAACAACGGAAAAAATTATTGGCTTTGCTGCGTCGCTATAGCGAATGTTTTTCGTCGAGCGCAAAACTACGTCAGACCCCTCTAGCGAAGCACCGAATAATAATCGAAGACGGAGCCCGACCTACCCGACAGTCACCGTACCGCGTCTCTTCACACGAACGGGAAGCCAT
The DNA here is from genome assembly GCF_048455015.1 of Haemaphysalis longicornis. Lineage (NCBI taxonomy): Eukaryota > Metazoa > Arthropoda > Arachnida > Ixodida > Ixodidae > Haemaphysalis > Haemaphysalis longicornis. The sequence goes on along the minus strand of NW_027526204.1, from coordinate 152,942,033 downwards.
CCGGACTCAAGTCGACGACATGCTCAGCGACGACATTATACAGCCATCGAAAAGCCCCTGGGCTGCGCCCGTCGTACTCGTAAAGAAAAAAGACGGCACATTAAGGTTTTGTGTTGACTACCGGCGACTCAACAAAATCACGAAAAAGGACGTGTACCCCCTCCCCCGAATCGACGACGCCCTCGACCACCTCTGCCACGCGAAGTACTTCTCATCGATGGACCTGAAGACCGGCTACTGGCAAATTGAAGTGGACGAGAGAGACCGAGAGAAGACTGCATTTATAACCCCAGACGGCCTATACGAGTTCAAGGTGATGCCGTTTGGGCTGTGCACAGCACCAGCGACGTTTCAAAGAGTCATGGACACTGTGCTAGCTGGCCTTAAGTGGCACACCTGCCTCGTATACCTCGACGACGTAGTGGTATTCGCCCGGACTTTCGACGAACACCTTGCAAGGTTGGAATCTGTACTCGAGGCCATTCGTACGTCGAGGTTGACGCTAAAGCCTGAAAAGTGCCGTTTCGCATACGGGGAACTCAAGTTCTTGGGCCACGTCGTCAACGCCGCGGGAGTCCTACCTGACCCGGCAAAAACATCAGCCATTGCGAACTTCCCAAGGCCGAAAGACAAGAAGGGCGTGCGAAGATTTCTCGGGCTGTGCGCATACTACCGGCGCTTCGTCGCAAACTTCGCACGAATTGCAGAGCCACTCACGCGCTTGACGAAAGATAGCACCCCTTTCAGCTGGGAAAACGACCAAGAAAAAGCATTCGGCGAGCTGCAAAAACGCCTGCAAAGCCCGCCCGTGCTCGCTCATTTCGACGAAAATGCCGAAACGGAAATGCACACCGACGCCAGTGATATAGGCTTGGGTGCCGTCCTTGTCCAAAAGCAAAGCGGCTGCGAAAGGGTAATCGCCTATGCCAGCCGTGGTCTGTCGAAGGAGGAGAAAAACTATTCTGCCTCTGAGAAAGAGTGCCTGGCTATTATATGGGCGATTTCAAAATTTCGCCCATACGTGTATGGAAGGCCATTCAAGGTTGTAACAGACCACCATGCGCTGTGTTGGCTCGCCAATTTGAAGGACCCCTCTGGCCGTCTTGGGCGGTGGAGCTTGCGCCTGCAGGAGTTCGACGTTACAGTCGTTTATAAATCCGGCAGGAAACACTCCGACGCCGACTGCCTGTCCCGCGCCCCCGTCGACCCACCACCACAAGACTCTGATGAAGACAGCGCGTTCTTCGGGATTGTGACGGAGAGCGACCTAGCCGCCCAGCAGCGTGCTGACCCCGACTTACGCGTCATAATCGAGTACCTCGAGGGATGCAACGTTGCCGTTCCTAGGACCTTCAAACGCAGCTTACCAGCATTCAGCCTGAGAAACTCCGTCCTTGTGAAGAAGAATTTCAGCCCCGGAACAAGAGCGAATTACCTTCTCGTCATCCCCGCGGACCTTCGTGACGAAATTTTGGAAGCGTGCCACGACGACCCGTCTTCCGGACATCTGGGCACAGCCCGCACTATTGGAAAAATCAAGGCGAGGTACTACTGGCCCGGCCTTACCTCTGACGTCACCCACTACGTCCGGAGCTGCCGTGACTGCCAGCGACGAAAAACGCCGCCGACAAGACCCGCCGGACTTCTGCAACCGATCGCCGTCCCATCGAGACCATTTCAACAGATTGGAATGGACCTCTTAGGCCCGTTCCCTACGTCACGATCACAGAACAAGTGGATTGTCGTAGCGACAGACTACATGACGCGCTACGCAGAGACCGCCGCTCTTCCGAGGGGGACTGCACAAGAAGTGGCGAAGTTCTTTTTAAGCCAAGTTGTGCTGCGGCATGGAGCCCCGGAAGTCCTAATCACAGACCGTGGAACGGCATTTACTGCGGAGCTGATGCAAGGAGTATTACGCTACAGCAACACGGATCACCGAAGAACGACGGCGTACCACCCCCAAACGAACGGACTAACAGAACGTCTGAACAAGACAATCGCAGATATGCTGTCAATGTACGTTGACGTTGAACATAAGACTTGGGACGAAGTGCTCCCGTATGTCACGTTTGCGTACAACACGGCTATCCAGGAAACGACGCAGCTGACGCCGTTCGAGCTTGTCTACGGTAGAAGGCCGACTACGATGCTCGACGCCATGCTTCCGCACGTAGAAGACGACGACCTCAACGCCGACGTCCACGGATATCTTCAACGTGCGGAGGAGGCCCGCCAGCTCGCTCGAGTTCGTATAACGAACCAGCAGCTGGTGGATGCGGGCCGCTACAACCTCCGACGCCGAGACGCCGAGTACCAACCAGGGGATCGTGTGTGGGTTTGGACTCCCATCCGACGACGCGGACTCAGTGAGAAGCTCCTGCGACGGTATTTCGGACCCTACCAGATTCTACGACGTGTTGGCCAACTTTCCTACGAAGTGATCCCCGATGGTGACTCCGGCACATCACGACAACGCACGCGGCCTGAAGTCGTCCACGTGGTTCGCTTAAAACCTTTCTACGGACGATGACGAACTTTTATTTTCATTTGTTCGGACTGTCGCTTATGTTAGCATCGGGTCGATGCACTCTTAGAGGGGGGGTAATGCCGCGAACCATACATTGGGTTTGTTTATTTGTGTTTTGCTTTTACCGCCGGCTGCGCCGGTCTGTGTTATCTCTGCGCCAAGAGAAGCGCGTGTTCCATTCTTTCTTTCTGTGCCACATGTGTTATCTGTTGTGATAGGGAGAGCATTCCGATCTAACGTGAACAGCCCAGAATAATCTTCTTGGATCTACTATGTTCTCGATGCGAATCGACGTTTCGAGAACCACGCGCGCCAAAAGATAAAACGCCTGCAGTGCGGACGCCGGGGCATTCGATTCTGCGACGCTCTCCGACGCACGTAACGTCACTTTGTTGACCACTGCTTCGCCGCCTCTGTATTCTTTTCAGTTGTTAGGGGAGCACAAGTTCGCTCCAATAAACTTGTTTCTTTTCCAAACAACTGCTTCGTCCTTGGCTACGTGACAATATGGAAGGTATGGGGAAAGACAATGAAAGCGACAAATGAACTATGTACAAGCAGTCAACCAATAAACGTCTCATGTACAACAGGGCGGTGAATCGGATGACTACAGTTCACTTTTAAGCACATGACTATCATCCATGAAAAAAAAAAAAAAAAGAAACTGCTCAGACATTATTTCGCAGTCTGTTCAATTTTGTCGCAACCTAGAGGCGACAATCCAAAGAGGAGTCACCAAGAAATGTAAGCAGGGCTTTAACGGCCAGGCTTTGCTTCCTGTTGTCTGCCCACGTACCCAAGATCTTTTGTTCGGACAGAGGGCGAGTGTCCAAGCGTAGTAAAGCTGTCTCACAGAAATAAACTTGTGCTAGGCATGCCATGCAGACGTTTTTATTTTTATAATTTCTTTTAGAACTTTCCCTCATAATTTTTTTCGTAATTTAGTTCAAATACAGGCGTTTAGAATATTGCTACCCGCTTGGTCTTCCGAACATCGAATGCTAGCATTAAATCTTTTCTACGAATATATTGAATTTACTCAATGACCAATTTTTCAGGCATCTCGGTGAGTGTGCACATGTTCAGATGTCATGAAAGCTCAACGAAAATGTCATGGTATGCTGCATGATGTTGAAAAAAGTGGAAAAGAGCCACTGGATGACTATTAAATGTCATCAGATATGCAGTCCATAGAATCTCGTGTATAATCGTCGCCGTCCCAAGAGGTTGCAAGTGGCCTCTACCTCCCCTGAGCGACACATGGGCAAGGGAAGGGGTATTGCTTCGCGCATTTGGGCAGAAGATTTAGGAGCGTATTAAATGGTAGTTATATATGGGACACCAAGGGACAAATTCTCTTGTCACTTGAGATTCCCACAGGGTGAATGCCGCCCTGGTCAGCAGAGCTACCAAAGTAACCACCCGGTACAAGCTTTAAAAAGGGTTCCTGCGTTTTTGCAGCCGCCCCTTTCTATAGGGGCGATTTCCCGTGCAAGCCGGGTGAACTTCGCAAGCGTTGTAGTCCCACACAAAGGCCGAGCGCCAGGCCGGGGAGTCGCTTGTACCTATTTTACCGGTAGGTGCCCGGCGCCACCAAGGCACACGAATGCACATGGTGCCTTCCACAGCCACGGTGGACGCTCAACTCGCAACCGTCTATGGCAGGACATGCCGCCAGACTCTTTCACCCCCGGCAATGGCGCAACGCGGCATGATGGCCGGGGGTCCCGCCAGATGGACAATGGTCAGGGGCCCCTCGCAAGGGTAAATGCAGCTTTCCAGACGTGAAATCCCCTTTGAAGGGTCCGCACTCGACCAGGGACGCCTGTACCCGTCAACGAAACCGGTGGGTGCCCGGCGGTACCAGGATTCGAACCCAGTACCTCCCGCATACGAGGCGCGTGCTGTACCTCTGAGTCATCGCTGCGGTTAAAGTTTCGACCCCTTCCACCGGGGCATTATCGACGAAGTCGGGTAACTTCCCAAGCACGAGGTCCCCTGTGCAGGGGGTGCCAGTACCAGTTTTCACTGGTTGGTGCCCAGCGGTACCGGAGTACCTCCCACGTTCTCGTACCCCATGGTACAAACCGACGTGGTGTAACGGTTTCCAGTACACTGGATCCCCCGTACGGGGGGCGCCTGTCCCCATTTTTTATTCTGGTGGGTGACCAGCGGCTCCCGAGGAACCTACCACGTCTGCCGCAGTGGTAGTGCGTGTTAAGCCCTTTATCCCCTGCCGAGACAGGGGGCGCTTGTACCCATTGAACTGATGGGTGCCCAGAGGTCCCAGACCCCGGCCGGAGGGGTTCGAGGGACCTACCACATGGCCCCCATGGCTGCCTAAGCTCCAAGCATTTGTTCCACCGTCGAGACAAGCTACGGTACGGGGACGCTTGTACCCTTTAAAGAAACCGGTGGGTCCCTGGCGGCCCAGGATTCGAACCTGGTACCCCCCGCTTACGATACGACTGTTTTACCACTCGACCATCGCTGTCGGTCACAGCGATGGTCGAGCCCCTTCTACCACAGAGCGCTCAAAAAGTGCTTCTCTCTCCCCCCGCTCTCGCCCTCTCTCCCCCTCTCTCTACCTTTCCCTCTCTCTCTATCTCTCTTTTGCTGTTAGGCTTCCATTTATTCATCGGGTTATGCGCACATAGTTAACAGGCTCTAAAGAGATTAATAGTGGCGCAAGGCGGGTTATTGCTGCCGAAAAAAAATAGTGGAGTCTATGACCCCTCGTCTTCAGACGTGGTAGTTTTTAAAGTATGCTACACGACGTTCAATGAGCTTGATGCGGGTAACTAATATTTGATATCTGTCAAACAAGGACGAGTAAACATGTCTAGTTAATTGAAGCTCGAGCAATGCGGTACAACCTCGCGGGATAGACGGGAACGACAACTGTGCGCTCGTTGGCTTTGGTTGGTCGTCGGGGATCCAAATGTACAGGCTATAACTGCAGTTCGCTGGGGGAATGATGTGGAACTAGACAGAAATTGGGATAAAAGAGCAAGGCAGTCGCCTTGTTTCTGTCTCCGTACCCACCCACTTCTTTCCGCTTCGCATCGCCCCAGAAGGTTAGAAAGGGACGCGGGAAGGAGTGCGGATGGAGCCTGCGGAGTGAATGGGCGGACAAATGACAGCCCAGCACCAAGTGGGTGGGGACAAGAAAAATCATAGGGGGCCTTTGCTATGCAACTGCTGTGTAAGATAGGAAAACAACTTTCGGTGCCTGGATTTTTCTCAATACTTTCTACCAGAAAAATACTCCTCAATGTTTAAGTAAAAGGTGTCCTTTCTGTGCATACACTGTCTTAGGGTAACTAGGGAAACATTGGAGGAAAACAAATAACAATGCAATGTGGTCTCGGAATAGTACTGGGGTGTTCGCACTTTTAAGTTAAAAATTATTTCGAAAAGAAAGCCCGCACACATATTTGCGCGAAGTTACTTAGCACACGAAAGAAGAATTATACGCGCAATTATGGCGGTCACTTCAACATGTCGTACTTAAGCTCCAGGTAAACGTGAGTCCAGGCTAACTTTGTTTGTGGGAGAGGGGAAGCAAATCCCCATGGGTACGGCCGCAAGACAGGATAGTGCGCAGTGTCGGCTTAGGTGACGTGTCTCGGGCACTTTCAGTGGCCCAGCTCCCCCCGCATCCGGGTCTACAAGATTGAAACGACGATAACTTCGGGGGAGCTGACGCTTCCTCTAATATCTTTTCCAGTGTATTTCACCAGATCAATGTGCAAAACCATAAGGATTCAACATCAATGTAAGCTGCTCTGTATTAGATACAATCCCAAATGACAGTATTAGGCGTACACGATTTTTACGTTATACCTAGCGCCACACGCATTCGACGTGCAATTTCACACATGATTATCTACGTGTTTAATACTACCAAGCCGGTAGGGCTCCCACAACATCGAAATCAAGTGCATTTATGTTTGATTACATGCTTGCTAGTGCGTCCCGCTAGCCGCCTCGACATTCGAGTGTTTTCACATGGACGTCACTGCTATTCACAAATAATTGCCGTTTCTTGCCTCATGAACTCCTCGAAATTGTTTCTGTTTTGCGGCACTTCACCAAGTTTTCACGATGCATGGAATACCCTTTTACTATTCGTTCATTATAATCAATACCTGAGGCATAACACCAATCACACTCCAATTACGCTCAACCTACTAAAACGAGCCGTTGTTTCATTTCTACATTTATTACGCATGAATAAATACTTCTCGTGTGCCTGGTGTGAATGACAATAGAGCGTAATTAGCAATAGAGAGAGCATTTCACAATAATTTTACATTTATGTAATTGATGAGAACTACTTCACAAGCATATGCATCTTTGCTGATGAAATCTTCTATTAGCGTGCTGTTCAGTTATATTTTGCTGGCATAAAAAAGGCTATTATCGATTCTGCGCTTTGTGAGCACTTATACAAAACCAAAATAAAGGTCTATCAAAGCAATCTCAGAGGCTGTTGACATGATAGGATGAAATGCACGCAAAGGAAGAGACTTTTCGCACATTTTTTTTCTATCATAAAAAATACGGTTGAATTAAATTGAATGTAAAATCATTGGCTGTTTCTTACTAGTACGCGGTTATTCCCGTAATCAAAACTAGAACCGCATGCCTTCGATTCTCTAGCAAGGACTCGATTCGCAAAATTGGCTTATTCGCAATATTAGAACGTCAGCTTTTATGCATTCGGAATGTGCGCCATAGTTGACGATGGAGTAAAATTTTACGCTTGCAAAAACACATTCACAGAGCAGCACATAACCGCAAAAGAAAATTGACCAGCGCTTCATACCACGTTTATGAAACAAGTAATTTAAATCACCTAATTTCAGTCACTCAGTCACTCGCTCAGTCAGTCGGTCGGTCGGTCGGGAAGTTCCGATAAACCCCTAATTCGAAGGTATCATAAGTCCATCCCCTGCTGAGCTTGGCAGTATCCCCGGATGAGCTCGTCCCCAACACATGCCCCCGAGAGCCTGCAGACGAAAAGAGAGATGGCTGGCGTTTGATAACATAGCTAGCTATACAAATGAACGCTGTCAATAAATTCGTCAATTGATTGCGGTCAATAAAGAATTCCAGTTCATGGTAACTTTAGGAGAAGTTTAAATTCGAACCAGGCCCGTGCAGTTTTTCGCCTTGCCGTCTGCTTTTCTTTTATTGTGGGCCGTCCCAGCGCAGCCAGCCGTGGCCATATGTGACCCGAGCGGGGCAGGCAGCAATATGGCCGAGCACGAACTTGTGGGCGGCGTGGACCCCCCCACTCGAGCGGCGTCGTCGTCAGCCGCTCGATGAAGGCCGCCCGCAGAGACGCCGCTACGGGTCCCGCAGCGAGACTCCGCCGGAGACGACGCCTGCAAACAGCACCGCCACCACCGCCGCCGACGGGAAAGCGAGGGAGCAAAGGCACGGCCGGTGGGAGAGGCCGGCCGGATCGATGGGGCCCGCACCCCGCGAGCACGTGACGCTGCCCCCCTTTCGGAGCCCGCACGCCGGGGCTGCTGTCCGGCCCGGGCCGCGGAGCGCCGGCAGCACCCCCCGAGCAGCTCTCGCCCCTCCTCCGGCTCCGCGCCCGGCAACTCGCGTCCAACTCGGGATGCGCGCCGCCGCCGCCGCCGCTGCTGCTTCGCATTCTCCGTCACGCCGGCTCGCTTCACTGCAGAGCACCGGGGCCTTTTGTGGCAAGTACACTGCCCAGGACGACTCCGCACATCAGCCGTGTTGTTCACCCCTTGTGATGAGCCAGGGTACTACTAATATATGGTTACTGAGAAATAACGTTTGGGGCGACTGTTCAGGCGCTAGGGTTGTCGAACAACCCAGACGGTGATGATAATTATAAACAGGAGAGGATGATGATCTGGGATTTTAAATGTATTTGGGCAGCGATTAGGGGGTACAGGACCGTACATCCGGGCAGCGAAAGAGAGGGGTTGTAAGTGGAGTCGCGCGTAATGAGCACGTGAAGCTATATTATTAAAAATCAATCAATCAATCAATCAATCAATCAATCAATCAATCAATCAATCAATCAATCAATCAATCAATCAATCAATCGATCGATCAATCAATCGATCGATCAATCAATCAGTGCGTGAACGTAAACAGAATGCAAGAAAAACAAGAAGGGCATAAAAAACGAGGCACACGTGTAAATGCCAGCCACACTGAAAGGATTCATGCTATCAGCACAAAACCAACGGCTGGGGCGTTACTCTGCTGAGCACAATCAGCACGATGCGTTGCGTTGGAAGCACAGCCATCTGAAAGTGTCCTGCTGACAAAGATACCTTGGTAATCGAAAGAAGTGCGGTCGCAAAACTGCGGCGTCCAGTCAAAAGAAACAAAAGGGAGAAAAAAACTTCCCTGGACAGGAAGAAGCTTTCGAGGAATTTCGTTACATTTCATAATGGCAAGCTCAGGCGGCGGCACAATTTTTTTTTCACACTCACTCAACCACTCGCGGCACTGCCAAGCATCAGCGTACTGGCCAGATTTGTAGTGGACACGTTTTGTTTGCTAGAACTTTCATCATCATCACCAGCCTATCTACGCCCACTGCAGGGCAAAGGCCTCTCCCATTATTCTCCAATTACCTCGGTCCTGTGCCAACTCCTCGGTCCTGTGCCAACTAGAAATTTTAATCACTATTAAAAATGTCAGCCCCGCTTCCTCCTTCGGCATCCAAGTTCGGCTTTCCGATTTCACCTTCGGCGGAGAGTACGAGTTGAAGACGCTCTTTATATCATAAGCATTACTGATCTTGCACCTTTACATACCTGATGTCGCAACACTCAAAGGGCACGTTTTTTATTCTAATATAGCTGTGCTCTGAGCTACAAACAATATGCCAGAGCACAAATAATTGTGACCTTTATTGTGCGTTTTATACCAGTTGAAAAATTTCTTGCATCTGGATTTTACCTGCCTCTCTGATCATTTTTCATGGAAGAACTTCATTCGTATAATTTACATTGCATATTTTTTCTCTAAATGCCCAAATCACTACAAATAAGAGGGGGCCACCAAAACAAAACTATGCGTAATCCCAGCAAGATTAGAATTAATTGTTAAAAATCGTCTATGTTGACGTCTTGGTCTCTGTGATTGGAGCGATTTGTGCTAAAATGTGGTTCTAGTCACCTCTCGTTTCGTACATGGGTGAGTTCAAATGCCAGTTCGTAGAGCAGAAGGGAACACCAACCTTTTATGTTGTAACTGCGCGAAGAAAAATAAACTGGTGGCAAAAAAAAACAGTGACCAACCGACGCTCCTCATGAAATTAAAAAACATCAAGACTTTAACTTTCTATTTGATGGTTCTACCAGACGAGAATAAACTTGGCTGGTGGGAAACATGATGTGGAGGTTATATTAATACACGATGACGAATAAATTTACCCGCCAAGGAGAAGCAACAAGCACCGATTCCGGAAGGAGGGTAGGAGTGGGGAAAACGTCTCCTGAATTTCATTAAAGGTGAAAAAAGAATCGGCCCACTATCGAACACTCGTGCGTAGTCATTTTTTCCAGCTTACGGAATTGCAGCCATGCCGTTCCACAGATAACGTACAAGGGGGTGGGAAGTGTATAGAATGCGCAGCGTATAAGGCAGGAATAAAGCGATCCCGCGTATGGCCATGCTACGGGTGCTAGAGAAGACCATATTCGAGGACAAAGGGACCGCGTCTGCTAAAATCGTCTCCAAAATTAACCACATGGAGCGATTCTGAACGCATTCAATGTTATTTTTAGCCCATTGATAAGAAGATGCCGATAGTTCAGGCATACTGAAAGTTTGTGTTGTGCAGAAGGAGCTTTCGTTTTATATGGTCCACAGAAAAACTTTGGTATCAGTAGCCAAAAATGAGATTAGAGTTGTGGGTTGCATTGTCAACATTGCCTGCGATCAGATATTTTTGGAGACGGGAACACAGAACTACTTGCAAGACTAGAAGTTGCTTAGAGTGGCCTGTCAAATCAAACGACTAGGAGACGTAATTGTTGATCGGTTGTGAGTATTTCTCGCTGACTTGTATTTCATAAAGTCAAGATTTATAAGCGAAGCATCGCCCTAAGAAGAGACGTCATCTAGAACAGATTGAGGATTGTAGTCTTAGTGGTCCATAAAATTTGCAGCTATGTCGCATAGTATTAAGAAAAAAGCCCAATGGAAGAATAGACGCTACCGCGTAAGTTTCAAACACACGAGACGCCGACCAGTCAAAAAATCGTTCTTGACGTTTCGGCTTCCAGCACGGAAGCCTTGATTGTGAACAAGGCTTCCGTGCTGGAAGCCGAAACTTCAAGAACGATTTTTTGACTGGTCGGCGTCTCGTGTGTTTGAAATGTATTCTCCCGGCCAGACGGAATTCTGTCACTGTCTCGACTTCTTTACCGCGTAAGTTCTAAACAATAATAGCAGAAAAGAAGTAAGGCAGCCAGAACAAAACTCTGCGGAAAGCTAGAGGTTAGAAGAGCACGAGCAGAGTATATACGTTTCCATTTACTTGATTAAAGGATATATATTTGATTCCCTCAGTTTTAGGAGTTGTAATTTGTGACAAAAAAAATGTTAAATTGTTGGCACAAGTCAACACATGCACTAAGAAAATAATATCTACGGAATTACCAAATAAATAAATCATTAGTAAAACAAAGCAGCTGCATGTAACAAGAAAAGAGAAATTGCAACCCGTTTTAAAGTTGTAAAAAATATATTCCTGTCAAGAAAAGTCGCTAAGTTACAAAAACAAAACCATGCACCCCTTCGTCTAAGGATCACTATGGTTGAACGCACAGCTTTCTCGTGAGCGATTCCTTGGTTGTCGTCCGAGTTCGGACTTTCACTCGCAGATGGCATGGACATTTTATCACAGTGGCATTGACTTTGAGCCGTCGCCGTTTGATTTCGATTGAAGAAGGCTTCGCGTTCAACCATCGTCGTCGTTAGACGGAGGGGTGCATGATTTTTCTCATTTTGCACGTCCATGCACCCCTCTCCAAATCCAAACTGCTCCGACCGTGGCGGAAAAGGGGACACAAAAACGTCAGGGTATTTCATAAAAGACATTCCTAACATAAATGCCAGGATCAAAGAGATAGAAAGGAGCTTTTATCAGGGAACGTGCCGTGAGTTTCCTCGTCGGAGAGCAGCCAACTAAGCAGGCTCCGGCCGACGAAAAAAGTTACGCCCGCAAACAAGAGATGAGGCAAATAGAATGGGGCGAGGTGGTGAAGTTGACAAAAAGCGATGTAGTAAGGGCATTCAGAGAATGTTACACAAAACGTCTCAGCCGTAAAAAAACACTAAGAAATGGATATGAAACAGCGTTTATACACCTTTTACCAGCTGTATAATGACACTACACAAAGTATGGAATACCTAATTAGCAGACAAGAAATCGAAAAAGCTATTGATCCCTCGAAAATCACCTGGACCCAACTGACTTTTAAGATAATTTTTAAGTAAGGAGAATCTGCTTTGTTGCACACGGTTTACGCTGACAGTCATGTGAATGGGTGTCTGCCACCGTCTTTCAACAACGGACACACGGTTCTTATACCGAAGAGTGAGGACGTTGGAAAATTAAGCAAAGTCTGGTTACCGGCCTATTACATTGACTGACATAGCCTATAGCTACAACGTTTCTTTGAAGGTATTAGCGAAACGACTACAATCTGTTACCAAAGGCCTGGTTGGAACCACAGTAGACATGCGGTATCAAACGTAGAAAAGTGTGCAATCGATGGGTTTGTTTTGGAAGCAACCGAGGTCAAAGAACTCGCATATGTAGATGGCATGGCCCTATTCTGCAACGACCAAGCAAGCGTAACAAACATGTTGTCTGTGACCAGAGAGTTCTGTGAAGTGACTGGCAGTAGTGTGAACTTAGACAAATGTACTGGAATCTGGCATGGTGAGTGGCCGGAGACGCCCCGCGTCTGTGATAACGTAGTGTAGCAAACAACGCCCGCTAAGTATCTGGGAGGGCCTTTTGACAAATAACGCGAGGATACGTTGTATTGGCGGGAAAATAACGTGAAATGCGCGCGCAGGCGAATGCATGGGCAGGTCGCGACGCATCGGTCTTCGCGAGAGCGACCATATGCAACATGTACCTTGTTGCCAAATTATGACACCTCATGCAGGCACTGTTTTGTACGGGAGCTAACATTCAGAGAGTTCATCGAATGTTTGCAGTGTTTGTATGGCAATCGTCTTTTGAACGCACAAAGCGCAGCAACTTGTTTCGGCCGTTAAAGGGTGGGGGCCTGGGATTGCCTAATCTGTTTGGTAAACAGTTGGTGTTAAGGTTCTTGTTTCTACGCGATCAGTGTGATGCATTCATACGACCGTGTATGCAGGTTAGACTGTCCTCTACATTGCCCAATTTTATTTTGTCAACAAAATGTGTCCAACGTGGCACTGTCAGTGGGTACTTGCGTGAAGTTGTGTCATCATACCGGTCTCTGAATGCTCGATTTACGCTTGAGTACTTGTCTAAGATTACGCGCAAGCATCTGTATTGCAATGTTATTAAACTTTTAGGTCCTGACCCGATGTACAGAAGCCTTTTCGACAGAGGTCGGGCTAACAACGTCTTTAAAAATTTAAGCGTATCGCCGTAACAGGGGGCGGGGAGGGAGGGGTAAAAAATTTTCTTGTGTATGCTACGCACGCAGATTGGCTTGACAACATGAAAGGGGGATGTTTTTACCAAGAGGATACGGCTGCAGTCTATGTAAAAAGCCAGGAAATGTACAGCACGCCTTTGTGGATTGCTGGGACGCGGTGTTTTTAGGGGATGTCCTCCAGCGAACCCTCCTTGACATAGATCACCCGGTCGTAGCGTATGAAGTTTTCTTAGACCTTCATGCCATATGGAGGAGCATAACGTCTGTACGAAGCAATGACGTGGACGCTATGCCTGTGGTTGATTCTTTCTCTGAAAATGTGTTTAAGCCTTGAGAAGTGTACGCCGCGCATAGGTGTGATGACAATATTGTGAAAAGCATGAATGATTTAACTCTGAAGGAAGGGCACACATGTTAACTGCCCGTTTAAAGTATGGCAGGGCGATTATTTATACGAACCTTCAGGTTTATCTTGTGGCTGTGTTATGCCAAGTCAGGCAATAAAGAAAAAAAGTGGTGGAATGGCGCTATTGGGTAGTCGTCGGATTATAACGCGAGGGGCAAGGTTCGAGTGCAGCCAGGGGAAGGGTTTTTTTCTAGGAGCCGAGGCTTGTGCGGCGTCCGGCGTCCGGCGTGCGTGCTCATGGCACAGCACCTTGTAACTCGAAAGATCTGTGAACGAAAGGTTCACAAAAGGGTGACAAGAACAAAATAAAAGGTTCACAAAAAGGTTAGAGAGAGAGAGAGAGGAGAGAGGAGAGAGAGGGAGAGAGAGAGAGAGAGAGAGAGAGAGAGAGAGAGAGAGAGAGAGAGAGAGAGAGAGAGAGAGAGAGAGAGAGAGAGAGAGAGAGAGAGAGAGAGAGAGAGAGAGAGAGAGAGACTTCTAAAGCAAAAGATGTTTTAATCTGCTGTTATATAATTTAAGGTATCTGCTTGAACAAACTAGAAAAAGTACACACAGGCAAACACTTTCATGTTGACGCAGAACGGCATCAGTTAGTGACAAAGGCTGCAAGCATTTACTTTCTTCAGCAAGATTCTTCGACAGCGTCGTGCATTTTCTGACTTCCAGTAGACGGGGGGGGGGGGGGGGGGGTGGGGGGGGTGTGTCAGTAATCAGTCGTAGCTCACAGGTAGGCGACATTGTAACATACCAGATTGACATATTTTGATGACGCTTTGACATGCGAATTAGAGTTCAACAAGGCAGCTGCCAGAAGTGCCGCTTTATTTGCGTAGGGATCGAGGCAGCACAAGTTGGAGCTCCCTAGCAGCACCTGAGCGCCAGTCGTGAAAGCGCTGCTGAGCGCACGCAGTGCCCACACTGCCGGTGACGTAATATGATAGAGCCCCCACTCTTGATTGCGGAGAAGGGCCCGGCAAACAGGGAGGGGAAGCATCGGGGAAGCGAAAAGGGGCCGCCAGGGAGGGCAGGTCGGCCCTCCGGAGGAAGGGGAGCGGGCAAGGACCGAGCGGGCCGCTGTCGGGGGAAGGGATCAGGTGGGCTGTTCGATATCAGAGGGGGAGGGAAAGGTGGCCGGAACGCCAAGACGCGGCAATCCCGCTTTTTTGCCGCGGTGGAAAGGGCGCGGCAATCTGGGAGAGGGCACGTCCAGTATGCGTCATGTGCGCGGCTTCCCGGCCGGGCCCGCTACCGGCCCGCGGGGATGGGAGCAGAAACCCGTGATGATGGCGACCCCGCCGGAGACAGGGGCGGCTTCCCCGCGCTACACACGAACCAGGTAGGGAAGAGGACGCCCGCTGCCATGGCGCGCACCTCTGCTCGAAGCGCGGACGACCGGACACAAGGGTTACAGCTACAGCGCCGATTGTATGGCGCGGGCGCAGTTTCTCTGCATTCCCTCACTGACTACATTCAGAGCCCGTTCGAGACGGATTTTTGAAGCACTGGAGCACGCGATGCTGCTCTTGGTCGGTGTGGTTACCCCCGAGTGCTCTGTTAGCGAGGCAATTAAAGGCAAACACAAAATAAAGAACCTCCTACACCGTATCGGTATAGGCATCCTCTATACATAGCCCTTCATTTATTTCTCCGCCATCTTCATCTCTCTCATCCTCTATCCACACTCTTTCCTCCACTTTCCCTTCCCACACTAAGAATAGCTGGCCAGATATACTGCCGTCAGGCCGACCTTTCTGTGTTTATTTCATTTCAATAAAATTCCTCTCTCTCTCCTACACAAACTAGGGTAAATAAAATAAACTAAAAATTTTTCTGTAACATTTACAGTACGTTTGTAGCAAACGCAAAGAAGTATAATTTCTTAAATGTGCCTGTGCACCGTAGCATGGCAAGTAGTAGAAAATATTTTGAAAGTATTATATAAATTGCCATTACTGACATAAATATGGTGACCCTGGAGCTACGCTGTAGCGTGCGCGTCTGGCCCACCTAAACAAAACCAAGTTCTTTCTTGGTGTGGGTCATCTTCAAGCGAAATTGTTTTCAGGAAATTGCATTGCATTTGGAAAGTATTAAACAAGTGCGAGTGTTTGCATGCGCAGTATTTCAATGCATTTCACGAGCGTTTCATACCCAATATCAAGAACGGGAACGGAAATGCAATTAGAAAGTTACACCTTCACGAGGCAACAGTTGTGACTGAAAAATGCGCCTTCATCACCGCAGAGCTCCCGATCACGTAGTTAGCCAATGCCACAAGGCCAAAAGACTCACACCACGACGTGTGCTCATCGAAGCCACTAATAAGGAATGAATAAAGGACCTTCTCAACAAAACAAATATAGGCTGTCATCACAATCCCGCCAAACCGAACACCAAAGTTCTCCCAAGGAGTCGTCTCCAGAACTATTCTGCTCAATTAAACCGAAACTGACCTCCTGAAAGAAATTTGTAACGTTTCAGTGCCAGGTCCAGATAACATAACTTACACAATCATCCAGCCCCTTGCAATAGACACCCTCAAAACACTTCTTTACACGTTTAACAAAATTTGGCAGGTTGGATACTTTTCTTGTGCAAGCGATTGTAGTTTTCATATTACGGGAGAGAAAAGATGTCTCAATGTCCCCAAACTACCCCCCGGTAGCTCTTCCCAGTTGCCTGACTAAGGCTTTGAAAAAAGTTAATGGTAGAAAACTAATGTATTTCCCCGAATATAATGACATGCTGAACAGTTGACAGGCGGGTTTCCGATCAGGTAGATCCCCAACTGACCAGCTGGTTGCTTTTGCCTACGTTATGGATGTTTTTATTCAGAAACAACACTACCCCTTTTTTATTCTTTGATTTAAAAATGATACGTCACAACTTGGCGTTAGGAAAACATGTTCCATTTGTGGGCTTTTGTTGTATCGGGGTACATTTCCATATAATTTATTTCACACTGCGGACCTTCGAAGGTCTAAGCAGATGGGCACGGTACAAATAAAAGAACATGCTCAGACACTCGCTGAGAGAAAACAAAGAAATTTGGCACACACGAACAGTTTTTTAGACCAATAACAATACACTAAACAAGGAGAACACCATAAATCCTTATACAACTGCTTTATGGAAATTCCATTCTTCCACTCTTCGCGGGAAAAAAGAAAATTTGAATGCATCTGTGTATGCGAAATAAGGTGTTTTGTTTCCTGGGTGATGATGTCGCGTATGTCTTGTCGATATAGATGTGATGTACTGTTTCGGTTCTAGTGCTGTTTGGCCGTGCAAAAGGAGAGAAAGAAAATCAAGTCTGTATGTCTGCCTTCGTCACTAAAGCTGTTCAATGCTATTAGCTCTAATTAGATCGAAGGTGAATCCGTCAGACAAAACTTAAAGTATATATACAGTACAGCTTTTCTTTGAATTTTCTGGAGCTTATTGATGTTATTCTTGGTAAACGGGACCCATATTATGCATGCATATTCCAACTATGGTCTGATTATTGACTGGTGGGCCAGGAGCTTAACATTTGAAGGATGCGTTTTTTTTATTTATGTCGTAAGAAAGACAGTTTTCGGGAGGGTGAGGCTTGAATGTTGTGAATATGTTGATTCCAACAACAATTGCACGTGAGTATTACTCCTAAATACTTGAAGTAAGAGACTTGTTGTATGATTAATGCATTTAGTGTGTAACTATACTCGAGTTGATTTTTCTTGTAAGGTACACGCATAAATACAGTTTTATCTAAATTCAAATACATTCCCCAGCGATTACACCATTGAAACAGATTCATCGAACGGTTATTAAGCTCATGTTGATTTTCAGGGCAAGTATTTTCTCTGTATAGCACACAATCGTCTGTAAATAGACGGATTTGCACAGATGAACATAGCACATTCACAATGTCATTTATATACATCAGGAACAGCACAGGCTCCAAAACACTACCCTGTGGTACTCCGGGGACGACAGGAAGGCAGCCCGAACGCTAATCCCTGATTTCAACGTACTGATTTCGGTTTTAGGGCGTAGTATTATTTGCCGAGTACCCCCATAGCCAGGGCCGTGTAACGCCCTGCATTCCCCAAAACGGCACATTTTGCGGTAGTTGCAGCTGTAATCGTGATAATAGCGTAAATGGAGATAATTGGTGGAACAACATTTTGAGGAACCAAAAAATAACAAAAATAGGAAAAAATAGCGAAAGTGACGAACAGTGTAACGCCCTGCATTTCCACAAAAATGCAGATTTGATTTGGCGGAAGTTCCACTATAACAGTTATAATAGCGTAAATGGAGATGATTGGTCGAACAGAAGTTTGAAAAAAAAAAGCAGAAAATAAAAAAAACCAAAGTATGAACTGTGCTTTTCCACGAAAACGCAGATTTTGTGAAATTTCAACGTGTAATCGTTAAACTAGTGAAAGTGGAGATAATAGCTCGAACAGAATTTTGAAAACCCCAAAAATAAGAAAAAATAGAAAGAAACAGCAAAACGTGACGAGTAGTGTAACGCCTTGCATTTCAACGAAAATGCAGATTTGTCAGAAGTTCCACCAGTAATAATTATAATAGCGTGAATGGAGATAATTGGTAGAACAGAATTTTGAAAAACCGAGAAATAAAAAAGAAATAAAAATAGCGATAAGTGGCGAACCCTGTAACACCCTGCCTTTCCACAAAAAAAAGCAGATTTGGCGGACGTTCCATCTGTAATCGTTATAATAGCGTAAATGAAGATATTTGGTCGAAAATAATTTTGGAAAACCAAGAATAACAAATACAGCAAAAATGCAGGTGGCGGACCGAGTAACGACCTGCATTTCCACAAAAATGCAAATTTGGTGGAAGTTTCACCTGTAAGCGTTATAGTAGCGTAAATGGAGGTAATTGGTCGAACAGAATTTCGAAGCACCAAAAAATTTGGCTGTAAAGAACTCACACTCTAGACAAGCGGCCTAAGATTTCTATTAATTAGTGGACAATTCCCTGAATTTCCACAGATTTTTTTGAAATAATGAATAAGCCAACGAACCAGGATGCGAGGAAGTCCAATGTCTTTTAATTGTGGTATTTAGTTTTCATAAGGAACCCTGTCAAAAGCTTTGCTAGAATCCAGAAATATTACATCAATTTGACAGTTTTTATCTAGTGTTGATGCCCACGAATGTGTTGTAGTAAGCAACTACGTCACAATAGAATACCCCTTTCTGAAACCGTGTTGTGAATTAATTAGAAGACGGCATTATCTTCCAGATATTTGGTAATACGATTCGCGATAATATGATCAATTAATTTTCAGCATGATAGACATGGTAAACACAACAGAGAGTGTTGCCTGTCAGAACGAACATTCACTGTGAGTGTTGGGACAGCGATCGAAAACATGTATAGAATAAAACCGTGTGCCTCACGAATTCATAAAAGAAAGGTCAGCGTACAACAGGCACAACACAAGAGCGACGGATATGACTGGTGCTTGTCCCTTTCATCTCTCCCGTGCTGTGCGTGTTCTGCGCTTTTTTTGTAAATACTACCAACCAACCAGGACCAGTGGAAGTTTTATTATGGTGTGCTTAAAGGAGGAGTATTTATTTTTACTCTGTTTATAATTAAAATAAGCACGCTGAGAAAGTCGCAGCCACCTTGAATTTCTTTGTCCATGCACCTCGATGGTGCTCGAGTTATTTTCAAGTCGTGTAAAGAATGAACTGGAGCATCGCAGGAAGGAGTGGTTGGAGTTCAACGGGGAGGCCTCCGTCTTGCAGTGGACTTTCATAGGCTGGTGATAATGGTGATGGAACGTGTCCATCTGCCAAAGGTAGATACAGCTGTAGGAATCAATAGGCTTAGGATGTGGGTGGAGCAAAACGGTCTCAAACTTAATTCAAAAAATAATCTCACACGTTTTATTCTCAAGACAGCGCGGAATATGCACGGAACCAGACGTACCTCTCAATGGCTTAGCTATCTTAGTCAGAAACAAAAATAATCTTCTGGGTGGGCTGATTAACGAAAATTTAAGTTTCATTTCCCGCATAAATAACGCAAGCTGAATTGCCTAAAAACAATGGGCCTGCTATCAGTCATGGCACACCAGTCCTTCGCCGCTGATAAGATTTGGTAGTTACTCGTTTCAGCTACATTAGAATGCACCGTCTGGACAACTGATCGTAGTCCACAACAACGACGGCGAAAACGCTTCTGTGCTTCTCTCTCTCACGGTTACCGGAATACGACCATGAGCGCTTGCGGAAATTAGGCCCAACTCTCGTCGCTGCAAGTTCAACAATTTATATCACGTTTGGTAACCATAAATATTCTATAACCACGTCAAATATAGTTGTACAAGTTACTACTGCCTTTATCCGCAGTGGGGACGAGCAATTAAATTCACTGAAAAATCAGAGGAGAGCGAGAGAGAGAGATGCCAAATTAATTTTTTCGTTCCTTTTAGGCGAACAAACCATCGATTGTCGCCGAACAAAAGCCAATACAAAACTGAGATGTTTCATTCAAAACAAGAGCCTTTATTGCCTCTTTGAAAGCTTTCGATTGAAACTTTTTTTTTTCCGAAACGATGTAAGCATGGCAAAAAAGGACCAAAGCAATTTGTTGAACGTCTTTACGACTTATTTTTCGTACTCCAGGCTCCAGTGTTCCTTGATGTAGACCTTCGGTGGCCACGTTTACAGAATAGTACGTTCGACGCCTTTGTGGTAATATACAGGGTAATCAAAATTACGTCGACAGGTGCTTTTTCAAAATTGGGCGCTTAGATCTACGTGAAGACCACCTCTACAGTGAGGTTATGCGCCCAGGGGGACAAAGAATGAGCTGGTAACTATTGATGTCGGTGGCTTAATTAACTAAAATTGAATAACTTTTCAGTGGCTGCAATAAGCAGGCATGTTTGTATTAAAAAATAAGAAACAATCGTGTTTCTACGCAGTTTCGTTTGGAAGAATTCTCCTAGCGCATACGTACTCCGAGATATCGAACTGCGAAGTGTAATTGCCGTTCGCATGATTACGCATGCTACAAAGTGAAGACAGGCGCAAAGCTCCTCCGTTTTGTTCTGTGTTTTGAAAGCGGTTCCGGCGACTACAGATTGCGATAACACCAGCCAAGCCTGGAAGGATGCCAGTTATCACTTTTGCATTTGTGCCTACACCTGCCGTCAAACTAAACACCTTGCACAGCACGCACGTCACAAAACTAAGGAACTTTGGTGTTTACTGTCTGGCATGCATAATCATGCGAATGGCAATTAAACTTCGCAGTTCGATATCTCGGAGTACGGATGCACTAGGAGAATTCTGCCAAATGACGCTGCGTAGAAACCCGATTGCGTCTAATTTTTCAATACAAACATGCCTGCTTATTGCAGCCACTAAAAAGGTAATTACTAAATTTCAGTTAATTAAGCCACCGGCATCAATAGTTACCACCTCATTCTGTGTCCCTCTGGTGCGTAACCTTATATGTGGAGGTGGTCTTCATGCACATTTAAGCATCTAATTTTAAAAAAAACTGCCGACTTTTCTTTGATCACCCTGTAGACGTTGCGGCAAAATGTAATCACATTAGCCTTGCTTTATTGTTCTTGTTGTTTATGTTGGGTTGTACTGTATGTGGGTGTCATGTTGGCGGACTTTCTCGCTGACCTAACGCCGCCAGTGCTTCGTAGGGAGTAAATTTATCTGTGCTTGATTGTCGATTTTTTGTGCACCCTGCTGTAGAAATAATGTTTACAGAATTTTGTTAATGCATACGTATGTTATTATCATGCGGACTGCTTGAAATGGAAATTAAAAAGTACGAAATTTTTATACAATCTTGATAATTATGTAAGAATACTTGCGGGAGTAGCTGCTCAATGTCTATTATAATAGCGGGGCATTTCTTCGCTAAACGGCTCTTTTCAATTGTATTCTGGTAATATTCCTGGCGATGCCACCTAATTTACCTTCTTTGCTAGCAAAGTGCCGTTTTTGTAGGCATATTTAGTGTGAATCAGAGCAGTGCTCAATGCCCGCGCCCCAGATACTTCCCGGGAAGTGCTTATTACCGTAGCCGCTTTCCATACCACAACACGCCTGCTTGGCCCCGCAACCAGCGCCCCTTACGGCAAGAGAGGGCGTAGCGAACGCGCGAGCCAAACAGGCTTTGCACCTCCGAACAAACATCATCGTATGTTGGGCAAACTGTGTGTGCTCAGCTCCTAACCTCGTCCCGTGCGCAGTGAGGCCAGTGAGGCCTGTAAGCCGTGGCCGCCGCGCAGCCACGTCACGCCCGCTCTCTTGGGAGGCTCGGAGCGAGGGCCTGAAAGAGCGAGCGTGTGATGTTCGCTTCTCGGGTAGTGTGGCCGCCAGTCGGATAGGGTTCCGGTGAGTTTAGGCGAAGGGGTTCTAACCGGATCATGGGAAACGCGTTGGACACGGAGGGCAACGCCGTGGTCAAATTAGGTACGGGGATGGTTATTTGCTGTTTCTGTTTTTCAAATTCACAATTATCGGGCTCCTAGGTTCCTTGCTGGGCTAATGGAGCTGCTACAGAGCGGCTTTTTTTTTTTTCTTCAGACTTGAATTATTGTATTGGCGTCACGCTTAATATCTAACGAACTGTTATATGTGTGCGTTGCTTACTTTGGTCGCGTGTTTTGGCTCAGTCGGAATTAAGACGTAAATTTGAAGCCCTTCGTTCAGCTTGTACTACTGAGCGTTTTCGGCGCCACAACATGTTATATATCGCTAAAGGCGATGTTTACTCGTGTTACGGCTGCTTTGCAATTAGCCTGTACGCATTTTTGATTCCTGCAAAATTATTTCCCGCCTGACGAACTCTTAAACAAATTTCACGTGGGATTCGTAATTAAGCGGCCCTTGCAGGGTTTCTCTGGGCGTGGCTTACCGGCTCCCCCGGCATGTGAACAGTCGCCGGGATCCGGAGCCCCGGAGCGACAGGGATAGCTTCATTGACCGCCGCTAAAAACGCCTCGCGGCGCCGACAAATTGGGAAACTCTGGACCCCGCTCCCTTCGGCGCACCTTTCCTCCCAGCCTCCCTTCTCTGCCCCTGATCCGCAAGCGCGACGAGAGCGAATCCGGGGGGTGGAAGGGCCACGTGACCACGAGGAAGCAGTTACAGGTACGCCCTGGGAAGGAACGCCGGTAGAGGGGCGCTGGCCACCGTGTGCCACTGCCTCCCGCTTATTTCACTTACTTCAGCTCTTACTGGGGTGGCGTGCCGCGCAGAACGCCTTAAACGGCTGGCTCATTTTTGCTGTTGCAGGCATCCATCGTACTCCTTCTAAGGCGTCAGTTATTAATTAGCCGCAATCAAAACTTCCTACATGGCTCTTTTACTGTGCGACGCGTGATGAGCTCTTATTTTCAGCAAGAAAATTAAGCTCTGTAATACGATTCCGTGTGCACGACTGTCATGGTTCTTGCCCATTTTAGCAGGAACTATAGTACAGCTTAGATTTCTGCGTTCTTTAAACATATCCATCCGCTATGCAGATAGCCGTTGACCTACTACGCAGTTTATAAATAACTTCCTTTAAGTATTCCTGTACGCTTCGGGCAAAACAATGCAATGAAATTGCCTCAAGCATTGCTTGGTAGAATTTTCATAAAGAAAGCAAGGAAAATAAAACGACAATTAAATGCATTTCAAGAGAGAAACTCTAGATATTTATTTTTCGAAAGGCAGTTTCATTGTATAATTACTTCCTCATGCATTTTCCTGGAAGAACTTTCTAGCCCGTTGAAAAACCACCCTGTTTTATCCGTTGACCTGCAGCTACAGATATTACACCCAAAGCCCGTGGTACTGTGGAAAGTTCATCCAGAACTTATCTTCGCCCCTTTTATGAAAGTCTGTTTTCTCTAACCCTGGTTATAGTGGAATTTCATGGAATGAAGAAAATGAGAGCGGGTATGAACAATGGCCAGTCGTGAGTGAATGAACTTGTGGCAACTTCTTTCTTTTTTTTTTTTTTCGCAAAACGCGCACTTTTTAAAGAATATTCGAGAGATAAAAGTAGGCTGGGTAAATCGGGCAACTTGGGGTAAAAAAACAGCGTTTGTTTCTTTCAAAGCAGTGATTGCTGTGCTGCGAAGTGGCGTCCTGCCGTGAACCTTGGCCGTGTGCGCCGAGGGGCTCAAAGAAGAGCCAGGACACGTGTATTACCCCTCTTACGGTCGTAGGCATTGCAATGTCTGGAACTCCACGATGTATAATTACCTGCATAATAAAGGCTGCTGTGATCAAGCCTGAGAAATAGCCCTCCTGTTGGTGTAGCCGAACGAGGAATCAGCCAAAGAAAAGAGAGAGCGGGAGTTTTAAAATGAACATGAGAAATTAGCTAGCAGGGCGCTCAGGTCGGTGTCGGCAAGAGGAACGTTGAGGAGACGGTTGCATGCAAGGGAGCGCGGCAAGGAGCCCACAGTTGAGGGCCCGAGAAACAGGGAGGACCACCGGTAGGGAGGGCGGGAGCCTCCCGAGCCTCCCCGGCGGGGAAGGGGGGAGTCGGGGAGGCTGCGCGGCCCGTTTCCCGGCGCAACGGGCCCAGCCGGGCCGATCGATGAGGCAGGCGTCCGGGGCGGCCGTTCGCCAGGCAAGAACCCGATAAGCGGCCAGGCCCCGAGCCGCCGGCCGCGCACGGGACGCTGGCGATATATTGTTTCCTAGAGAGCCCGCGCTCCGCGAGTGCCTCTCCGGCCTGCCCGTGCGCGAAGCTGTCAAGACGCGTGGCCGGACACGCAGTGGCGAAAAGAGCGGGACTGTTCTCGAGACTTGTTATACTACGCTCGCATTCAGAGGAACAAACTTCCAACACTATGTCCCGCATCAGGTAGACACACGTGAGTTGCTTGCTTTGGTTTGAGATTGGCTTATCTACAGTACATACCAAAGGGAGCCACCAAATCTGCTCAGGACGACGTCGCGGGACGCCCCAAGAAGACGAGGCCACAAAAGGAAGCTGTTGGGAATTGAGCTTTTGGCAAGTTTGAATATGGATGTGCGTGTGTCTCTTTCAGGGAACCGGTGGTGTTTAGGTTCACGGTCACTTACCAAAAGTAAAATGATATTTTACATGCAACCGTGCCAAGGTCGAAGGACTGACTCCATTGAGACCCTCGATGGTCAGGTAATAATCATATTAATGTTCAACATCATCATCATCACCAGCCTATCTACGCCCTCTGCAGGGACAAGGCCTCTCCCATTAATCTCCAATTATCCCGGTCTTGTGCTACCTGCGACCAATTCACCCCCGCCAACTTCTTGATCTCATCTGCCCATCTAACTTTCTGCCGCCCCCGCCACGCTTGCCGTAGTGGCGTAGAGGTAGAGCATCCGCCTCGCGTGCAGAAGGACCGTGGTTATAAGCCCGGTGCCGGACGATTCCCACCGGATTAAAAAAAATCCGAGTGTTGATGGAATTGCAGAATGAGGCTTTGGGTGCGGCCTGACCCCGGCGACCATTGCCTGTAGGCTGTAACGCACTCCCTCACCAGAGCAGGATTGGCCACCCTGGTGTAGTAATGGACACAACCCCCCATGAATACGCCAATATCAACCTTACAAAAGCGTAAATATTTTGAAGAGGAAATTATGAAACGTACGAACTATTCAAGAAGAACGTGGGAACTGATAACGTCATTTATTAATCAGCCATCAACGGGCACATCAAGACTGCATCGCAAACGCTCACGGAACCAAAAGATATTGCCAATAAATTTAAAGAGCCTTTTACCGGTAATGAAATACCTACCACCTCCGATGGCTCTCTTAAGTACTGTGTGCAGTCACCGCAGTCATCTTAGCTTTACCCTATGAATCCCTCCGAAATCAGCGGCATATCTAACCCAAAATCCACGGTTCCCGTACTTGATGGAATGCTCCCGTCTTCGATAAAATAATTTTGAACCACTTCTCCGCTCCTGTATGTATGTTCTTTAAACTGTGTGTTTGTAGAAGGTACATCTCCTGACCAGCTAAAAGAACGTACAATTACCCTGTTGCTAAAAACAAGGTGACGCTGAAGTGGCTCCAAACTATAGACGAATTCGTATTTTACGATGTTTCAGTAAAATGGTTCGAAAACTGACTGTAACACGCCTAATAAAATATTTTGACAAATTCAATTTTCTCTCCCCTCATCAGCTTGGTTGTCGGTGAGAATTTTGGACAATGATTACCCTCATTTCTATTACGGATACCATAAAACGCGCTATAGGCGGGTCTATTTTGTGGGCTATCTTTGTAGTTGTTACCAAAGCATTCGACTCGATAAATTATACCATTATTCTTGCCAAGTTCGATGCACTTGGAACTTGGCGTCTCCCGCTCTTTTTAATCCGCAGATACTTAATAAACAGATCCCAAGTCGTAGAAATTAACGGTTTCCTTTCACAATCCAAATTAGTAATGAAAGGTGTTCCGCGAAGTTCAGTTCTAGGGCCACCATTATTTTTAGTCTATATTAATGATCTTCCAAATTGTCTTAAATTTGCTAATACCATATTATATGCACATCACACTACTAATTTTCCTCACAAAAAATCTCGAAATGAAGTAATACGCTCGTTAAATTCAGAGCTAGATAATCTGATATCATGGTGCAAACTTATTCAACTGTACATCAACCCTCTGGAAACCTATTTCATGCTTTTTCATAGTCCAATTCGCAATGTTGATCCCATACCATCAATGACGTTGCAAAACCATGTCATTCACACGTCACCTGCCGTCCTGTTCCTGGGTGTACTTTTAGACCCTCATCTGAATTTCATCAACATATTAATGGTATAAAAATTTGGTTTTGGGTTACGAGTTATAATAAAAAACACGACGGTAATTTCTACGCCCCATTATAATATCCTTATATTACTCAGTCATACATAGCCACCTACAATACTGTCTTCTATGATGGGAAAATACTTAACCCAAATGTCCCATTAAAGCATCTACAGAGACAAGCAGTAAGAATAATTACCTTTAACAGTCATCTTTCAGAAGCAAATGCAATTCCCAGGATACTCAATGTGCTACCAATACACAACCTTTTTCAACACAAGCTGACAAAAATTATTTACCGCCTAGTTAAGAACGAAATATCCCGTGGTACACCAACAGAATCAAACCTGCTTAACCTCAACCGCATGAGATTCTCTGAAAACAACAATTTGCTATTGCCCAAGGTTAAAAAATTGAAACTTTATGGTGTTTTTTATGGGAATTACATTCTGGAATCAACTACCTACTCCCATCAAAACTTCTATTTCACCTCATTCAATTATAAAACATGTGAAACAACACCTCGTTACCACACTTGATGATTCATCCATGGCCTGAACGCTGTTTAAATAATACGTATTGTTTATGGTTGCTACTCCGTTTAAATTATGTAAAATTTATCGATATGTTTTGATGATCCTTTGCGGTGTATAAATATTTTTACACTATATTTATTTCGTCAATTCCTTTTCTCTCGCCTTACGTTTCATTAATGCTGTGTAAGCATGCTTATGTACTTCAAGATATTCTGATTTATTTACGCATTATTTCTACTGCTCGTAAAATTGTATTTTTCATCTGTTTGATGTATTAATAGGAGGTCCCCCTGGCAGTTTCGTAGCTTTTGGACCTCCTTCTGTATCAAATGTTGCACTAAATTTAAATTGAAAGTGAAATTGAAATTAAAATTGAAATGAAGGGAAAACAAGTACAACGAAACTTTAGTGAAGGAAGCAAGTACGCGGTACAATTATGCGATGTAGCCCGGCATAGGGTCCATAAGTGGTTTTACTAAAATGTTGACCTACGCACACAAAACAGCATTTAATAAGAGAAGTTTACTATCATACACATTCAGAACAAACAAGTATTTCCAAGAGATGCTGAGCGAGGAATAAATACGCAAGTAAAACCAGGAAAGACGTGAAATCAGAGAAAATACAGGTTAAAAACCATTTAAAGATTTCTTAGAGTTGTAATTGAATTTCATTATGTGATGTTAACTGACCACTGGTTTCATAAGCTAATGGCGACATGACATATTTGCCGACCACATTTAGTTTTACAAGGCTGAAAGAGAAAAGGGAGCTTCGGAGGCGCAGGACGCCCGGAGTTGGAGAGGAGCAGCGCCCGCAGGGAAAGGTACGGAGCGGCGCGTGGCGGGGCGGGGGAGGAGGAAAGAAGGTGCACGCACCTCTCAATGTGAAAGCAGATGCGCCTCAATAATAGGTCAATAATAGAACGCCTCAATAGACGCTCTGTGGGCAAATAAAATACGGAGCAACTCGGAGCTGCTTAGAACTGCTCTGAACAAGAAAAAAAGAGAAAAGAGACCGAATAAAACAGAAAGCAAATCACAGCAACTCTTCGCTCCCAGTAGAAGCCCACGTGAGTTGCGTAAGGCTCCAGATTTAAGGCCACGCCATGGACACGTGTGCAGCGAGCTGCCGATCACATGCACAACGCCAACTAGAAGAATACCGCAGGAAGTTTTGGCTGGGCGTGCCTTTGAAGATTGCGCGTAACCCGCGCTACGAAAGGAAAGGTTCATATTTCTTAGGTAGAAACCAGTGATTAATCGAGGCAATTCTAGTACTGTTACTGTTTGCCAGCCCTCCAGGTCAAGAAATTCCAATTATTTCAGAGATAATCCTATCCTGATCTGTCCGAATTAACTAAAGTGGAGCTTTCTATGTCTCACTAACGGCGTAGAGAAAGCCACCTTTATCTGACCACGGTGGGGAGAAGTGGTGAAGTAAAAGAAGAAGAAAACTCTTCCCGCCGGCGGTATCGAACCTGGGTCCCTTGCGTATGAAGCCACGTTTATCCAGGTGCGCCATTCGAACGCGGCCGAAGCAGCTTGCGATTTGGAGAGGCGTACATGACGTGGAAAATTAGATTGGAAAACCATGCACCCTTCCGTCTAACGAAGACGACGACTGAAAGCGAAGCTTGCTTCGTGCGAAATTAAATGGCGAAGGGTAATAGTCAAAGCCGCTACGATTAAAAATTCGAACTGCGTGCGAGTCAAAGTCTGAACGAAGACGGCAACCAAGAAATTCCTCACAAGAAAGCTTCGCGTTCAGCTATCATCATCGTTAGATAGATGGGTGCATTCATTTTTCTTCGTTTGGCCGCCAAATTTCCTAATCTCATTTCACCATCAAATTATCGGCCTTCCTCCATTTCCAGTCCCGCCTTTGGGTAGCCACTGCGTGAATATTTCATTTATACTTAAAGAATGCTGCAACACATTAGACGGATTGTTGTCAAAGTGGAGGTAATGCATCAGGTGGTAGTAACGACACAAATAGCTTGATTTTGAATATTCTGCTGGCCGGTTGATACGTGGACGTGATATGCGTTACGCCAAGCTAGAATTCCATAGTTCACATGATTGTGCAATCTCCTTTCATCGCAGGTCCGTCACCTGAAGAGCAGCACGCGTCCAAGGAGCCAAGATACCGGCGAGAGCCTGCCACCATGCCATCGTGCCAGCACTAGCGCGCCTAGTGTTGCTAGGATAGCCGTTCCAGTAACGCTGAGCGTGCCTGAATGAGCCTGCCAACATGAACTTGTCCACACGAGCCTCCACACTCGACGGTGCGCCTGCCGTGCATCGTAATCGCGTGATAGCGCGCCCATGGGCACGGTGTATAAGTGCATCTTACGCCGTGCCCATGGGCTTGCAGCTGTCCTGTAACTGCGGCGTCGAAGGGCCTCAGGTCGCTGGAGGCAGGGACCCCATCCTGGCGAGCAGCACCTCTGGCCAGGGCGTCAGCCACCTCATTGCCGGTGATTCCGACATGAGATGGCAACCAGTGCAGCCGCAAGTCACAACAGCGGGACTCCACCAGGTGAAGTTTCGCCGCCAGAGAACGCTCCACGCAGCCGCTGGAGCTCGATGGCTGGTCCGCCGCTCGCAGCCGCAAGAGAGCGGGTCGGTAGTCGGTGACGATGACGGCCCCCTGAGTCTGGTTGGACTTCTCCAGTAGCAGGTCTGCGGAAAGGTGCAGCCCGGCCAGCTCTGCATGGGTGGAGGGGGCGGGGAAGGGCAGGCAGCACACTCGAGTGGTGCTAAGCTCCATTGCCGTGAAGGCGGCTCCAGCTCTCCCCATGGACGGTTGCATGGAGCCGTATGTGTAGAGATGCAAAGGCCGGCCATCTCGTCCTGCAGCAAGGCAGCAACCTCCTGATAGATAGCTGTCTGTCTGTCTGTCTGTCTGTCTGTCTGTCTGTCTGTCTGTCTGTATGTCTGTCTGTCTGTCTGTCTGTCTGTCTGTCTGTCTGTCTGTCACTCAATTCAGCCACCCAGCCGAAGGGAGCAAATGCTTGAAAGCAACGTGATGTAGTCGGGACTATTCCAAACTACTATCACGGCTGACAATGCGGCCTCGCCCGCCCACAGCCTGTTTGTTCAGCCATTTCTATTCGTAAAAAGGATGCGCAATCTTCACCTCCATGGCTGCTTGGAAAACACAGCTGTGTATCTGGGCTGACACTAGACACGAATACGTGCCTCTGCATCTAGTTGGTCCCAAATTACCCTTTACGACGCCACCTAGGTTCAGCAACCCCGAGGAAGCCTTCTTACATCGACTGCGGCTGAACGCGGCTTACCGAAGGTTATTCCTCTACAGTATTCAGCAAGCGTTTTCACCACTTTGTTCTACATGGGTCATCCGGCAAAACAGCAAGCATGTCATCTGCGTACGCACAAAATTCACGATGCCTGAGCCGACACTCGGTGCATTTCTGTCAATACCGCATGAATTGATCTATAACTGAGGGCTACCTTGCGTCCTTGTTTAGGCTCATGCCAGGCTGCAAAAGCTACCGATGCTTTTTTTGGTGTTCCTGCCGACACAGGTTTGGGCGAAGTGTTGTGGCAAACTTTACTGAGAAGCTCGTGTGTGTGGCCTAAAATTGTTGCGCTCCATCTAAGGTTTTATTTTCATCGGAGCTGTTATAGGCTTACTGCCCCCCTTTTTGGCTGGAAGGATGAGAAAAGCAGTTCTCCCTCTCAGCTACCGGCCGGTGTTGTCTGCACGTTCAGTGGCTCACCGCACGTGTTCTCCTTTCGGGCTGCATTCTCAACCACACCTCTGGGCCGCATGTTCGCTTCCAGCGCTTCCCATTTCGATAGAAGATGACTTCATTGCATATGAAAAAATGTCTTCCCAGAAATGCCTTTTTGTTTAGAAGTGAAGTCGACTTTGGGGAAATCGGTGCAAGCTTGGTCTTTGTAAGCTGGCTTCCCGGCAATGTGTGTTGCGCAATAAAGCCTGCTCACTCCTCCTCGCTTTGGCACACCCTCTACCTTCGGCCGCCTGTTGCGTCCGGCGCTTCATATTTTCATATAAAGTTTGTTAAATTACCTCTGTTAAATAGGCATTCAGGCAATGCGCCTTTGTTTGGAAGAGAAGCCAACCTTCAACACTCGGTGTGAGCTTGGTTTTTGTAAGCCGACTTTTCCGGAGCCTACACACCGGAGCCTACTCACAATCCCGCCGGGTACTTTCCTGGCGCAACGGCGTGATTTTAGCGGTAGCTTCTGGCCAGCTAATAGCAGACATACAGGTACACGGGTAATCCACGTTGCCTGAGGGAAATGCCACTGAATTCTTTATATTTTAAGTATATATCCGCAATAGTATATATATATATATAAGGTTAGTAGAGACAAACGAGAAAGACGTAGAAAATAGAAATAAGTTTACTGACGTTTCAGGGATAGGACTCCTTTTCTTCAGAGTACCCTGAAGAAAAGGAGTCCTCTCCCTGCAACGTCAGTAAACTTATTTCTATTTTCTGTCCTTCTCGTTTGTCTCTGTCTCTACTAACCTTATTTTTTTCGCGCTCTGTGTGAGTTTTTATCGCTTCAGACTATATATATATAAATATATATATATATATATATATATATATATATATATATATATATATATATATATATAGATTTCGATGAGTTTTGCAACGGGCCAGAAGAAACGGTCAGGTAAAAGATAAGAACAACTGTGCGGTTAACTTGTTAATAAACAAGTTAACCGCAAAGTTGTTCTTATCTTTTACCTGACTATATATATATATATATATATATATATATATATATATATATATATATATATATATCCTCTTTATATTGCCCTATGGCGTGGCAAGCTATGCGCAACGGCAGGGCTAACATCACCTCTATTGTTAAATGCAATTTCTCTCTAAAACCGATGGAATTGCTCATACATCTCCCCACAACTCACCTGAAAAAAAAAATAACTCGGACATATTTGATGCAAAATGTAAATACATAACCAAGAATATCCACGTTGGATTGGTTTTTACGACAGTGAATGAAAAAACCTGCACATTGAAAAGGATGTCGAGCAGAGACCCCAAAAAGTGAAAACAAGAAATATTACGGCTTATGCTTCTTCGAGCGCACAAAAAAAAAAAAAAAAAAAAAACAAAGATAACGAGAAACGTGAGTAGGACGTAATGTCGGGCTAGTTTAGGTGAGTGTTGCTTGAGAAGTTCAAAGCGCCCTGAGTTCATACATAGACAAAAAGACGCGCGCTGTCGCGAGCAATGGCGCGCGAGTAGTGAGAACGCTGTAAAATTGGAGTCACTTGAATAAGCCTCCATCGCATTCACCACGATAGGAGCGAGAGGGGAGGAATAGAGCGTGACAGGTGAGACGGGGAGAAAAGAGAGGTTGATACGTGACAGGGGCGGCAGAAGCCTGTCGTCTGCCGATGACATTTGCAGAGATGCAAGCAGATACGCCACCAATTTTTTTTTTTTTCCTCTCTAGTAATAGCAACAGAATATTCTCAAGCATGCCAAAAGTTCGCTGTCACCGTGTACGTATCAGTTATGAGCCGCAGATCGCGGAATTGGGGTCATGTGACATATTTGTGTTCATCAACCCACCCTCCCAAATTCCTTCCCTTCCTACACTCCTCCCCCTCCCCCCCTCGCCACCATTCAGTCCTGTCCACTTTTGCTTAGGCTGCACACAGATATCAATACCAACGTTGTGGATTTCTTTTTGCGTAATCGCTCTACGGAGAAAAACTAACTTATTTTGAAAATTAGCTAGCTCCAAGATATACGATTGTTCTTAGTTTGAAATTGATTCACTCACTCAATACCGGTAGTCAAGCAGAAGCCGCATTGATGCCGCCTGCATGTCGCTGTAGTACTAAAGCCCAGAAGCAGACGAAAAATTTAGAGAGAGCACGATGTAAAGAGAGAATGAATTGATAGGCTAAAATGAAACGAACGACATTCACAATTATAAAGTTCTTTTGGTCGCGTATTGTTCTCGTAGATGCAACCTCTTCTTATAGTTTGTATAAAAAGCTGTTTGATTCTTTATTATTCGTTTACTCTCGTCTAATAGCTCTCATATATAACTACCATTTTAATGTTCCTTGTACGTAGAAAAAGGTGTTCCTTTTGCCGTCTTTCATCCCCGGTGAATTGCAGAGACGTTTTGTTTCCGGACTGTTCGAACGGGCGGTCCTTGTATGCTTTCAGGCTTTATGGGCTGTGTTGCCTTTGGTAAGCGAAAACGGGCAGCCCACATCTCTTTCTGCATTCAATTTGAAAATGGTGAATGTAAGATACCACTGTGGACAGAAAAATAGGGGTAATCAGAAGGCACACGAACGTCGCGAAAGCGAAAGTAAAGAAAAGAATGACTGCGAGGATTCTTAATCACTTATTCTGTGTTATGAACGAGAAAGAAATAATGTTCAATTTCACTCCTCAGAGTGCTCTTTCGGATGAGTATATTGAAGCCGCATCCAATGGGAATTGATATCAATGGGCTGTGAGCCTATAACGGCAGCTCTTGTGGCCACTGGCTAATCCCTCTGATTTGGTATGTGAAAATTTTGGTTGGGTACCCTGACGACGCAGCTAAATAGGAATAGGGGAATCGGTCGCAAGCTTCTGACAGCTGACATCGTCAACCTCCTTGGGTGGGTATGTTTCGTTTATATCTAGCCTTAACATTTGGTCACATTGACGTTTAACAGTCAGTCAGTCAGTAAACTTTATTGATGGGAAATGGGAGGAGGGAAGGGTAAGGTGAGGCTAGAGAAGTGAGTGGAGCCCTCTTTCCACGGCCCCAGTTTCAGCTGCCCCGATCTTCGCTCTCCGGATCAGCTCTCGCTGAGTCCCGAGGGCGCAGTTGGCCAGGGCTGCCTCCCATGTCTCTAATGTGTTGGGTTCGTGGGCTAAATGGCGAGCCTGGCAACATAAAGCTATGTCTGCCTGAATGCGTGTGCAAATTGTCGACATTTCCATAGTTCAAGGCCAGAACGCTTTTACAGGGTTCCCCTTTAGTTATATAAAGGTACCGAGCCGCTGTGGCGTCGGGATTAGTGCTCAATCCGCATTCGGAGACCCTATAGGTTCAATACCCGTCTGGACCCAAATGGACTCAATTACCTTGGTTTTGCTCTCCTTGCGCCTTTGGTCATTTTGGGGGCTATTTCGCTGCTACTTATGCCGCCTTACCGCTTTTGTGCTCAATTAGAATTATAATACTTTCGCATTCGAACCAAGTGCAGTTTGTCGTGGTGAATTCAAGATTAGCGCAAGATCACAATTCTGCAGCGTGGTGGCTGTTAGTTATTCTTGATTTGATAATGTTATAGCACTATTAAAGGTGCTATATAAATCAGGTAATACCTACAGCGCTCCGCTACACACATACAGTGTCATACAGGGTATCGGTCGTCCGGTCATCCCTTAGAATCCCTGACCGGAGAACCAAACCTACTTCACGGCTCAAAAGTTTATTATTATTATTATTAGTGTACATTTATATCTATAGCATCGATACCTATAGTATCAATGTACCCTAGGGTATCAATGTACCCTACTATACAGCATCGACTAGAGACAGCCGCTCAACGCGGCTCAGCAATGCTGCAGGCATAATTTTTTTTTTTTTGTAAATAAACGTTCCGTCTTCTTTCTTGCTGGCTCGGAGTGCTTTCCTTCGTGAGGTATCACAGACTAGACAAGTTTTTCACTTTTGGCGTCCATAGCGTCACAGAGCAAAAAGAAAAAAGAGTTCTAAACAGGCTTAAATATATGGCTCCTCGTATGTACTATAGCACGGACCCTGCTCGGGGCGGTCATTATTTGTTTTAAGCGTCATGTCTACCCAGACTGTAATCCTTCCTTGTTGATGCTAAACTTGCCTGTGCCACATAATCGAACGATGGGATGGTGCAGTTTACAACACGGCCTTGTTCTCCCGCCCCTTGTTCTCCCGCATTTGTAAGGCTTGTGGCAAACTAAAAACAAAAGAATTCCGAACAAGAATATTAAGCTCTCACGACAATGGCTTCAATAAAATGAATGAGTCTGTAAAAATGAATAGAAATAAATTAGTAGTGAAGCAACTTATTGGATAATGAGTGGCCAAAATGGAACCCAACCCATGCGTTAACCTTGTGCAGTCACGTGCAGACTTCAACAGCTTCATTTAGCGCAATGCCTATTTTAAAGACGATAGTCTTTCTTGGGCTACTTAAACCCAGAAATGTTGGTCTGCCTGTATGTCTGTATGTCTGTCTGTCCGTCTGTCTGTCTGTGACTCGATTCAGGCACCCGGCCAAAGCAAAAGAATGCCTGCGCAATAGTCTTATATCACGGCCGCTCGATGGAAACTAGGTTCCATCGAGCGGCCGTGCTTATATAGTCACAGCTAAATCTACCCGTCTATGTCCGGTGTAAGGTTCATACTTGCCAACATTGTTGAAGAAGAACAAGACATTACACACATATGAGACAACAAATCAATGCAGAAGTGATATTTGTAGTGTTCCTTTATAAAAAATCAAACATGCTTGACTTTTGCGAAATTAAATACTTCATCAACTGCAGAAAAAGAATTCACTCCGCCGTCGCCTGCTGTCGCCCGCGCCACTATAGCTTCTGGCGCCATTTTAAGAAATCAACCGGCAACAGTTACGCAAGGTTCCACTAGATAGGTTCCACGTTCTGCTTGCAACGCACGTGGAGTACGGAAACGCGGTACTATAAACGCTGAAGTAGGGCGCCTTGATTAACGCGCGCCTTCGCCGTACGGCAGCAATTCGCATCGAGACACCCGGTTTGGAGCAGTGGAACGCGGGAAATTTAAAATGATTTAAGCAAACCTTTGGCGTCTTTACCTTGGGAGGAGCGCGACGCAAGAGGAACAACATGAGAGGTGAGCGGGAAAGCGAAGGGAGGCATTTACTTCGCAAAAGCCGATAAAGACTATCGTCTTTTGACGACATTTGCAACGACAGGAGCAGATACGCGGCCAATTTTTTTGTTCTACTACACAAATTCAGCAAGGCTTTGACGTCGAAGTTAGTCGCACGCAATGGAGAAACTATTTGTAGCACTCACCGAATAATATTTCAGTGGATTCCAGGTGGATTTCAATACATGGAAATTCACGGGCCCACCAGCAACTCATTAAAACTCGACATGTAGTGTCGGGTTCTTACGAGAATATGTCGAGATTTTTTTAAACAACTCAGGCCGCACATTATCAGAAAACTCAGCTGACACAAAATATCGTGCATCGCTATTGTATACAGTAGGCTGGTCTCTTACATAACCCTTTACATTTCGTCTCGATCGTTCGGTCGAACATTATTACACCCCCTATGCATTGAAGTGGCCTAAACCACGAAATTTACTAACCAGATAATAATTGGGCGATGGCACCTGTTGCATTTGTAGGCATCAATCGAAAAATGTGCGTCAATTACTACTCCAACACCGCCTTTATGAAACCGAGCTGCGTAGATTAAGTTATAATCTCCACCCGTATCAAGGACTCCCCCATCGTTCCAAAATCTAATGGGCCCCTGGGACATTTTCCGACCCCATAACACAGCCTTCCTTGCCCTGAGGGGTTTTCTTCGTAACACTCAGGTCTGCAACTACTACTAGGTGCATGTTATGTATGTTCCTGTAGATGAGTGTGGAAACATCCATCCTGGCTATGTATGTATGTATTTATTGTACTGTAGAAAGAAAGGAAGGCCCACCAGCAGGCGTAAATTGTCTCGCCTAGGGGCGGACGCCGGAACGCCTGCTGGTGTAGGGGAGGTGGGATAGCGAGGAAAGTGTACATAGGAATAGGGGGATAGGGTAGAGGGCTTACATGAATCATATATCACACATATGCAAGATTACTAAGGAACATATATGCAACGTATAGGTGAAAAAAGAGGAGTTAAACAATAAGCAAAGGACAAATACATATAAACACTAGACATATAAATAAACATCAAGGGTTTGTACTATTTATAGCTGAACGGGTGTGCACTTTACTGAGGCCATACGTATTGTGTCTAAATACATTTTGTGTTTGTATGTATGAACATTATATTTACCTACATACGTACATGCATGCATGCATGCGTACGTACATACATACATACATACATACATACATACATACATACATACATAAATACATACATACATACATACATACATACATACATACATACATACATACATACATACATACATACATACATACATACATACATACATACATACATACATACATACATACATACAGGGAGCAGTAAAACTTTGAAGATGGTAGAGAACACAAGAAAAGAAAACTTCGAAGTGAATCCCAAACGTACGTTTCACTCTGCAGGTGGTTCCGTCGCTCCAACATCAACTTGCGCTGGCTCGCACGTCCAAATCAGCCGCCATTTTCCGATAGGCGAAAATCGTTTTTATTTATTTTCAGAATACACAGGTAAGTACCATCGTTGTTCCCGGTATCAAACAAAATAGACCCCAAATTGCTACCTTCGTGGCAAGTTTGAGCGCGAACAGAGCGGCGGTACGCTCAGGAAAATTTTTTAAAGTGTTCCAATTACCATCGCAACACACTGTATGTATGTATGTATGTATGTATGCATGCATGTATGTATGTATGTATGTATGTATGTATGTATGTATGTACAGGGTGTTGTACATACATACATACATACATACATACATACATACATACATGCATGCATGCGTACATACATACAGTTGGCATACCTTTACCTTTCGCAGATATAAATAGATGGGGTGTAATGTCAGGCGTAGATACTGTACCTGTACACAAAATCTTTCAGTGTTCATGTATTTTTCAGTGCACTTTTCGTTTGCTTTACTGCGTGGTTTCTGGCCACAGCTCAACCATCACTTCGATGCTTCGAGGTTTCGGGCATCATGCTCCCCTTCCGGATGGAGCTGTACTCCGGGACAACTGAAGAGCGACAAAGGAAGTGACCCCTGCGCCTGATCACCGCAGCCGGCTGTTACTCCGCGCGGCGCAAAAAGTACCTTACTGATGTTATTCTGAACGTCACACGAGTCGTTCCCGTTATTTCTCTCACTTAATCTTCTTTTAAATTCCCGCAGTGACTGCAAAAAGGCCAGGTGTCAAAAAGGAGACGATGTTCCGCATTAAGCGCAATCTCGTTTCAAAACGCGCCCGCTCGTGACATCCGTGTCCGTCGCTTCGGCGGGGTGATGCACTACATGAGCTATTGCCGTTCTTAACGTGCACCCATGTATAACCTCTCTCATAAACCAATATTTATACCTCTATATGACAGCGCTTAAGTCACATGCAATGGCTGCCAAAGATGTTCAGAACGTCCCGGCCACCATTCTGAAACCGCGCCGTGCGCATCCAGAGCGTGCCGGATCGCATGCCTCCACTATTTCTTCCAGCTGTTTCTCAACTCGGGCTGATCCAACCTTTCCACACGGACGAGTGTCCTTTCGGCGTCTCGACTTTGGGCGAAGGCATGCGCCCGGCGCAGCAGGGGAGAAGTGCGCTTGGTGACGTCGGCGCGCGACTGCAACGTCTTCCCCTCCCCCCTTCCTTCATCGTGGCAGCGTCATTTCGGAGTGTTTCCTCCTCGGTCACCTTTCGCTCTTTGCAGCGGCAGCGGCGGTGGCTGCTAGCGCATGATCAGCAGCTGATCTTTTGCCGCCCGTCTCGCCCCCGCCTTCGCGCGTTTATTCCGGGGGCTGTCCTCGGAGAACGCTCACTGAAGACGTATCTCTCGCGCAGCTACACGATCCAGAAAGCCGTGATCGATGTACCCATTGTAACGGGGTTCGAGCAGACGCCGGAATACCTGGCTATGTGCTTGCGTGTCGGCCGGCCCAGCTGCGGAGTCATGCACGCCCGGACCGATACGAATGCCAAGGGGGAACGTCGGAGGAGATACTTCTCTTTATAGGCACGCATGTGCTCGCAGACATGCACATGCATGCGCATATACATACGCATACGTATGCACGTACACATGCAACGGCGGGCAGCCAAGAGTTTGTGCGGCAGGACAAAGCAGCGTTCTTCATGCACCGAAGCTTCTATGCCCACCGGCCCTAAAAATTGGGCTCCTATGTGTGCACTGAAGGAGGGGCCGCACAATACCCCTCTCTCGTACAAAACAGAACTAGACGAATATATCAACCGAATAATCCATCACATGAAGGAAGGGGATACAAGGATAATAACCACAATCGCGTGGCCAGAAATATTTTGAAGTACGAAACGTGTTGCAGCGGGGCTATTCGCGTTGGCATCCCCTTAAGATGTCAAGAAGTCTAATTTAGTGAACACTATCGGACAACCTGCTCGTGTGGTACTGGAGTGATAGCCCAATAGCCAGGATTCAACGTGGCAGTACGGAGTAGGCCGTGTTAGTGCTTTACGCTTACGCAGTGACGTAGTTTGTTGCGACATTGGTGCGACATCAAATACGTACATCGATTCGCTGCTTGAAAGCAAGCAAGTAGTGCTTATTACGGGGTACTAAGTCGTATTCTCAACTCTAGTAAAGGAAAACTTTTTATGTTGCGATGTTCAGCAGGCTGATAATTTTGACACTCATTCTTATAGTATATGATAAGAATGAGTGTCATGGAACCCCCGAGTATTATAATACTCTGGGGTCCACTATCTTGTGGAAGAACAAAAATAGGCATTGGTTTACTGATTCTTAAGATAAAAACGGGGAAAAATCCAGGTGGCCCTGATAGAGCCCCTTCTGGTCGTTGTTTTCGGCTTGCAACTTGTGGCCATTTTTTACGGAGGCTGCTCCTTCAGGGACTTTTTTTATTTTTTGTGAGCACTTCTCTTCACCATCGCCTCAATGGTGGACCCGTCTTGCGCTGAATGTTGGGTGGAACTACGATGCCTGTGTCATGCATCAAGTAGAATGAACCTGAATACTTTAGAATGAAGCACTAAAACGCTGCCCAATGAGCGACAACATCAGTTGTGGAGGCTCCGTGCAGTTCGCGGCAACCATGGTGCGGCGGCAAAGCTGGGCTCTTGCTGCATTCCGTTTACAAACAGCCCGAGGGAAGTGCCCCCTGAACAAATGACACCCATATCTTGTTCCCATATGTCCTATTGCTTGTCTTTGATAAGCAATTAATGCTAAATTTGAAGAAACGCACTAAGTTTCTACTAAACTGTAAGGAGCTGCTGCTAATGCCGGTTATTAGGCGTACACGGAAGTGGACAGCTATGTAATAGTTTTTCGCCAACTGGTGCACCCTTAAACGAAAAAAAACAGCGGTTTAAAATTATTTCGCTAATAACCATAAAACACTTTACAAAAAAACATTAAACTAGAATCATGGAGGCCTTTTTGTTAGGCCTGTCATCGCCCAAAACATTTAGGCGCTAAAATGTAAACTTGCATTTACATGCGAACACTGCAAGAGCGCGGTTGAAGCATAACAACAAGGCTACTTCGGCGGCTTGAAAACTCGCCTTATTTCGGGCCACCGTATCCCTATGTTCGATTGTTACCATTTGACATTTCAAGCGACTCCTTCGCAAACGACATGCGGGAACGCGGAAAGGTGAAGAGACACTTTCTATGACACCCGGAAAATGCGTGCTGTCCGTATTTGTTGCTACCACAAGGTGTAGTGAATTTCTCGCACTTGTAAGGTGTTGTGAAACGACTCCCCCTCTCTGAACGATCCCGAATAATTTTCTACAAGAACCCCCGAGGACACCTCCTAACCCCTTATGAGTTGTGAACGTGAAAGCACTAAGGTCCAGTTGAACGCCGCAGAGTGCCCCTCCGAGTGGGCATGTTGGTGTCGCAGCCAATGACAATCGGTGAACCGACCACAAGCGTCTGGCGGCCGCTGTCACCAAGGTTGGCCAATCCCGCGGCCAATCCACCTTGTTAGGCAAATGGCTGTGCTTATAATCAGCCTGATTGTTGAGCTTAACGACGTTCCAATCAACTTCTAGCTCATCGTACATCGAGCGTAGTGTGAAGCGATTTTCCACGTACGCCTCCCCCTCCCCCCCTTTTCCACCAGGCCTACGCCACAAGCATCCACTAAGTTGACCTTCGGTCAGCCAGAGCAATGAAGCCGTACTGGCGTCGGGTATACTTGCTCGGTCTCCATCCCCGCGGCCCTGTGGTTCGATTCCCGTCCGGCACAACTTCTATTTCTATTTGCGCTCAATTATTTTGCTTTTATTCTCTTTTCACCGTCAGACATTTCAACAGTCGTTTCGCTGCTACAATTTACCATATTTTCGCGATTCTAAGCAACCCCACCTCCCTACTTCTAGAAAAAAAAAGTTGAAAAAATTTTGCATGCGAATCTAAGCACCCCCTTTTCTGCAAGGAAGCGCGCCGTGCACAGGCAGAGACTTATACGGCCCAGGCCGCCAACCGCGCTTTCTCGCTCTGTTTTTGAGCCTTTCACTGCACTTGAATCGTTTAA
Organism: Haemaphysalis longicornis; assembly: GCF_048455015.1. Lineage (NCBI taxonomy): Eukaryota > Metazoa > Arthropoda > Arachnida > Ixodida > Ixodidae > Haemaphysalis > Haemaphysalis longicornis. Next base: position 152,900,570 of record NW_027526204.1, on the reverse strand, counting down.
AAGAGATGTTTGACGGAACAAAAGACAACACGCTGTGGGATACTGAGAGCAGTAGCTCAAGCGGGGCTGCACACTCCAGTGTTATTGAGAGTGACTAAGTATCAGACGTAAACGGTGAGTTCCCTGTATGCGCCTACTTTTTTAAATGTTTACTGTGTAACACATAATGCCTTGCACCTGTCTCTTCTAGCTACTGCCTCAAAAAGTGTGTGTAGGAGGGAAGGAGGGAGGGGGGGGGGGAGTCATTTTAGGATTTTCGAATGTAAGCCCCCCCCCCTCCCCCCCCTTTCTGATGTGCGCGTTGCGAGTTCGGAAAAAAAGGGGGTGGTTATAATTGAGTAAATGCGGTATTGGTTCAATATATAGCTAAACCAAAACACCTCGGCTGAGCTCAAATTTCGAGGAATTACCCTTATCTTCGGGAAATTTTTTTTTTTTTGGTCGGCCAATTGTCTTAGCGCTCTGTAGTTCATTTTGGTAGCACGGGATGTCATCCAGCCCATGGTTCCCGCCGCGGTTGTCGCAGCGTGGTATACACGTTCTTTGTGCGCTGTGGTATCACGTTGTTGCCTTTGAGGCCTTTGCCGCTCTTTTGCGAATGTTTGCGCTGCGTCCATCTTATGAATGTCCACGTAGGTCGCGCCAAGCTGTGCGCTTGATCTGCGAGCAAGGCATGAGCAGACTCTCGGTTTCCTTGAAAGAAATAAGGCCAGTTGCAGCACGTCCAATTATGCGCGTCGCCAAGATGCAATAGGTGCTTTGAGACAGCCTTCCTGTTTGTTCTTTGACAAATGGCGTGTATGACTCCTTTGCGCGCGTTTCCGAGGTCAGAAATCCAAATATTACTGGTGCCGCCGCCTTCTCGTAGATGCGTGAGCTTTTTCGAACTTGTCCGTTGCGTGCCCGCTGCGGCAGCTAAGGAATGCAAGGAAGGAGAAGTTTTTGTCATCGTCTATATTTCTGGCCTCTTCCGGTCGGATCGGAGTTTTAGGCTTTGCGTGGTGCGCAAGTCACTTGGCTTGCGTTCCGCGACACTAAGTGAAGCCATGCATGTTAATATCAATTTGGTGTCCCGTATCTGATTTGTCGAGGAATGCAAACCCGCTCTTCTAATCATTCTTAAAGAATTTGAATTCACCTGATTGGCATGGATAGCGCAAACACCTTCCAGTAGGTGCTCTGGCGGGGCAGAGTGGAGCTGGCGCCAGCGGGCCTAGCTTCCCTTCCAGCACGCGTTTAACATCAAAAGTGGCGAAGAACGATGAGTAGGCGTCCATCTTGCTCTAAAACTGCTGCGAAGTCAAACATCTTGAGCAGCGCCGGCGGAAACCGTTTTGACCCACATGGGAGAAATTGCGTCGAAAACGTCGATATTAGCCCGGAGCGATGTGAGTATGCCACGGCGAGCTAATCGTCTACAGCGCCCTTTTGAAATTCTAGATACGTTTACAGAACACTTATCTTATATTTGTAACTACCTAGCCATCATTAGGCCAGCAGTCGACACCACCCCTTCAAAATTCGAGGTTAGTTTATGGAACATCTATCCTACATCACTAATTACTTGGCCACCATTAAATCAAAATGTTTCTCTTCCCGTTAGTTCAACCTTGCGCGACGATGAGCCCTCTTGTACCATTTCACAGGAAACCTCTCGGTTGTTTTGTTTTTATCGACCCCAGTACTTCTGACTTTGTGGGAGTCACTTCGGCAGAAATGAGAAGAGGAGTCTGCATGCAGCCACTGAGTCGTCAACTTCGACGTGAGCATCATGATTACGGGGGCAAGTTATCATCGTCATCATCGTCACTATCACGCCTGGTTTATTTTGCTTTCCAGCTGAACAGCCTACGGGAATATTATATGCTCTCTTGAGAACGCAATTAATGGCGAACTTGATCACACACCTTTCGCGCAAGTTAACGCGTCGACCGCTTGGCACGCTCAATTAGTGAAACAATTGGTATGGTTTATTGCGCAGTTCGAAATTCTGGAAAAGAGGCTGTCGGGGCTGACTGTACAAGAAATCCTTGCTTAAAGTATGTACACGTTATTATTCAAACGAGACACTTCAATTGTGCTACCGGTCACCACAGAGCGGGCCGGTGCCGACATTGAAATTCAACTAAACTTACGAACTCACTTTTTTGACACCTTAAACGACTCCTGGGCCCCGGTCACTTAGTTTCTTGGATACGACCCGTCACTTTTCATTCTGCAAATTTGCATCCAGTGATTTGATCAGCCTGTAGGAGGAATGCTGTATTCTAGCACGTTGTCAGGGCAAGACACGCATTTCAGGTAACAATACAATTTTACTCCGACTGCGAATGCCATTTTTTGTCCGATTATATATATTTATTTTTATTTTTCTTGGCGTCGCGCTTTGTCTACAGTATATGCGTACCGCGTCGGCTTGTAATCTTATCTGTCACCATTGCTGAAAACGCAGCAAACTTTAAGAACCAAATAAAGTGACGCCTGTGCAATCCTACATTCAACCACGCCAATAAATGTGGTATGAAACCGTCGGCAGCTGTGTCAATAAAGGCTTGTACATTGCATCAGTTTTTCGCGTATCTGGAAAATAGGCTGCTACAGTACTTACAGGTTGGTACCTCACTAAGGACTGTTGACTGACTTATTGACCGACCGACCGACTGAACGACCGACTCTTTGGCGGACTATTTTAATGACCCGAGAGTATGGTGGCAGCGGTCATCGTCACCATGACACCCTATCCTCATTACAATCAGGGTGAGATTTTGAGTAGGACACCACTTCTCGTAAGAGCAGTGGCGGGTCATTCGTTTCCCTTAAAGGGGTCCTGAAATACCTTCCGCCGATGCATGGATGTACATGTACCCAAATAAAGCAATGTAGTTGCAATATTCTCCCGCAAGAATTTTGTTAAAGCGATGAGTATTAGCTGAGAAATCGTAAATCAAAAACCGCGCATTATCGTCGCTCCGCGTTTCCTCCTCCTTTCGACTTACTCTCCGCTGTTGACGGCGCGCGAGCCTTGCCTCCCATGATGCTGCACTCCGCAGCGGTGACGTAATTCCGCTATTGCGCTGCTCAGACTGTCGTCTGCTACGGGCAAGCTTTGTTGACACCATGAATCCCGCGCGCCGCTCAAGGCTGGAAAAGCGAACGAAAAATCTGGCCGCATGTATGCGGCGGCCTGGCCTTGCCCTTTCGCGGTGTACGTTGCTGGCGGCACATGACTTTTTATCGGCGGCGAACTCGCAGCCGCACGGGGAGGGTCGCGCGCTCGTTCCCTTGATGCACCGCGCACTGTTTATCCAAAAAGCGCCGTATCAGATGTGGCCCCGCTGGTGCCGGGCGGCGGTGGTAATTCCTGCCGGCGGCATGTGAAAAAGTCATATTAAACCGATACAGAACCCGTGCACAAAACGCTTCAATCATGTGACCAGTTCAGCTTGGGGCGACGCGTGGTGGAGAGCGGCAACGTTGGCAAAACATGCTCCGTCGCGGCTCTGAGCTTTCTAGCGCTGGAGCGAGCGCCATTTCTTTGACAATTTCAAACATCGGTTGCCTTGGCAACAAGGCACAAACCACTCCAGAAGTCAGTTACGGTTGCGTGATCCCGGTTCAGATTGGGGCTCCACTTCGCGACATGTGGGCACTGCAGGCGTACCACTCACTCCCATTGGGAAGTGCGAGATGCGTTTGGCATTACAGGAGGCGATGGTGTGTGTGCTGTGGACGCCTTTGTTTCGCGATGAAATGCGACGTTGTGCTTCTGCGGGTGGATAGTGCTTCCCATGGCCTGGATTATCTTTCTCGGGCGATGTACGACTCAACCTCGCATAGGGTATGTGCAGTGTGCGTGGCTAAAAGCCATCGGCTTGTGCGCCAGAGTTAAGTGACTTGCTGTTCGTCCCATCAAACCGCGCGCGAGGTGAGTACCGAATTTACGACGGGCAGGAGGCAACCCATCCTCTGTCAATCGTGGTTCAGACTTTCAACGCATGTTGTGACGTTGTGTTCGTTAGAAACGCATCTCTGGGTTGTTTTGAAGTTGAATAAAATATATGCGTCAAACCCGGGCATTCGGCTCAGGGCGTTCTCTGCGATTGCACGAAAGAAGTGCCACGGGGCATCAACACTTTCTTTATGGAACGTACTCAGGTAAGAGAATATCCATGTCGTGTTATGGCCGTGTTGCATTCAATACAAATGGTTAAGCGTTTGTTTTACACTTGTTTCGTTTGTCGTAAAATGCCCAAGCACTCCGGCACTCCACTGGCAGATCAGCCGGCGAGCCGACGCTGAGCAGACGACTCATCTCTTTGCCGGAAGTGCGTGAAAAAGCCGCCCAATAGCAGGATGTCTAGCTGATGACGAACATCTGGGAATCGATGATGTAGACATGTGAAGATGGCGGCGTCCAAAAACACGAAGGAAAGGGCGAGAAAAAAACGACAAACTTTGCAACAAAAGTGTGAGCTTTCCGCTGCGCGTAAAAGAGTAATACTTGGCACAGAGGACGTTGACGACCCAATCTAACGGTTGCACTAGTTCATTTAGTGTGCTCAAAATGCCTTTCAGGGCCCCTTTAAATTCCTCCACTTCGCTACTGCGCTCCCTTGAGCTCTGTTACGCATGCCGTGGCACATTGAAACCAGACCTCCCGCACCTCATGTGGTCCTGCCCGGGCCTTGCCGTACTCCACACCCAGCACTGCCCGGCGTGGGTTCACTCCTACGAAGAGTGGATTCACCCCACTCGCCGCGTAAGGGATACTTTGAGCGCACTCGGTACCTTCGTCTCGCGCTCTCCATGGCAGGGTCTTTCCTAATAAAGGTTGCTTACTTCCTTTCCTGCTCCTCAATTCACTAGTTTGAGACAGCGCTGTGGACGAGCAGACGGCAGGGCGCAGCTACTTCACTCGGGGAGAGGAGTCGTAATGATGCCGCTCCTCAACGCGGACATTCAAACGTCGCCAGCGACGTCTGGAGGCACGTGTGGGCGTGTTCTTCTGTAAAAATTTTTTGTTGAATACTAGGAAGCACGCGTGGTCTTCAGCATCCATGAGCCATTCCACTCTGAAAAGGTGGATGAGCAACGAAGCTGTAGTCGAGGCAATACACAGCCTCCCCATTGCGACCACAGAATAGATGTGAAATGTCTTGGTCACGGGACCGGGGTGTGCAGGATGAAGTCTTTGCTTGTATTACGGGGATTCGATGCAATTAAGGGAGAGAGAAACAATTTATTGAGGCTTTTGTGGTCTATGCTGCTGCAGCGGCCGCAGCTTCTGCGGTGTGGCGACTTCAGTGGATCTGCTGACACTTCCAGAACCTCCTCTCAGTTGCAGTAACAGAAAACTTGACGAAAGGGCTCCTTAGGGCATCGCAAGATGTGGGGAAGAGTGACGAGGGCACCACATGCAAGGCATTCCTGCAAGGGGTGTAGTAACAGTTGAATAAGACAACGATTTGCAAGATTTGAGAAGTTGTTTCTCTCGGAAACACGCCATGTGTAACTTCTAAACACTACCAGCGCAAAAACGAAAGCGAAGGACAAGAAAAAAGCAAACGGGATGAACGCTAGCAATCCTTTACTCATTCTCGCCTTTCGTCTTACTTTTTTTACGCTTGTCCCATGAGAAGTTACACAAACACCAACTAGCCGAACTTTCCTCTTTAAACGCCATGTGTGTTCTTGGGAATAGATGAGTTGGGTATGAGCATGAGGTATTAATTCCGTCAAATAGAGCGTCAGATACCTAAAAACGTATAAATTATTTCCCCCCTCACCTTATTCCAGGTGACTGAACACTGCCTAGGAGCCACCGATGCATTTCAGAGATTTTGCGTCGAGGGAATGGAGAAGGACGCGGCAGCTCCCCTCCACGTTTATCGCCGTCGCAACTGCCCTCAGACCCTGGACTGCTTCGCACAGTCGACCATGGGTGGAAGGGCGCCGCGTGCCCGGTGGACAACCCGAAACAGCGAACGCTGGCCCTTGAAGGTGGAATTTTCTTAACCGCTAAGTTTCTTTACGCTGAACACGGCAGGAGCATCACGGCTCTGAAACACCGCCCGTCTTCAACAAGACACGCATTTATTGTTAGCAAAGCAGTTGAAAGTTGATGCTGCCACCGACCGCTCTTCTTTTCCACATAGCTCCCAAAACATCCCACAGGCAGGACCGTTCCGTCCCAATCCGCTAGCCATTTTAAGATGAAATCCTTACGTTCCCCGTGAGGTGGAAACCCATCCTTGTCCGTCCTATAGTCCATCCACGCGCCGCACACTGTTGTCTGGCTAAAAAAAAAAACAAGTTGAAAAGCCGCTTTCGTTGACGGAAGGGTACATTTCCGCCCCCTCCCCCTATCTGCCCATACGTTCCCGATGGAGTGAAATTTTACATGATTATCTCCAACTCCGGTTTCAACAACCTCCTCCTCACCCATCTTTCAGCTCACAGGCGGTTAGCAGTTGGCGTCGACTGTAGGCCAAGACAAATCAAAACATTTCGATACTCTACTACAGCTCCCCCTTCCCTTACCCCTGCAACTGCCCCTCTTGCTCCGACCCGAATTACTAGTTGGGAATGCACCTACGCGTCAAACCCCCTCCCTTGCCGTTCCGCTGAGCAGTGAGAGCACTAACTGGCCAGCTCACGGTGCGAGGGCCAGAAACGCCTCGTCGCTCGCGCCCAGGCTGCTTCGCTGGCTCGCGGATTCCTCGAAAGCCAGCCACTTTTGTGCTAAATAAACAAAAAAAAAACGCCATCCCGTCCTACAGAAGTGGGTGGCCGGCGAGGCTGTTGGAAATAACCTCATTCAGTATCCATTGGCCGTGTACAGATAGACAACGTTAAAAGGATCACAGGAGTCTGGGCGACTGACCCTTAGAGGTAGGTTGAAAACGCGTTTGAAAGTTACCTGGCCCGGCATATGACGGGCATCGCAACCAGGCTGTACTCACGATATGCCGAACTGCTCGTTCTAACCTCTCTCCTCGGCCCATCCTGTTTTATGCTATATACACCTGCTCTCACATTGCCGGAAGACGGTGTCCTCGTGATGGGCGGCTGGCTGCGCACGTGTTTGTGGCATGGTCTTTAAGCCTTGTGTTTGAAATGTTCACGCGGTCTTCTTCCTGCAGGCCAATGGGGAGGCGTCCTCATTTATTTTAAGCGACACGTGAGAGGATTTGTCGCGTTCGTTCTTTCTTGGATTGTTTTCTGTTGTTTTTCTGCTCCATGAGGGCACGTGAGCGACGGCGTCGCCTTTATTCTATTGGTTCGTTTTTTTTTCTTGCTCTGCGGGTTTCGGCTCTCTCACTTGCCTCCTTTCTGCCCATGACGGCGGACACGAATAATTCGACCGATGAGGGGCTATCAGCGCTGCTGTAAAAATGAAACACAAAACGAGCACGAGCCGCCGACAGTCTGTTTGGTGTTCATCGGATCTATCGGAGTGACTCGTGCCGTGTCTGGCAACGAAAAGTGCTTTGACGTTGGGTGTACCGTCAGTTTATACGTCGGCTAAGCGCGCGTTGCCACACAAGTACCCCAAAAAAAGCGAAGTGCAAGAGGCGTATAGTGCTGGGAGGACAGCCAAACACCAGGAGCTTGATGCTATTCCAAGGATGACGTTTTCTCTAAGAGAACGTACACAGGGGCAAAGTATACGCTTCTTTCATAAGTATCGCAAACGATGCCATGAGGCTTCCTCATTCTAGCCACGTAAGCAGACTTAAGGTCCCCGAGAAAGAAAAAAGACTTTAATGTCCCAGATGGGTTTTGAAGGGAAGACGTTTGGAACAATCTCCAGTCAGTCAGGATGATTTTAAAGCAAAGCTTTCTAGCTCTACAAGCCAACGGTTCTTTCGTGGCGTGCGGGACAACAAACTTCCAACGCGGCGGGGGCGGAGGCGGCGGTGGGAGGAGGGGACGCGGGCGGAGGGTTTAACTCACGGTAAAGCTGTAGACTGGGCTAGTTGGTAATTCATAGTGATGAAATGTAGCGGAGCAGAAACACGCGGGACGGAAAGAATACACACGGACGAGCGCTCGTCCGTGTGTATTCTTCCCGTCCCACGTGTTTCTGCTGCGCTACATTTGATCACTATTAACTCACGGAGCACACTAGAGATGGCGCGGAGAATTTACCCAGCGTTCCCTGCTCAGAAATGCCTGCTCGCAGGTGGCGGCGTCAGCATTACGGCTTTGTCATTTGCTGTAGCGACGGTTGTTTTGGGCCTGTTTTGGCGCAGCTTCGCGTCCATTGCGCGGTGCCTTCACACGGCTTGATTAACTTGTTCGACAGCACCTCCAGGGTAATCCGCACCCGACGGAATTAAGTGGTCGTACGGCAAACATACGTTAAGGATTGGTTTGCAGGGCGGGAAAACAAAATGTACAAACCACATACAGACATCTGGCCACTAGGGAAACGCTACCTTTTGAGCACTGCTTGCCACGAATGGGACTCCGTTTCCTAAATTGGTAAATACCAATTCGGTTTTGTTTTAATCGGTATTACAAAAGGCGAAAGTAGCATCTGGTTCTGATAAATAGCGATTATAAAAGTTCCCTCAGCTTTCTCGCAATTCTCAAACTTACTAATCTAACTCTATTAAATGGGTATAAGTGGGAATCACTAAGCTCACATGCCGAATTGTTTCGGTGTCTGCATGTGTCGCACGGTGGTGTAGTCCCAAGCTAGCACATCAGGATGGCTAGGTTCCGCTATCTCACCCTTCGAAATACGCTCCTTTCCGTTATCTTTCTCCTGATTCACGGCCGGACTACAGCGGCGGCGTCCGGCGCTCTAGCCCGGCCGTGGCAGACGCTGCTGCGTTCGGGACGTCTTCCCCGCGAATTCCAGGTAACGGCTGGAAAAATCTCACGTTTCACTCTGTCGAGCCACGTGTGTGAATTCAAGTAACGTCGCATTGCGCAATTGTTGTGCATGGCGTTTAAAGCTTTGCTTTCCAGCCACCTTCACAGCGTGGATTGGAGCCTTTTTTTTTTTTTTTTTTTTCGGTTCAGCTGCTGCTCGAGTCCACCGGGCTCGTCTCCGATTCGGGTTCAGTTGGGGCAAAAATGCCATTCCGTTCCAGTTTCCGCTTTGGGCTAGAACACCAATTACCGGAAACTGACCGTCAACACCACATTTACCACGGTAGGTGCGAGGCGTTCGCTGCGATGCTATTTCGGGACGAGTTGTGCAACATTATACTGTTAGGATGACACGGGGAGGATGGGGGGAAGGGGGGGGGGGTACGATTTATGGAATGTATGAACCTAGGCATTGGCTTATGCATATAAAATGGGGGGGGGTGAGATAAAATGGTGGGGATTTAGCTTTCCCCACCGTATTTATGCAATAAGGAGATGGCAGACCCCCTCAGATTGTATGTATCACCGTAATAAAGGGTGAAGTTCTCGTGTTTTAAAGAAACAATATGTCCGGCCACTCATTCGCTATTACCACGTAATTCTGCCGCGGCATCCATGAGTCTAGTACATCCTCTGGCGGAATCTCTTCAACCTTCAGCCGCCCCTCAAAATAACACTTCGCAACAGCGTGACTGTCAGAGGCCTTTTAGGAGAAAACATTTGGATTGTGTGCGAGATATTCGAGGCATGCGCTTCGCAACGGTTGAAAGCGTCTGTCCACGCAAGCACCGCTTCGAATCGGGCAGCAGCGTCCGCTTTTTCGGTGGAGGTACACAACAAACGCATCCCTGTGCCCATCCATGATTGCGGAGCCCACGTGATGTAAATTACCCCGGAATCTTTCACCACGGCGAAGCCAGTGGGACAGGTATTGTTTCGGCGCAATTTCTTGCCCCACGCGAAAGCACTAGCGGGGCGGGAGAAGGTATATTCCTCTGGAGCGCCGCCGTGATGTGACGGACGATATCGCTCTCAAAGTATGCGATGAATGAGACGGCGGCCTTTCGAACCGCGGCTTCGGCGCGCGGAGGAGCCCGCTGTTGAGCATCGTCGTCGGCGGCGACGCTGTTTTCCCTCTTCGCGGCGCACAGACAGAAGGCGGTGCAGCAGGCGCGCCCGTCCCATTGGCTGGCGCGGGGCTCCCGGGCGAAAGAACAGCTCGCGCTCCGGGAGGAGGGGGAGGAGAGAGGCCGACGCGGGACGAGCCGGGCTGGGTCCGCACCGCGGGAGCTGAACGCAGCCGCTCGACTCCGCCGCCGAGGAACCACGACGCCAACTGCCGCGCCGGCAGCAGCAGCAGGACCGCCGGCGAGGCCGCACAGCCGGTGAATCGCCACGCCGGGACCGAGCCGTCGACGCAGCCGCCTCCCGTGGGACGCCCGACCCGGGGCTAGGCCTAACCCGGGGCCCCGGCACCACGAGCTGTGAGTCCCGTGCGCGAATGTTTGCGCTCGTGTCGTCTGCTACGAAGGGCCCCGGCCTCGGCGCACCTACCTGCGAGTGTGCGCGCCGCCGCTCCACCTGCGAATCGACAGCGGGAGACGCGTCGCCGGATTACGCTGTGCCGTCCTGGACCGGAGTTTGTCGCGCTGGGAACGCATTTTTTCGGCCTATTACCCCTTTCGGAGATACGATGACGCATTCCTTCCTTCGTTACGTTCCTTCTTCTTGTTCCTTTTTTTTTTTTTGTCAGATCCCTCGCGTTCTTTTTCCTGTCCCGAGCGTGTTCGAAGCAGAGGTCAGTCGTTCTTTTATTAATCGGCGCTGGTGCCGGAGCGATGAAAACGAGCCACCTTTGCAAAAAGAAAAGAAAAAGGATTATAATCTGCACGTAACGACACATATTCTCTTGGCCCTTCTTTCCGGCAGTTAAACTATATTCGGGCATTGCTTGGTTTGTATAATCCAGCGGGGCTTATGAGGAATTTTAAATCCGCGTGTACTAATTTATTTCGTTCTGGCTGGATCTTCGGGATTATCCACGTTCGGGACATTCAAAGACGCAGTTGCCGTAAATGGATTGCGCTGTTTCTCGCTGAAGCGTATAGTGAGAGAATGGAATTTTTAAACTGATATAGCTAAGACGCCACTTTACGGAGTTCGAATACTTATCGCGGGATTTGGGCGCAGAATTCTAGCGTTACTACAGGCACCGACGGTTTTGTATTATAGAACGGAGATCGTACAAAATGTAGGCCGTGTATTTGAGCGCCCTGAAAGGGCCACTCGACATATGCGGCCCGTGGTAGCACCTGAAAGCCAGCGGCGAATGCAGACAGCAGGCGTGCGGAGACCCTAACGTCCGACTTCGTACTTCCGATCGGTCAATGTTCTCCGTGATGCTCGGGAACTCGGCTGTTACGGACCCTCGAGGTTCGATCCAACCTCTCCATCCACGGAACGATCGCTTTGCGCGCGCGAGGCAGCCGCTTTTTGCGGCCACGGAGGCTGTCTATTGTGACGCTGACGTCACAGGCTCGCCGCTCTGCGCTACCACGTTACGGGAAATTCCATCATAGCGCGGGCGTCTCTGATCGGGAACGCGGTTTGAATCTCGTCGCGCTGGCGCACCTGCCTTGTGGTACTGAATATCGGCGAGCAGGTTGATCTAAAGCAGGGACGTCTGCGGTAATGGGACCGTTTATGGGAGAATGGTACTAATAGATGTCACAAACCGCAGCCCGTACTGTTAGCCTTGTTCTTGTGTGGTACAAGGTAATTTATAACCTCTGACGAATAAGCTTGTTGTTATGGTCGCACACGTTTGATTACGGCGGCCATACGCTGCACGACGTGTTACGTTTTGTGCTGCTTGGGCGCGGCATCAGTTCCTTGTGTTATACAGAATATGCGAGCTGAAGTGTTCGCTCAACCTGTTTTAATGAGAAAGCATGAAATGGGCCGCTGAAAGAAAGCGCCGGTGTTGCCGTTCGCGTCTGCGTCGGAAGCCATGAAACGGCTTCTAACCCGCGTTTCTGGGAAGCGTCCCATAGCGCAAGGCGCTCCGTAGCGCGAGCTTTCAACTCGGCGGTGACGAGAGGGGGCCGCCCGGGTCAGTACACCCCACTTGAAGGGACGGAGCGGGAGAACGCTGTCAAGCGAGTGACCAGGCAGGCAGCCAAATCCAACAGGTCATCAGCTCTCCCAATGCACGGTGACAGAGCCCAGCAGCGGCGCAACGCGTGGGAGAGAGACCGAAGCCATTCGAAAGCGTTGACGCGGAAGCGGATCGCGAAACGCAAGGCATCCCAAGTGTCAAGAGTGCGAAGCTTTTCGACAATACGAGGCGGAAGCAAAGCGTCTCAAACGGACATTATTGCTTTCGTATTCAGAACCTTTAAGGTGTGCTTGGGTGCGATCAGTGCGATCAGAGTTTTATTTTACTTTGAAAGCTGTCTTAATGCAGTCCTTACAAAACTTGAGGAGCAGGACTGCCAGACGGCAACTTTGTTCAGCTTTAAACCTCTCCTGAAGCAGGCATCTTTCGTCCCGCCGGGTAAGGTATGTCGCCGCTGGTTGAGGGATTCAAGTTCAGCTGCAAAAAAAGCGCCGGTCACATCGTAGTGAAATCAATAATGCGAGTGTGAGCCTACTTAGTCGCAACAGGATGAGGCATCCATGGGTTCGCTGAGGCAAAGAGCCGGACACGACTGAACGCATGGTGCCGTAATGGAATGCCACAGTGTCCATCCATCCCGAAATTCGGGAACCAAGCACTGGGATTTACATAAGATGCATACGCAGTGTATATTAGCGAGAGGCGACTACAGGTCTGGTGGAAAAAGTAGCCGGGAAGAGGCGTTAATAGCGACGACTCAACTGTAGTTAGGGTCGAATGAAAACGAAAGATGAACATTCATTGTGAAGAAGAAGGAATGGCGACATATAGAGAACGTAGGTAACGAGGATGGCATCTAACGTGCTCCCTGTTCAATGGAGAAGCCTTTAGACAATATTAGAATTATGAAATACATGCTACAACATCTTATGGGACGACGTTTATATGCCAGCCCCTGAGAACAGCAAAACCAGTAAAACAAATTGAAAATCCCACAGTGGCCATATAACATGTTTACATCCTGGCTAATAACGGAGGGTCATGATTGACAATCCAGCGCGCGAAAACACGGCACAAAAAAGAACGAGAAAAGAACTGATTTATTTCGAAGAAAACATTGGTCATATATACAGATCAGTCTCCCACGTGGCGGTAACTTATTGCACCCGATAACCACAAACAAAAAAACGCAATCATTAATGGGTTTGCACATGTGTAGTCTTTGGTTTACTTGGTCATGCAAAGGCGTCACTCAGATACGCGTATTCCCGGTCATGCAGCACTATTGAGGGCATACTTATACGGAGGGTCCACGCTGAGGGCACTGGAACACCAACTATTATGAGTCCAGATGAGGGGGTCTTATTCGGCGATCAGCGCAGTGCCCTCCGTTCGGGCGCTGTTCAGCCGCTTCAGGACCTGCGGTGAAAATGTATAATTAATCAAGTAACCCAAAACTTTTAGTCTGAAAAATGATTGACATTTTATTGGACAGTCGTAGAAAAACGTATACATTGCCGGGCGGTCCAAAATGGGAGGGCAACTGTTCGGCTCCTCCAGCACGTAGGGTGTGACTGTGACGCAGTGCAATCAACGTCCGGCTTCAGCAAGATCTGTGAAACCTTCATCTTTAGGGAAATTAAGGGACAGAGTGGCTAAATGAGCTAGAAGAGACATTTTATTTCATTAACTTATACGAATAATACAATGTGGTGAGGGACACAAACAATGACTGTTTTCAGCATGTTTAGTTTGAAGGAATTGATCATGACTCAACAGTCTGCACGTAGCTATTGCTTCGATCTTGGCTTGTCTTTTGATATTGATAGTAATTTTTGGGGCGTTCGTGCAACCGTTTTCAGTGCGATTGGCACTTCGTGGTGTGTGCTTGTGTGTGAACGTATTCCGAGATGATTTGAGGAAACTGCTGGTGAGCAGATGTCAAGGTGTCACTGTTAAAGTCTCCCGCAGTACTTAAATGCCTTAAGCGAAACACTTCCGTTCTTTCTCCCCCTGCATACCGCACTCACAATGCAAGAATATCATCATTTGAAATTTAGCCTTCTGTGCGTTTAGCTCGCCTCTGTTCACATTCACCTTCTTGGCCATCCCCTTAAGGAAGAGAGGGAGAAAAAAAATTAAAGCCTTCATACTCAATCTGAAAGCTGTCGGAAGGGCAGAGTAGTGATTCGCCATAATGGGCTGCAGCACCGTTATCCGCTCACTGCTGCCACCCAATGCATTTCAAATTTCGCGCCTTTGCAGTGCTCGCGCTCCCCCTGCCTGAAACTGCGCCAGCGGGAGTTCTGCTCTTTTTGCGCTTGCTTTAATTTCGTATGCTGGAGCTGTTTTGCGACATTTCGAACACGGCATTTTTTTCTTGCGCGGCTGGAGCTGTTTTGCGTCATTTCGAACGCGCGATTTTTTTCTTGTGCGGCTGGAGCCTTTCTGTGGCATTTTAAACGGGCCACTTTTTTCTTGCGTGGCCGCTTTTTTCGCTTACCATCGTAAAAACAAGCCCAACGAGCATTCCTAACTAAATGAAAGCGGGGGCTGCCGGCTATATACGCAGATTTTGAAACGTACCTGCAGTTTTCGTTGCGCTAAAGAACAGGGAGATGTATGACAAGCGCCAGCGGTTCACGAGGTTCGAATGGTTATGACTATTTAAACCGCGTAGTTTTCGACACCCCTGACATCATCAGGCTCTACTTGGGTCCGTTATCTCGTTGCGCCGCTGGATTCCGGCAGTCTCATCGACCGCTAGCGAGCTACGACGACAAGGCGAGCCCGTAAGGTGCTCTGCACTTAAACATGTACTTCTGAAGAGTCTGGGTTGAGGAGGCGCGGTGACCGTCAGCCGCAGTTTGCTGGTGAACTCGGCCGCTCGTTCCGTCAGGTCCTTCTGAATCTGCAGGCCTGAGCTATCCGGCGCCTCCTCCCAAGAGCGTGCCATCGAAGCGCTCCGACCAGAATGATCCCGGGAGCGTGCCACGTGGCCTCGCCCTCGAGGCACGTGGGCACGCGCTCTTCTCTGTCTTCTGCCCACAGGCGGTGAAGACATGCAGGAAATCACGGTGGAATCCCCGGCAGAGCTTCCTTGAAACTTGAACAGACTAATACAATTACGTAGCGCCCATCGTGGCACCGCGCCTGCAAATGTCAGAAAGCACTGCAGGCTCTGCTGGGGCTTTGAGGTAGCAAGGCGCACAAAATTGGCGGCTTGATTTTTTGGTTGGCCGAGGTTTCATTTTTGTTACCCCCGCCCACAACAATGGCGTGTAAGCTGTTGAGAGGAGAGTCCATGCGACCTTTCCAAAGCATCTTGATTCATCTAGTATAGTTGGTATGGTATGTATAGGTTGTCGGTTGGGGGAGAGGAATAGTGTTAAGGTTCTGATACTAAAATTGGCACCTTAATTGATTAACTAGACGAGTTTATTGGATTAGTGGTTCTAGTCCAGTAGGAGTGCTGCGCGGCAAATTGTTAGTGCAGGGAATAAGCACGTAGAACTTCCTATACACCGCTAAACACTTCAGGTTTGCTGTACGAGCGATCGCTTTGTGTTCATACAGCCACATTTGTTAATTCAGCTACGTTCGTTTGCAACGTGCTCCCGCGGAGTCTCGGTTCTAGCGCACGGTGTTGTCCTTGGATGCCAGTTGGACGCAACCGTGGTCACGGAGCGGCTCTCCAAGGAAAACAAAATGTTGAAGTCGTTTAACTATGGCAATTGAATGAATGATATTAGGTAACGCTCGACCGGGGTGAGCGCCGCTTGGTGGTTCTTAGTAATCTTCCTTCTGTTAACGGTCTTCTTTATTTTTTTTTTATTTCTTACCCTCCCTAGCCTCGTTTAACAGCGGTCGATGTGCTTGGCCCGTCGACTGACTGAAGCTATTGCGATTCGATGGGAGCGATACGCTGCACAAACGCGACTAGGAAACCTCACGTTAGCCGGAACACGCTTAATACATTCGCTAACTTCGTCTCCACGCTGTCGGCCTCTGTGCATCCTGTGCAGCTACCACGCTCTCTATTGGCGCGCTCTCAGTCGCTGGGCCTAGCATGCCCGTCTCGCCTGGTTAACGCGTTGCCTGGCAACGTTCTTTTTTAAAGCGAAGCGTTCAGCCTCTCACTGATGTCGTCTGTAGTCCACCCCAAAACGCACTGCAGAAAAGCCAACTTGATCTGACGATCATGATGATGATGGTCGTGGGTGAAGTGAAAGAAAAAAAACGCTTGCCGTAGCCCAGGCACGTGATTTTGATCGCACGGTATATCTCGTTCTGTGACACTGATTGACAAGCTTCACACTGCGGCAGAAGTACACAAGTGATTTTATGATAAGGGGCTCCTAGAGTTTTCCCGCTAAATTGAAAGTAAGCACCTCGGTCATGCTTCTTTCGCTGCTCGCACACGGCTGCTAAGCAGCTGAAAACTTGGCGCTGCACTGAAAGAGAAACAAAAATTCCGGGTGTTTACACAAACCAAAACGGAAGAGTGTTGACTAGTGGAAGAAACTAAATAAAATGAACGAATGCTAGAGCGCAAAGAATACGAGCTTTGACGTAGAATCTCTTATCTGCCGGTAACTACAATTATAATTGTTAAGTACTATACAGGCTTTAGGGGTGCTTCCAAGACCAAGGGCTGGTTGCCATTTTATGTGCACACTCATGCATCTACACACTGCGATGACGCGTGCATCGGTGTGGCTGAAGTGTTCGATACCCTTGACATCATGGGTTAGGCATTCAGGCCGAAGATTATTTTTAAGGCGCAAGCCTAATGTGCGCCATGAGGCGGAAAAGCTGGCACTATGAGCAGCGGATGGACTCAAAACTGCACGAGCCAGTGCGCGAAGAACTTGGCTTTCGAATGAATGCCAAGGCATTCGATCGGGTACCACACAATAAACTAATAAAAAAAGCTAGAGTCAGTTATCAATGACGACGACATTATTCGCTGGACCAAAAACTACTTAGCCAACCGTTTCCAGTACGTAGAAGAGAACATTTTCAAAATTACGCATGTCACATCCGGAGTTGCCCAGGGTTGCGGGCTGGCCCCAATCTTATTTCTGATTTATATAAATGACCTGCCTTCCAGTATTACAGTCAACATTCGATTATTTGCTGAAGATTGCGCGAGTTACCGGGAAATTAACACCATAGAAGACCATTTGATGTTACAATCTGCACTAAATTCTGTTTATTAATGGTGTAATGACTGGAAAATTTCCCTGAATGTAGAAAAATGCGCTCTTTTATCAATAAGCAGAAGGAAAACCAGGTAAGAACACATTTACAACATAAATAATAGTCCTATAATACGGGCGCAACAGCACAAATATTTGGGACTGATCTTTACGCTATACTTCAGATGGGATGCCCATACAAATTATATTGCATCGGCTCCACTAGGAAGGCAGTTTTCCCTCAGAAGACGCCTTCGATCAGGACCGCCAGAAACAAAGCTATTAGCCTACAACCCTTTCGTGAGATCCTTGCTCGAATACTCAAACATTATCTGGTTCCCGTGTGCTGAAGTACACATAAATAAACTAGAGCGAATACTACGGAAAGCAATTCGGTACAGTTATAATCGGTACAACTACTTCACCAACGGAACTACTGAGGAACGCCGGTATCCTCACTCTACAGGATCGTTCGAAGCTAGCGCGTTTAAAATTCTTATATCAACTCTTTCATCAAAATATAAACCTTGATAAGCCAAGGTATCTCACGACCACAGAAACGAGGCCCACACGGCATAATCAGACTTTAACTTTTAAAGAATACAATTATCGCATTGATTGCCTTAAATACACCTTCTTCCCACTAGCTATAAGAGAGTATGACAGTATGCACTCGTCGATTACTGGTAACGCATCTATGGAACAGTTCCTAACTCTAGTTGAAAACTACCTACATGAAGCAAGTTAACCAAAACGACTCCGAGCAGATTGAACAGAGTGAACCGAAGTTTTTATTTAAGTGCGTCTACATGGTTTTCCTTCTCTCTCTCTAGCTCACATCTGATGTTCACTATTACTGAGTAGTCTTGTAACAAGAACGTTCCGCTGAAGGTGTTTGGTTTGGTTTATTCTTCAAGATCTGCTGTAAAATACAATCTCCAATTTCTGTCTGTGTTTTCATGATGCACTGAAATTGCCTATGTTTTGTTTATTTGTTTCCATGAACTTGGTGACGCTTGATGCCTGCGATTTCCGATTTGAAATTTGATGTTCTAATCTTCGCTTTACATGTTGAAAATCTGACTCACATGGTTATACCCTTGTTTTTCGTTATACCCTTGTTTTTCTATATGAACGAAAGACACGTTGTATTTTCTGTACTTCAAACGACTGTATCACCCTACCTGCAAAAATCCCAAATGGGATTGGCAGTATGTTAAAATAAATAATAATAACAGGGGCCAAGAGGAAAGATGAAACACAAAAGACATTAAATGAGCGCGCATCCCGCGGCTCCCCTCGCACGTGCGACTCCGCCAGTCGAACTGCTGTTCGTCGGAAGGTCGAATTGACGAGCGCCGTGTTTCGGAATGGGAAGTGCTTGGACGTCGGGTGTACCGCCAGCTTCTGCGTCCGCTAAGCGCCGTCAAGCACGCAAGCACGCCAACAACGCTGAAGCAAAAAAAGGTGTACAATGCCAAATGAAGCCAAAATGCTTGCGCCCAGGGACGAAGGCCGACCTAGGAATTTTATTACTAATATTATTTTTAGTAGCAGTGGTAGTACGAGGATCGCTTGGTTGTTTCTGGGCACTATAATAAAGTACTGATTGATTGATTGATTGATTGATTGATTGATTGATTGATTGATTGATTGATTGATTGATTGATTGATTGATTGATTGATTGATTGATTGATTGATTGATTGATGTATCGAAGCCCCGGTGTATAACAATGGTGCGCGTTAAGACTTGCCATAACTTGATATTAATCAGCGTATGTGAGCATCGAGGTAGTTCTTTACTGCGCTGTGTTGTAGCCGGAGTGTCAGAGACACATTCGTTGCCAAGTACGGTGGACCCACCGGAATTTGGTTGATGTGTTAAAACCACTGCTCGCAACCAAGTTTGGGAATCTATCAGGCTTTCTTCAGGATTACCGCAGTGCATTCTGTTTAACGTGATTGCGCTATAGGAGCGCCGCCTCGTAAAATCGTGTCTGTCAATATGAAGTCTGTACATGAAAGCCACCGAATATAAAATTTACGCTGAAGCAAAAAGAAAGAATGCTACCAGGCCATGCCCACAGGCAGCGCCAGCGAGAGCGTTCCAAACGCGTCGTCTGCTACAGTCCTCACTCCGCTGTTACTCCTCTACCTAGCATTATGGCTACATATAAACTAGAGGTGGCTGGAATAGCGGCCATGGTTGGTACGGTTGCTGCTGTGTGTACCACTAAAGAGCGTGGTAACTGCACAGGGTGCACAGAGGATGTCAGTATGGAAGGTAGGTTAGCGTATATAATAAAGCCAACCAGGGCCCAGAATAGGCGCATCATAGCTCTCGACTTAGTGGGAGCGTTCGATAATTTGCTACACAGCAGTCTACTGAAGGAGCTAACGAACATTCGATACGGGCAGAAGACTTACCGGAGTCAGAAGCTTTCGTACCACCCGACAAGCTACTATATCCCCTGGGAAACATCAAATTGGCGCAAATAACTCTAGGTTCCAGAGGTACTCCGCAAGGAGCGTTTCTCTCGCTCCTTCTCTTCAACTTGGCGATGAAAGATCTCCCCGCTGCACTGGACAACATTCTCGGGATTTGCCACGCCACATATGCAGACGATATCACGGTATGGTGCAGAACAGAGAGCGACGCAGAAGTGGAGGAGAGATTGCAGAGGGCCGCCGATGTAGTTGATGCCTATGCTAAAAGCATGGGTCTGCAATGTGCTTCGGAGAAGTCTGCTTTACTGGTCTTAAAGAACCCCACAAGAGGAACAAGCGATAACATCGAAGTTCACATCAATGGCGAGCTGGTCCCTCAACCCAACTGTATCAAAATACTGGGTAAACACATTCCACAAGGCATGGGAAATGGGGCTGCACTCAAGAAACTCGGGGCAGCAACAGAACAAGTTCTCGGGAGGATCAGAAAAATCGGGAATAAACGCCACGGACTTGGTGGATGGGGGACTACACGACTAGTACAAGCGCTTTGGTAGTATCGCGTATCATCTACGGGACGGTGTACCTCCCACTCACCATGGGCGAGGTAGAAAAACTATACATTTGATTAGAAAGGCGTACAATACAGCTCTAAGTATTTCTAACTCGACATCCACCACACCGGACTTTTGGAGCTCGGGGTTGACAGCACAGTGGAAGACGTGTGAGGAGCTCAGAAGATAGTCCAAATTAAGCTGTTAAACTAAACAACCAATGGAAAGCGGCTATTGGAGCACCTTGGTCTCACAATGCCCGGCGGAAAGCCAGAGCCGCTAGAAGATCTTACCCCGGACATGAGAGCGAAAATTACAACCAGTCGGATACCTAGGAATACGCACCCCCTACATAATGCTGAGAGAAGAGCCAGGGCGAATCCCGGGGGAAACTGCCGGACAGCAACCGGAACACCCTGTGTGAAGGCCGCCGGACCTCGAAACGGAAAGATGGTAGCGGCAGTTACAACTCCAAATGAAGGAGTAGTAAACGCGGCTACCCTAAGGACGAGAATCGCCACCCAGGGGGAAGAGGCAGCCATCGCGCTGACCATCGCTTCCAACCCTAGGGCAATACTTTTAACTGATTCGCATGAGGCCTGCAAACACCTCATACAAGGCAATGTCTTCAAACTCACTCACCAAATTCGTTGCAAACACCCACTGGAAAAGTTGCTTATCATCTGGACTCCAGGACACACGGGTCAAAAGGGTAGAAAGCCCGCCGATGCCACAGCCCGAGGTCCTCTTATCCCGGCCCCCTTGTACCGATCCCCGTCCTTGGACATGGCGACTGTTTCTTTCCCCGAATATTTAAGCGTATCGATACTCGAACAGAGTCACTTACCCACCGCGGGACAAAAGTTTCACTAAAAGGAACTGGCGATTACGATACTCCCTGATGCGATATTTGGGAGCTGCAGCAGTGTGTTGAGGCAGCACTCACTCGTGGGTTCTCTCGATGGCAGCTATGGCGAGCCTCTGCGGCGGCGGCGCGAAGTACGTCTCAGGAAGGGACTGCGAACTGCGTCTTAAGCAAACGCACTTCATAGTCACGCGCGCGCCCCCCTCCCGTTTTCGCCCCAACGTCGCGCCGTCGAGTGCCTCGTGCGGGAACAGCATACGGCCCCTCCCCTCCCGAAACGCATACTTTCGGAGAGCGCTGGCTGGCGCCCCCACGGCGAACCACCCTCCCCTCCTAATCTCGCGACACTCTCCTCCTGTGCTTTCTTTCAACGTTCGCTTTTTCTTTCACTCGTCGGTCCAGGCCATCGTTCCTTCGGTTACGCCGACAACCGGCTCAGCCCAGAGACGGCCGCGAAAGGGTTGCGCCCTAAAAAAATGGGCCCATCTCCCCGCGAGGGGGACTCGAGTAAATGCGTCGCATAGGGGGTGGGTGTATTGTGTTAACGTTTAGTGTTTGGGGAGTTGGTGGTAGTGAATGCGTTGTATCAGCAGCTTCTTGACGTAGTTTGAATGAGTCAAGAATATAACGCGCGTTCGTAGCCTCCCATTCTGTGTCGGCTTTGTGGCGCAGTGGGTAGAGCACCATGTACATTGCGTTCCGCCCGCAGGGTCGTGGGATCGAAACCAGGCGCCGGATAGTGTTTTTTTTATATAGTGTGAATGAGTCAAGGATATAAGGCGCGTTCATAGCCTCCCATTCTGTGTCGGCTTTGTGGCGCAGTGGCTAGAGCACCATGTACCTTGCGTTCCGCCCGCAGGGTCGAGGGATCGAAACCAGGTGCCGGATAGTATTTTTTAAATATAGTATAGGGGGAGGGGTGCGGACAACGACGGTGCGGACTAAGACTACGGACGTCAACGCGGGTGACATCGTGAGTTACTGAAATGCTCTGCATTTAATAGAAGAGCACACTCTCAGGAGACTACAGGCAGACGCACTACCCACACTGGCTAAATTACACCCCTGGTACCCTACGCAATATTTCTGTTTTTGCACGCACTACCGGGAGAGGGCGGAAGCTTTCCACACGGTATGGACATGCCAGAACACACCGACTATACACCCAATAACAAACACGCTAAGGGATCAGTGGAAAGCCACCGTGCCCAGCGATGGCTGGTGGAGGAGCCACAGTGGCGTTGGAGACCAGTGGAATCCTGGAATTAGGGTAGCCACCGTCTTTCCTCCCACCTTTTTTTTACTTAATTATAGATATTTTTAATTCAAAAAACGGTGCTCAGCGTCCCGCTCATCGGCTGGACAAGAGCGTGAACGGCACCAAGCTTAGCCCGCGTTCCTTGACCCCCAAGTGGTGGCTAAGCTAAACAACATAAAATAAACAAACAACAATATAACCGAAAATAACCAAGTGACACTACCATTGGCATCCGGCTTAGAGAAACGACTTTAAAGTTTTAATGCAAGAGCAGGCCAATCGAATGAAAATCCGGCGTGTGGCGTCGGTGGCAGCGAAACGCCGCCTAAACATTTCAATCCGCTGCGGAGCGTTATACAGCGCGCTCTGCGCGGCCATAGTGCGCGTCAGTACGTACTGCACCGCTATGTAATTTGCAGCGTGTAAGTACACCTTCGGCGGCCGCAACCTCGGCAGTGGCGAAAAGTGCCCGTGCACGCCAGTACACCATAGGTGCCTCGCGGCAAAACTCGGAAACATTCATTACAGCGCAAAACTCCAAGGAGCACTTAGCGGCCTTCAATTGTGGATCTGTGCTTTAGCATTCAAAATTTATAACAAGTGTTTACCCTTTCGTTCTTCTTTGTTCTTTTCCAAACGAGGTATTCGGTCCTTCCGTTTCACAAAGCTTTCTGCTTATCGATTCTGTTATATACCGTGCGTTCAAAATTTCGTGGCGTAAATATTGTACTTGGAAGGAAATCCCAAATCGGGTGGCTGAGGCCTCTGTCAGCCCACGTTCGCCTTTAGTCTCAGCCTCCCCTTGGGTTTTGCCAAGAAAGAAAAATCAAATCAAAAACTCACGACGGCGTACCACCTGCTTTAGTGATTTGAAGTGAGGGATGACAACAAATGTGGCGCAACTGCTTTCCTCACAGGTATCAGAGTCACGATGAAGGATTGCTGCAAACATTTAGTATACAAGAGACAACATCTGTGGACCGTGAAGCTCGTCGTGTTATCGCGTCTAGTGCTGTTATATTGAACAGCATGTGCATCTTCGCTGTGCGGTTCTTGATTTTGTGGGGCACTATATAGCCACATAGGCGGTTGTCTTTATCTTTGACCCCATTTACTGCGTAGTGAGTTGCTGATGGCTGCAACATTTGGATAAAGATTTTGTCATAGTCAGTTGTGACTTCCTGCAGTATATTGCCTTGAATATACAAAATAACCAATAATATGAACGTTTATTAAAGGGAAGTGAACAATTAATGCGCGTGAGATATTTTTCTTCGCCTGGGGTGTACTTAATAGGTAGGGCTGTTCGTTTTCGGGCTAAATATTTTTAGAACCGAGGGTTCAAATCGGAACCTGAGTACATTGCTCCTGATGTTGTAGTTGATGATGACGATTTTTTGAACGGATGATCTGGGAGAAACCGAGGTTTTTTGTAAAGCGATTCCGAAATTCGTTTTTTTTTTTCGGGTTAAATCTACAGATGTGTAAGTCATACACCGTTTACTTTATCAGTAGGTGTCACGAGCTTCTTAACTCTAACGCGTTAAAATTGGTGCTTGTTTCAAGCTGGCAATCGGGGGTACATCAGGCTTTTCTAGCAAATAGTCTCCGAAATTCGGCGTTTGTTTCGAAATGGACCAGTAATGATGACAGTAAAGAGTATTGATATGCTGAAACATTTTATTCACAAGCAGCAGGTCATCGATTTTTTACACATCCTTGTTTACATGCATTATCATCTGCATGCGTTACACGTCGCTCTCCATTCGGGACCTGCCCAATCGTTGAACGTATCTCAGCCGGGAGAACGTTCTCTCGGCATTTCAGCGTCCGTTAGCCAGGCACAACAATGTAAATGCAGCGTTTGCCAGCCTGAGGTAGCGAGCGGTAGAGTCATGCCAATACTGAATGAGTTCGAAAGCTGTGTTTGTCGGTCTTGATTCTAGCAAGTACTCCTTGAGAACGGCGGACCGTCAGCCCACGATTGTGCCGATCGCTACTTTGAAAAGTTCCATTCGGGGAGAAATTGAGTTTAACCCGATTCTCCAGAAACATGACCGGGGTGTACAAATAGGGTGGAGGCGGGTTTTACCCGAAAACGAACAACCATACTTAATAAGCAAGCAGGAGACCACAAAACGCCTCTTCCTTTTCGGCGCGACGCCGACAGCGCAGGCACAGCTAAATATCGCGTGCGCCGGAGAGACGGACCCTGCAGCAGCTCTTCGCTCGCATATTCCTATTCAGGTCGAAATCCGTGGCCGAGCAAGTGCCGTAGTCACTGGCGAATCGCACAAGTGTTAACCAGGCAAGAGAGAATTCGGGGGAGAGGGTGGGCGAGGAGGGAAGGGGCCTGGCCGTTTTTTGCGGCGTAGCCGTTCGCATCTCGGAGCTCGAGCAACGCAGCTGGCGCGACTTCGCTTTGAGGAAACGAGAGCGCGCGCGCGCAGCCGCCTATTGCGGACGCCTTCGTCGCTGCGTGCAGCTGGATGCTGCGTACGTGGCCGCTGCGCCAAGGCGAAGGGAAAGCGGGACGCAGCGGCGACACCTTCTCGGCGAGGGTGGCACGGCCTGGGCACGGTCTACCACGCGTCCCGTGTTCGCCGTTCTTGTGTGATAAAAAACGGCGGCCCTCCCTTCGCGACCCCCCTCCCTCATTTCGTCCTGTTTGTTACACGGAGCGGCAATGTCTGCCATCGATCTTATTGTGACGACATCGCGAGAGGAGGCCTTCTCTTTGTGCGGAAGGTGTTCTTCTATAGGCGTCCGGAAGGGATGTGCAGCCGCAGCAGCGGCGGCGGTAGCATGCTGAGCGAAATGTCGTTTCTGGGCGTAACGCTGCCCTCATTGCAATCCGAAACTTGCAACAGCAGCCGCCATCTTTGTTTTTTGGGGAGCAAACTGATAAGTTCACGGCGCTTCGCTCGCGCGAAGACGGGGAGGAGTTGCTCGCGCTACCGAGTGTCTTCGGAGCGGCGCTGCTTTATGAGCGCCAGCATGCTTCCGCGTTGTCGCGAAACCGCATGGGCTGCCCGGTCGCGCGTTCACTTGGCGCTCTAATGTGTTACAGCGATCCATACCCAAGTACAGAGGGCAACACACTTGTCTGTAAGGCAGCTTCCGTACTTCCAGCCTAATGCTGCCTCGCCTGAATAGGATTTGAAGAAAACTACTGCGGTGTTCTGAAGTCTGAGCCTACCCCTTCTTTCTCGGCGTATTCGTAGAAAGTCTGTGTCCGCCGTTCTCAGAGATAACTAGTTGGCCTTGACCTCGCTTCTATAGACAAGTATCTCGCGCACTGTGCATTTGCCTGAAGACGTGTTCTGTAACGCGCGCTTCCAGAGAAAGCCTCGCGTGATCCAATTGCTGGCGGTTCGTAAGAGCATACTGGGGAGCACATCCAAGTCTGTTGGTGTTGCGTGTAGCGGTAAGGCTTCCATACTGTGCGCGATTTTCTCTTTATGAATGGAAAATACAACGAATTACGAAACCGTAATATCCAAGCGTTGCAGGCGGGGCCGAGAGTTAGATGGGCAGATGAGATCAAGAAGTTTGCGGGGATAAATTGGTCACAGTTGGCACAGGACCGAGACAATTGGAGAATAATGGGAGAGGCCTTTGCCCTGCAGTGGGCGTATATAGGCTGGTGATGATGATGATGATGATGAATATCCAAGGAGCATCAAACCTACCCCCCCCTCCCCCTACTAGAATAAACAAATAAAATAACAGAAACGGGTGGTAGCAGAGCAACGTATTTTGAGTACTATAATGATTCATGGAGACTGTTGCATCGAGTACGCATCGTAGCCACATGACTACAGACACATAATCATGGATAATCATGCGGCATAATCATGCGAAAGACCCTGTTGTATTTTTCCAAACACGCACGGCCGTACCGTCGCAGTCGTAGCTGATCTTTTACCACCTTCAGGTTACCTAATTGGCGCGAGAGTTAACATGGCGCGAAAGTCGAAGGGAAAACGATTGCGAACTCCATAAGTACAAACACTTGTTCAAAATAATGACTTCAACAAAGATTGTGATATAAACAGCCGCAAGGCGGGGGAACTACTGTATATAAAAATAAACTGTTACTTGCTAGTTTTTGAGAAGCTCTTGTAAGGCAGTAGCTAACGTTCTCTAGTCACTGTTAACGCTTAGTCTGCGAGCAACGTCCTGAGCTTTTCTAGCACAATTTATGCCTGTTTCTTTTTTCACACAGAAGGGCCTGCGACTGCGCCGTCTTCGTTTCAGAGTCCTTGCAGTATTTGTTGTTGTGAGTGTGCCGCCGTAGCGACAAGCCCTGCGCGTGACATTTAACACATTCCGAATAGCTCCGTGTCAGAGCGTCAACCGGTTTAAGATTTCAAACGCTGCCTGCCATGTCGCTGACTACGTAGTTGTCCTTGGATTCTTCGACCTCTTTTGGAGCCTATACAAACCGTGTAGTAACAAAAACAAACAGCACAACCACCTTGAAAAAGCCCTACATACGAAAAAAAAACTGCTCCATTCCACGCTGTGAAGGTCGCTGGACTGCGTTGGACCCACAACGCAGCCCCACAATGCGGTCGTTGGACTGCGTTGGACCGACAACAATTACCCATGCGGCGTCACTGAATTCACAGACGTGGCTCTATAAAGAGAGAAACCATAGACTCTGCCAGCCGTTTCCTGGGATTCGTGGGGTGGGAGTCCCGAACGCAGCAGCGTCGGAAGAAAGAAAACGGAGAGGAGCGTCTTTGGAAGGGTGAGGAGGAGGGCAGCACGCCAACGCCACCTAGAGCCAGTCTAGGTGGCGTTGGGCACGCACGGCTATGCCGTCATCTCTCTCCCTGCCTCCCCCTCTCTTGTTTCACGTGTCGCCTCCAAAAAGCGCTCTTTCCTCCTCAGACGCGGAATCCAAGCCACTGTCTCTCTCCCCGTCTCCACGTGGGAGCGCAGCTTAGTCGGCAAGACGGCGGGTTCTCGCTCCGCTTCTCTTCGGCCCAAGTTCCATCCCTGGCTGTAGCCAGTAGCCAGTAGTAACCTGGGAGTTCTCTGCTGACGCGGACACGAAAATTTCCTTGGCTAGTTAGAGGTATACTGCTTCGCAGTAATAAGAAAGATGCGACAGTCTCAAATCACACTGCGGAACACCCTCAAACGTAGGCGACAGCTCCGAGCGCAGCCGCAAAGGGCGCTTTGTTCTATTCTGCATTTCCAGCCCTATAAATTAAAAACTTTCATGTGATCCAATTGCATTGAGTATTCCAAAAGCCGAGCTGCCCAGTGTAGCCACGCGACAAAATCATTCGCTTTAGTGCACGCTTTCACTCTCGGGGCTTATTATAGTGCCGCTGAGGCTTCCACGCAACATAAAAGCTTGCTAGCTCAATTAATCGGTCTTCCATGGAAATTCGAGCTTCTCAAACCACATGACCGGAAACGGTAGGTTTACCTCGCTCCTACTAGATGTCGATTCTTCACTGTGTCGGAAGTTCTATTATCATGGCTTCCCTTTAAATTATCCAGTACTTTTTACGTAGTCATTTGATCGAAGCAATCATCAAAACAACGATCAAAGCTAATGATCAAAACAAATTTTATGCCCTTTTGCTGTTTTAGTACAAAGCTGCAATGGCATTTCAGTGAACATTAGACGGCTTATAAGCCG
Organism: Haemaphysalis longicornis; assembly: GCF_048455015.1. NCBI lineage: Eukaryota > Metazoa > Arthropoda > Arachnida > Ixodida > Ixodidae > Haemaphysalis > Haemaphysalis longicornis. Next base: position 152,872,580 of record NW_027526204.1, on the reverse strand, counting down.
GAGCCGGATGCGTCGGAAACGCATCCGGCTCATGGGTCTCAAGTATCCTTGTTTCACAGTTCCGCCTAACGTGCACTATCGTTGTCCTTTCTTGCAGAGCGATGGAGAAGCGACTGCACAACACGAGGCATGCCGCAAGGCAAGCGAGGAACAGCACCGGCAGAGTCGGCAGCAGCAGCAGTAACAGCAACACGACCAGCGGTGTCTCGACGACAACCGCTGAGAAGACGACCACAACGACAGCTTCGACAACAAAAGCGGAAGTTTCGGTGCCAAGGCCGTCGTCAGAGCCCACGAGCAACCAGTACCAGCCGGAAGAGCGGGAGCAGCCGGTTTCGCCTTCCGCTCGATACCGCCCGCAACAGTTTTGTGGGCGGCAGGGCGACTCCACGGACGAGGAGGTCGAGGAGATGGAAGACGACGCCAAGTCGCCTCAGTTGGCCGCGCCGACGTCCCCGGCAGCGTCAGCCCCCGCGACGCCCTCCGCGAGCGCGCCCTCCACCGCGAGCCCCGAGCAGATGTACGAGGGCTTCCAGGCGTGGGCCCTGCGCACGTACGGCGACAGCGCCAAGACGAAGACGGTGACGCGCAAGAAGTACCAGCGGATTTTGAAAATTCTCCGGGGCGAAGAGCAGACTAGCGCTGAGAACTCCAAGTTCCGTTTCTGGGTCAAGGCCAAGGGCTTCAAGACGGGTCTCCCCCAGGGACACCCTCAGCAGAGCGTCCACAGGGCGGCGCTGCTCGCGGCCGCGGCCAAGACGCCGCCCGAACAGCTGCTCTTCGTGCCCTGCAGCAAGGTCAAGGTGAGCCCCGTCTGCTTCCGCTCACGCGGAAGTGCACTTCCGAAAGTATGCCGTTCGAACGTGTATCTCAGCCCACTAGTTATGTGCAACAGGGATAATCTGCCGATCGCCCAAGGAAGTTCTGATCGTTTGGCGTCCCACAAAGCAGACTACGTTACATGCTGATTCGTGTGCCAGTTAAACGTTGATTTTCAGCTTTAAGTGTATCGTCGACGAAACTTTACCTCACGACCTTGAATAAAGTTGCGGTTAACGGCCATCGAAAGCTGTTCAGTGACATTAGAGGATAGCTACTGTTCGCTACTTGACCAGCTCCTGTTCGTTATCATGGCCAGCTTGTACCTTGATTACGCCTTGTGGCGCTACTCACCGATAAACTATTAAAGTGTCCTCGCACGGTTTGAGCTATTAGCGAGAACCGGTCTTAGGGTCCTTATTTGAGAGGTCTATTGTTCAGCTAAAGAAATTCCAGGACCCAAAGCAACCCTGTCACTCAAACGACACTGCGAATAGATTTTTATGCAACCCCTACTAGTGCGCCCCGTGACTTCATAAACCGTGCTACTTCGCCCGAACGCAACACCGTTCCCCGTGCCGCACGTTTATCCGTGCTGTGCTGTCATGCAAAGCTGAACGGCTCTCCGCTAGGGGCAATACGAGAATGCGCGCACGAAACACGGCTGTGGCACTGCTTGAATAACGACATTTATCCATAATTATTTGATCCCTTTCCGTCAACGCCCATGCGTGTTTAGAAATTTCATGGCTTTCTCAACTTCAAAAAGTGTTTTGGCTTTCACAAGTGCTAGATAAATTTCCCTTGCCGGTTTTATGGTTTAAAAACAAATCACATTTTGAATTCGAAGCCTGGGAGGACCGCCGAAGTGAATCACTGCGCAAAATGTCCGCATACCTGTGTTCTTTTGAGCCTCATACAGGTGAAGCCGGGAGTCAAACCCGCTACGTCGTGCTCAGTAGCGGAACGAATTAGCCACCGCGGGGGCTGTTCTAAGCCGTTTGCACGTCGATCATGAGCCTAGTGGTCACCATCTCTCCACCTGTCGCCGGCCATAGGGGAAAAATATTACCGACCGGCAGGTAGGGAAACAAGCAACCAACCAGTGCTGTGCCCGTTGATTATAATCCCGGTTTGTAGTTTGATAAGTTTTTATTATCATATATTGTTGCACGTGTTTAGAGTTTGGACCTTTCCTTAGAATATCACCCAGTAACCTAGTAGGTGCCTCCAGGTGCCCTACTACTTTTTTCGACTACCACAGTTTCTTCTACCTCCCCGGTGGGTGTATTGGGCCCGCTCAAGACGCTCACACGCTCGGGGGAGGTGGTAGCTAATAAGATTTACGCTAACACGGCCCTAACCCCTCATGCACTACATAAATGGACCACGGAGCCAGCTCGCACATCCAACGCTGCCCGTATTGTGACGAGAAGTGCATCCCTAACCTGTGTCATTTGATATGGCACTGTGCGCTTTTCAAGACCGGTCGCGAGCCACTATTGGACCTCGGGTCTCCACCCGCAGATAAAGAAGCGCATCTGCAACGCGTTCGAAACGACCCCTCAGGGCTTGAGAAAGTTATTGAATACGCACTAACCAGTGCTCTCTACAAGTTGGTGTAATAACCTGGACCGATACCTATCAAAAATCGTCGCATCTATCTCTTCGCGAAATTTGCGAACTATGTGTTCACGGACTTTAAAATGCTATCCACCATTTCAGGTGATTGAACCTTTAACAGTGTTCCTTTTTCCATTATTCCCTCCCTTTCTTCGTGTCCCTCTCCTTCCCCAACAGGGCATTCACGCCCCCTCTGATAATAAAGGCATTCCTCCTCCTCCTCGCTCCACATCTTAACCTGAAACTGGCTAATTTAAAACGCAGGGGCGTTCTTCTGTCTTGCTATCACAGCCAATGAGACGAACAGTGCTAAGTTACCAAACTGCAGGTGAGTGGCGTGCTCTAGCGAGTTCCGTCCTGCGAATATAGAGGTGAAAACCCTTTCGTGAGCCTTTCGCACACTGTAGGTCTCTGCGCAGATGTGATGCGTACTATCGCTCTTTACGCTTTCTTCAAAACGGTGAAGACAAGAAAGCTTCACAGTGTAGTGCACTCCAGCTAGTAACCTTGGGAAAAAAATAACGGGGGTATAATGAAACGTGCATGATCGCATGCGGTCTCCCCCCGTTTGTGAAGGTTCCTGTTCTGTTGCGGCTGACGCCCGTTCTCCTTATCTCCCTCGCCGTCGTAGCGTGATTTTGCCTTCCCGTTGGTTTCCAAGGCACTAGAGCGCAGCGCTCTACCCCCTCCGCCACCCACCTTGTTTTTTTTTTTTTTTCTGTGTGGCTGGGGGTGGTGGGTGGGAAAGGCAGTAGCGCGTGCTCTTTGGTCGAGGGCGAGGGCGAGGCAGCAACCCGGAAAGCAATAATGAAACTGAAGGTGAAGGGCATGAAGATTTGCCGCTGTCGGGGGAAGCTTTGTTGATGATGCCGCGTGTCGCGTACCTCGATCCGCGCGACACAGCCGGCTCTCCGTGACCAGTGGCCAATTAGCGACGCCTCCACGACAGCACACGCTTATTGATCGCTCACCGAGGGGAGAATTGTACCTTTGCTCTCCGAGTTGTATTCCGTCTTGTGCACGCGGTTCAACTCTGAAGACGCACTGAGCCGACGAGGAGAGCGATGTAGGAAGGTAGTAGATTAAGTTCAGCCAGATAGAGCTCGCTAATAGCCTTTCGTCACATTTCTTTCTTGTCCAACTTTTCCATGCGTTTCTCCACCGGTCTCACCGATGTTATTTAAGTGAGAGGCGTTAGATTGCTCTAACGACTTTTTCCCTTGTTTTAGGCAAGGTGAGAAAGAACCTTGCGCTTTCTTTGCTAGGAAGAAAGAAAAAGACATAACGATGACATCGAAACCTGGATCAGAAACACGAAGATGAGTTTGTGTTTCTAACCACAAGGGTATCGCGCTAGTCTTGTTTCTTTCGTGTTCGTCTAGACCCCGAGTCGCTGGAATTCTGATGCTAAAAATTGCAGGCACGACGGAAGTCAACGAAACGCAACATGCATTGTATCAAAATGTAAGCCGTTCGCGAAGACAATATAATGTAATTGCCTATAAATAATATGCAAATAATTTCATACTTAAAGATTAGGGTAATACCAAAGGTGGAGTAAGTTTCTGCGAGGTAGATCTTGACGGAGAAAGCTGTATAGCTTTCCATGTAGGCGTACGGCTGCAGATTACGTGGATGTCAAATTTTCCTTTGCAGACAAACCAAGTAAAATAAAGCGCACACCCAATGCCCGCTTAAAATGGTCAATGCTGGATTTATTGTATGACGTAGGCATCCTTCGATGTAATCATACGAGAGAATTATTGTCATAAAACTATAACAAAAATAGGAGCCAAAGTACTGGTCGCATCCATTTTTGTATGGTTTTCCTCGACAGCAAAGAGCTAAAAGGCGCACATTGTCGCACTTCACGTCTCACGGCGCGTTTTAGCAGAGGACAAAAAGTACTTGGGAAATGAAAGTGAAACCCCCGACGTGTACTATTTGCCCTCGTCTACTAGTCTACCTGGGTAGATTTTTCGTACACCTTTCATTCATTCTGCGCCCACCCCGGCTCTTCGCCCAGGGGCATCCACCGCATTTTGGGCGTCCCCTTCTCGCTTTTCGAAAGGGGCCCAGCGGCGGTGGGGTTAGAGAGGCATCTCTGGGCGCGCCACCCGGTCGCCGCAGCCAGGACCCCGCTTCCGGCGCCGCTTCCAATCTGCTCTTCCCTGGCGGGATGTGCCCTGTCCCGGCGCACCGGTGGCATAAAGCCGGGCGCGAACCGGAGGAGCGTTACAATATTGGGAGCGGCGCGTGCCTGGACGCACGCCGGCGGTCGCTGCTGGCGCAACGCCGAGCGATAGCGAGCGGGTGCAATCGGAACGGAGAGGAAATGAGCGGACGGAGCGCGGTGGTATTCCCTCCGATACCGCTTAGTCTGCTGCTCTCAGTCTTTCCTTTCCACCTTGCGAGTGTGGCCCTGACTGCGTTGCGAGTTTCGCGATGAGAAATGTTACAACACAACAGCCACCCCAGCCGTCGAGAAGTTGTCGTTTTCTTCTCGTGTACAGGGGACGTGTGGACACGCTCAATTTTTTCTCCATTTATCCCTGCATTGAGAGCACCTTGACATGGTTGCCTCGTAATAATTTGGCCCTGCAAGCCAGTGTATATATGTATGGATATAGATATCAACTTGCTGACGTCAACTGACAACCACTCTTGCACAAGCTCTCACCATCCCCTTAGTGCTCACCCTTTAAACTAGACCCCTGGCTTCTGGCAACAAAAGCTGCCTTAACGCTCAAAATTGTGTTTCTAAAAACCCTTAAAACACTCGATACCATGGTCTAGTCTTCCGCGGGAAACTTAACAAAGGCCGCGATGTTAGGACGTCTGTTATGCGGAGCAGATATCTTTGGAGCTTTTGCAAAAGGAAAAAAAAACACAACTTGCGAATCTGTTTTTAACGCCAAGCCATCGCAAGCAATAATTTTAATTAACCTCTTGTATCATGCTTTTCCCATAAGCATTCAAGGCTAGTGAGCTATTTTGGGGTTTTTTCCATCTGAAGGCTACCAGCATTACTGCTGTTTACTCTACAGTGGTGTATCTTTAGGGGCATTTCAGAATAAAAGTGCAGGTGCGGAGCTGCTAGTCCTTCCAGTTGAGCTCACATAATTATTCCGCCAAAAGTTAGTCAACTTCCGGTAATTTGAACCCCTTGGTGTTCCCAGGTGGTCAAAACTAATCCGAAGCCCTCAATACGGCGCGCCTAATAGCCCAGGTGTCGCTTCGGTGCGTTAAATACCATAATTTCGATGTTTAAACCCCTTGCGGTGCCGGAATCTGGAATAAACGGGAGGTATATTAACGAATGGTGGCCACAGGACAAAATTCCAACCCCGTTTATTGCTGGAAACTATCTGTTGCGCTTCTCCTTCTTGCTTTTGTCTTGAAGCAGGACTCCCTCAGAATGCTACAGAAAGCACAAAGGTATTGAAAAGCTGCTTCATTGCCACTTTGGCGGGGAGTGTGCAGTTCCGCCTTAGCACCGTTGAGCAGTAGTAGCTCACCTAACGAATTTACACCAAGCGCAACGAGTGAGGTTGGTTCTGCTATCCTTCAAAGGTCTTGGGCTCTCGGGATGACACATTTCGCTGCTACTGCGCACGGTGTGCGCCCGAGGTAGCGCGCTAAGCCAGCCGGACGGGAGTCGAATTGGTCGACTCGGTGTCCATTCGTCTCTGCTAGAGGGCTTTTCTTCCAAATCAATGCATGAGTACGTAAGGGAACATTCCTGTCCGGCCGCATTGAGCAAGGTGTTGAATTAGCCATGCTCTGATTAATGGTGATTTGCACTATATTTAGTCTACTGTCACTGCACGAACGCATGCGTTTCAATTGGCAGATATTTATGGAATCACTAAGCATGCCACTCATGCGGCATGCCTCAATTTTTAATAAAGCTGCCTCCCAATTCAGCTGGCGAGCATAGCCGGTAACGCTTAAGTAAGCAAGCTCACCATCATTCGTATGGTCCCATAACAACAATCGCTCTTTAACAGTAATGCAAGATGGCGCAGAAGAATTGGGCATTTCGAGTGGTCCCTGTCCCGCTTCACCCCTGTCATCGCTAGAGGGCAGGCTATTTTATTCCCCATTTCTAGCGGGGAGCGTGTGCCGGCCGCACTGGCATCGCCCATTGATCTTGCCGCCCGCAGCACGCGCAGGGCAGGCTGCGTCCCACGTTACGTCAGCATGCGGACCCTTCTAGCCTGTCTTCCCACTCTCTTTTCTCTTTTATCCCGATTTGAGAGAAAGCAGCCGGTATCGGTCGGGCCGCTGTTATTAGAGGCCCAGCGACAGAGCCGCGTTCCTCTCCGTGGGGAGTGGGAACACTTCTCCCGCTCACAGCAAAGCAGTACGGCGAAGCCCGTCTCGCGGAGCCCGGCCGGTGGGGGATGGCGGAGGAGGGAAGTAGGGGTATGTCCCTCCCTTCCTGGTTTCTTCACGCAGACTTCTCCTCGTCCTGATTTTTTCTGCGTGCACAGGGAAGTTGGAGAAGGAAGGAAGAGGCGGCTGTAAAGTAGAATGCAGAGAATGTGAGGAGAGAAAGGGAAGCGCCCAACCTGGGTTCACGGAACGGCTCCTGCGGGAAAGGGAACGCTTCCCCTTGGACTCTTATCGCGCTGCGAACACGGCCGGTGCGGCTAGCTGCACCGGGGACGCGCGGGGAGAGAGGCCGGGGCGCAAGTGGACGGGGAGTCCCGCTCCTCCCAGATGACGGGATGCCACGGCCGGGATTCCCCTACCTAGTCACCTCGCTCCCCAAACCACCTTCCCTGCCCTCCCCGCGAGTGGAACGGGGCGCGCGCACGTGAGTCACACGGGCCTCCCGTCGGTCGGTCTGGCGCGCCGCTGGTGCGGAGGGCTGCTGCACCCACCTTAAACTGTAGTTATTTCGAGCGGGCGGCGGGGAGCGCCCGGAACGGCGTCGGAGCGCGCGTGCGCGGGAATTAGGGAAGCGGGGGAGGGGGGCTGCAGGGACGGGGCGCTTCCTGGGCGTCTCGTCCCGCGCAGGGAAGGGAGAGGCCGAGGTGCCGTTACTTGGAAACAGCCTGGAGGAAAATATACGCCGGTCGCCATGATGTCCGGGAGAACTGCGCCCGCCTGTTCTCCCAGCAGAGAAAACGAAAGCGGCCCCTCTCAATTGTGCGCACCGGCTTTACGTGCTATTATTTTGACTGGTTGAAAGCGTGCAAAGTTTACCCGTGCATGTCATTAGGAAGCGGGGCTCTTGGCATTGTTGGTGGTTAATTGCTGACGCAAACACTGCGCGTGGTGGGCGCATAGAAGTTTCTGAACTGTCCCCCACAAGGAGCTCCTCGTCGTAATTACATTGAATTCCTTATTTTATGAATACATTAGCAGCGTAAAGTTTTCCGAGCATCTTTAGGACAAAAGTATTTGCAGGTTACTATACTGACATTGAAATTTTGTTTGTCCAAAATCTGGAACAGCAGCGTAGAATGGACGCATGAGAACATCTCTACGTTCCAAGAACGTGCTGCGGTCGAAAAAGGAGTAAATCGTCGACGCCCCAATCGTTATAACTATTTTATTGCAGTAAAAGGCCTTTTATAACCACAGGCTGTTCCAAATTTTTTTCGAACTGCTTTTTTTCTTCGTTTCTGTTATTCATATTTTAGTTGGTTGGCTCTTCTTCCATAGAATCAGTTTACGACCGAGCGACCATCCGCCTTGGGGAGACCAAGGCGGGCTAGAACATTTAATGCGAACAACAATGGGCTCCCAGCTTTTCGTAGCTTTGAAAACCCTACAAGCTTTGGGCTGTAGGCGTCCAAATGTAATGATGAAAATCGACTTCTCGTGCACATTCACAAAAAGTAGCCACCACGGTGTGTCCAGTATTTTTTCCCCCTACGTCTTGTTCAAAAGCGCTGCTTCATTACTTACCGGTATGTTATATCCAGCCTGCCCCTGGCCCGTTGGATGATTGAAACGGTCTCAGGAGGCCAGGATTGCGGTCTAAGTGATCGGCTTTTCTTGCTAATATGGGATATTTGATATGGATATCCCACCACAATGGTTATCAGAGCAGCCTACACTTAAGAACCGCGGCAGTGGTGACTTATGGTAGTGCCACGTCTAGAGCTCAACCGTACTCGCTATATCGACTATACAAGCGATTAATAGCGCGGCTTCTTCACGAATGAGATCGCCGAGGTATATTAGCTGTTGGCAACTCATGCCAAGCTAATCTCCGAGGCAGTTACTCCGCATCAACAACAATAACAACAGCCGCTGTTCCTCATGTCCGCTTTTTCTTATCGCTGATACGCACTTGCTGCTGCTCTGTGTTGTTTTACCCTTTCCCGTTTGCATTTTTCCTTAGCCTAATTCTTCGTTCATGAAACTTCGTCATCGGAATTACGAGTATAGTTATGTGTATAATGAAGTATACAAATTAGTGAACACGTATTGGCATCACTTCTCGTGTTTAGAGTCAGTTTATTATATATTTTTATCGTAGTTCAATACATGGAGTAATGAAATATGCTCGGTTGGTAATGATGAGCATCTCTCCTGAATGATCCTACTCCGCAACGTACAATCCCGCAATTTTACACCGTCAAAAATCTGGGGCAGGTATTGAGTAGCGCAACGGTACACTTCCGTAACACGGGTTCGATTCCCGGCCGCGGCGGCCGCTTTTCTGATGGAGGCGAAAAGCAAAAATGCCCGTGTGAACGAGATTTCGGCGCACGATAAAGATCCCCAGGTGGTCAAAATTAATCCGTAGCCCTCCACTACGGCGCGCCTCATCGCCTGCGTTGCGTCGGCGCGTTAAACCCTACAATCAATCAATCAATCACTTCCGTAACAGGGTGTTCTCCATTCGCGAAGCTAGACTTCACGCAGAAATCTATAAAAGTACTTCCGTAATTGATTACCAACGTTACATTAAATAACGCAAACCATTTCAGTTCCGGCGATTCCGGCTATGCAGTTATAACATTCGTTTTGCTGCACTCCGCGCTTCGGATGCACTAAGCAACTTTGTATTTATTCATTTATGTGATTAAAATAGACCTCGCTTTCCGTGAAAAAAAAATTCGGGCGATTTCACTTCGAGTTACTTAAATTTCCGTTAATATTGAATTGAGCACTTGTACCGAGCACCGCCAATTAAGTTAGTGGTTCTGCGTTTATGATCACACAGAAGGCGTCGATGCGCGTCTCAAAAGTTTGCGATGGGCCTCTCGTTCCGCTGTCAGGATTTCCATTCCGCCTTCCTTTTTACTTCCCAAAAATCTCGCGCGGGCTCTGTCCACATCCTTGAGCCGTTCGCTCCTGTCACTGGGGGAAAGAAGAGGGAGACCGCTGTGTCACACGCAGGTTCCGGCTGCGGGGAGAGGGAACTACGGAGGGAACTGGGGAGCGACGTCTTCCCTCCTCCGGCCCCTTCCTACACCCCACTTGCTCGTCAGGTTTCTAGTCGTGGCGTCCCTTCCAATTTATATCTTTTTCCCCCATTAGGGACATGCCGGCCGCCTGCATCGAGTCGCAGAAAGATAGAGAGAGACGCCGTGCTCTCTGGTTCTCGACTCCGGGTGTCGTGGCCGCTCAGGACGTCACTTTTTTCCTCCCTCGCCTCTCTCCGTCTCCCCCGAGGCTTGGCTTCCCGCACGCTGTCTGCTCTGGAGTCCCGAGCCTGTCCTCCCTCGCTGTGCTTTTCCCCCACCCTGGATCGGGAGGGGATGGAACGCGGGGGGAGGATAGCGCGGTCACCCCGTTTCCTTCCCGCGTGGATGGGCGCACGGCTGGTGGCGATATTAGCAGAGGAAAGACTGTCCCCCACTCCCGCCACTGTGTGTTTTTGCTCCCACCGACCCCTTTTCCCCCGCAACACTCCCGCCGAAGAGGCGGTCAAATGAGGGAGGCAACGGCGCCACGTTGCACGCACATAACTTTGTGATCAACTCTCCGCCCGTGCGACTTCACGGTGGCGGCACAGCTGCGCTGCTGGGCGTTGCTGGTAACATATCGAAGTTGGCTGGACTGGGTGCGCCGGCAAATAGAAGGAGCGGACCACGTACATGCGGTGTTGCCCTCTGCGCGCACTGCCGCTTCAACGTTTGCAACCCAACCGAACGGAGTTTCCCCTGACGCTACGTTTGGCCTCCACTGCCTCTAGTGTGTGAGCGGGACATCAGAAAAGCAAGACAATGTTAGTACACTCGCGCTGGAAAAGCAAGCTTCTTGCAGGCCGCCTGAACCACCCACAGCCGCTGTTCTCAAGTATACGGGACGTGTGCATGTGAAATGGCGCACTTAATTTACCTTAAAGAAGCCAATCGAGTTGCATCTTCGGGGGCACCAGCCGGAGCTACCTAAGAGGTGCTCTCTCTGACGCTCGGGATTCCGCGCTTTTGTGTACTGCACCCTCGGCTCTGGTCTTTTTGCAGAGTCCAACTGCTCAAGTGCAGGCCACAGGTGCAGCTATTGAAAGGTATCACGCTTGAAAAGATTCTCCAATCTATATGTAAATAAGCCCTTGAGCACATTGTCGATTTGGCCTCTCACGCGACTCACCATCGATGCAACATCTCAGGTTAACAAGGTGCCTGATGTTTGAAAGGACGCACGTACAAAGGTATGCAAGTGTCTTGTGCGGGAACTTTATTTTATTCATCGTGTTGAAATACCGCTCTAGAACGTCCGATTTTCGCCGCTTCCCGTATCCCTTCTGTCGCCAACGTGGGGACCAAGGCAACCTTTGTCAGCCGTTGAGCAATGCAAACAAGTGTAGCAGTTCGTCTAGCTGCATTAGGCCACGTTCGAGGTGCCGAGAGATTTACTTTCCAATAGAGCGCTCTAGCTAAAGCACGTCGTGTATGTACGTATGTGTTTATGTATGCGTGTATGCATATATATGCATATATATATATATATATATATATATATATATATATATATATATATATATATATATATATATATATATATATATATATATATATATATATATATATGCATATATAGAAAGATAGGTCAACGGCTGACTATATATATATAGTAAGCCGTTTCCTTATATAGTTTCCTTACTATATATATATATATATAGTCTGAAAAGAAAGAAACTCACACAGAGCGCGAAAAAATTAAGGTTAGTAGAGAAAGAGACAAACGAGCCTCTCCCTGAAACGTCAGTAAAATTATTTTTATTTTCTACGTCTTTCTCGTTTGTCTCTGTCTCTACTAACCTTATAAATATATATATATATATATATATATATATATATATATATATATATATATATATATATATATATATATATATATATATATATATATATATATATATATATATATATATATATATATATATATATATATATATATATATATATATAGGTTTGGAAATGAGGGGCTCCTTAGGAAATACAGAAAGAAATGCCGGCAGTCTACAACGCCAAAGAAGGCATAGGGGAATGGTTAGACTATTTTTTACCGTTAGTGACGTTACATTATTTTATTATTATTATTATTATTATTATTATTACGTGAGAAAGAAAGAAAAACACGCGCCCATAGTGAGAACCGAAAGGCGTGGGTTCGGTCCCCACTCTGGGCACCTGTTTTTCTTTCTTTCTCACGTAATAATAATAATAATAAATAATGTACTAACGGTAAAAAATAGTCTAACCATTCCCCTATGCCTTCTTTGGCGTTGTAGACTGCCGGCAATTCTTTCTGTATATATATATATATATTGAGAGAGTCGACGAGAACGCTTGAGGTCCGCTTTATTTGCGAGCGCCTGGCATGGCCACGAAAGAACAGCAACCGTTCCTGCAGCGGAGATGATGATCACCCGTCGAGAAGGAAGATGAAAATGAGATGATGATCACGCACAATGTCGAAACGACAACGAAGCATAAAGGGGATATTGGCCGCTGCCGTTGATAAACCTCTCATATGCCAAGTTCACGCGCTCACAACATATATATATTAGTGGTAAGTGCATATCGCCCTAAAACGGCAAACGGCTCATTTAGTGCATTGCTGCTCCTGGCATTCGACGCAAGGAACTCGAAAACATTAAATATCAAATTTTGAAGCCTAACATCGGAACGTTATAAGCTATTTGAATGCCGCAGAATATTCTGTTACCGCTGCTTCAAGCTGCTGTGTTATAACTTTTAAATTGGTGAGTGACCTTCTTACGGGGCTCGCTTGCACTCATGAATTGGGTTTTGTACCTAAACAGGCAGCGGCTTCCTTGGTGATTTTGTCCAACTAGGGCGAGACGAATTAAGTCCAACTGCACCTACAGTAAAGTAGGGCAGTAAGTCAGTAAGGGGCTAACTCTCAGTGTCCCGCATAAGTCGACGTTGTCATGAGATCAGTGTGGAGAATTTAGATGCATACGTGGTAGCAGTGAGTTGGGAGTCTCGTGCGCCCTCGCGATCACGTCTTGCGCGTGTTGCCTCTTTTTGCGCGGCATCTTGGCCAGCAATGAAATGAACTCTCCCACTTGTTTTCTCGTCAGTGATGCGTCTTTCAGTTTATTCGTCACGGCGTCAACGGCTGTGGCGTCCTTTCCGGTTCGGTTCCTTCTGCACACTGACTGACTGCGTGGCGGCAAATGATCCCTCGAGCTGGCTCACTTTTGCCGCCGTGAGATTCGAAGCAAAAGCCGTGCGAGTGGTGCCGGATTGCTGGTGCAGCATTAGGTGTGGTACGGGAAGGCGGCCATACGTATGGACGAGTTGTTAAAGAAGTAAGCACTGCTACTTGTGCATAAACGATTATCTAAGAGGAGAAAAAAAAAGCGATATAATTATATATCTCGCGTTTTTTTTTGAACGCGAAAATTTATTGATTGAGCCATTCATCGAAACAATTGAAGGTGCTGCAGTGTTCTGCAAAAGTCGTAAATGTAGTATGTTCGTGTTACATCCTATGAAACGGAAACCATCAATTTCCGCACTACGACAACTTCAACGAAACTTGATATCTTCTTTTTTATTTAATTGTGAAGATACAACGTTGTGGTTTTTTTTTTTCATGCTCATATTTTCGATTTTACTGTCGAAACTTTGAGACCATAAGTTAATGCTGTACTCGCTTGATTCAGTGGTTTCCTTGCCGCTAATTTCGTTCTTGTCGCGGACGCCGCCGACTTACAGTGTCTATGATTGGTATTGCGTGGGAACGTATTCCTTATGATGCGCCGTAGCAGAGGACGGGCCTAAAGGTACCGCCTTGCAAGCGACTGCATTCCGTCGCATCAATCAGTAATACCGCAGGGGAAGGCGGCCGGTGAAGGCGCGGAAAATCGATTTGCGGAGCCACTCTCACGCGGGGATGGGGAGCAAATTGCTACGGTGTCGCCACATACTGCCCAATAATTTCCCTGGCTGGATCGGCCGCTCAGTTTTCCTCGCTTCCTTCTCCGTGGCTTCTTTTCACGGTCAAGCTGTTTTTCTCGTTTGGCTTCTGCGGCGAGGGGAGAGTTCTCTCTTATGCATCGAGCAAAGCGCTGGGTAAACATTTGACCAGGCAATTACGTGTTCCTTTTTCAATTGAAGACTAAACATTTTTGGCGGACATATTGAAGGTGGATGACAATATTAATGCCGTAGTGCTGGTTCGCGTAGTCAGAAAACGGTTCGTGATAACACATCGTGATTTAAGATGCTCGGAAATGACGCTAAGACGAGACAGAAGGCGTGACGATACAAACCACAACTCTCGCCAGGGAATCTCCACGGCCTTTCTTCGTGTGGGTGGCGAAGACGCAGTTTATGCGGACCACGCGGCGCCCCAGCCCACCAGCGCGCCAAAACTCGCGTTTCGCTCTTAGCGCTGCAACGCCGGAGCGCATCCCGGACTCCTCCTCCTCTTCCTGCCAGCCGCCGTGGGCCTCTTCCGTCCGGTTCTCCCCATCTTCCCGACCAATGCGGCCAAGCTGGTCCCCGTCCCAAGCGTGAAATGTTGAGGAGGGGGGAGAAGACTGCTGCGCGGGACAGAGAATGATGCGGCCTCCCTCCAGGAATGAATTATCATCGTCTCGTGATACGCGATCGCGACACCCATCCTCTTCCCTCCCCGGTGTCCCGTGCCGGAGGAGAGCCATCGCGCATCGTTTTGCGGGACATCCGCTTCCCTTCCCTGGGCTCCGCACGCGCATTTGTGGCGCCGCTTCCGACCGCATCCCCGCTTCCCTGGCCGCTAAGAGGAGGGCCAATGGCCGCCGTACAAGCCGTCGTGCCAGCTCGCCGCCTTCCCGGTCCGTCGCAGCATTAATGCCCGCGTTCGGTTTATAGCTCGTGGAAATGCTGACACTCAGGGGCAGTCGCGCGTGCAGCCTGCGGGCAAGATTGGCATTTACAGAGTGCGAGAACGGCCGATACCGCATCAGTGCTTTGAAGAGCGCCGCTGGCTATTTTATTTATTTATTTATTTATTTATTTATTTATTTATTTATTTATTTATTTATTTATTTATTTATTTATTTATTTATTTATTTATTTATTTATTTATTTATTTATTTATTTATTTATTTATTTATTTATTTATTTATTTATTTATTTATTTATTTATTTATTTATTTATTTATTACGCAACCGGCAGCCGGATCTCAGTAAGAACACACAGGTATAATAGTGCATTTGAATCGTCGTTTACTTCGGTAAAAATCGAGTGTTTGATTTAGAAGCCAAATTTCATTAACAATATGACATGACATGCGGGTAATCACTGGCATGCGACAAGTGCTCCTCAGGTAGTGAAAAGCAACGTACCTTTGGCACTACAAAGGAATCTATACAACCAGTGCTTATCTCGGTCATAACTCCTTTGGCACAGTCCTGAGAACGTACTTAACACCCCGAAAGAAGACTTAGGCCAGCCCCACAACCCATGTAAAGGGGAATAATAGGAGTAACGCTCAGAGATTATAAACGATCGAGCGCCTTGGAATACGAATCTCACTCAAGTATAAGACATCCTAGCTAAAGCCAGGGTATATTGATTGTTTTTTTCTTTTGTTTGTTTCGGAAAGGATCACGACGCTGTTGTTACGGGCCCCGCCGTTTGGAAGGCGTATCATTCCGGGATACCTTCTTTTCTTCAGCTGGCAGTCTTCACCATTGTCACTATGTGCACTGGGTGTGGGGACTCGGTGTGGACAGGGAAGCCCTCCATGGCTTGGTGTAGGTGTTGGCCATCAGAGTGAGGTCTGCAGCTGCTGGCACTACATGCTATACGACACCGTGTTGAGGACTGCTGGGGCAGAGCGATCGGTATTGAGTGGGGAAGATACGATTGAGGCGAGTTGAGGGAAGGGAAGGGGGGTTGGTCTGTGGTCTTCTGAGCGTGGTACTTTCTTCTCTTAAGAGCCTCAAATTAGGGTACGTGAGCTTGTAGCGTTCATAGCGGTAATTACTTGCCAAGGTCTGCGTATTCTTGTAAATTCTGTACTGGTGTGCCGTTATCTTCCACAATTGCTAGGTGTACCAATTCGCGAGCCGCGGCGTGAGACACTTTATCGCCGTTGATGGCAGCGTGTCCTAGTATACAGATTACGGACATTTGCTGGAGTATTTTGCGGTGCGTAAGTAGGCGAAAAACAGGCGAAGAAATATTTTACGATCGGTAACTTCGGCACACTGACTTTGAGTCACTTAAAGTAGTGATGGTTCGTTTGTTTGCGCTGGCTGATATGTCTACGGCGATCTTTTCGGTTGTGTTGATGGATGTCGTGGTCGCTGTAATCGCAGTTAGTTGTTGGCATGTGCCTTTCACTAAGTTGGCTGCGTGGGCTGGATGGTAAGGGCAGAGTGGTGCTTCGGTCGACAGTGTAGCGGCAACATTCCCATGGTGTTTAGTCCGAGCCCTTGCCCTGGCGGCTCTTCTCCCAGCGTTGTGTGTGGGGTGCACATTGCGAGGTATGGAGCTACGTGGTTGTTGGATGTGGAAGAGACAGAAAGTAGACTTGGGCCGGGCTCGTTG
The DNA here is from genome assembly GCF_048455015.1 of Haemaphysalis longicornis. Classification (NCBI taxonomy): domain Eukaryota; kingdom Metazoa; phylum Arthropoda; class Arachnida; order Ixodida; family Ixodidae; genus Haemaphysalis; species Haemaphysalis longicornis. The sequence continues at coordinate 152,856,149 of NW_027526204.1, read as the reverse complement.
AAATGGTTCAGTCGGGTTGAGTGAGCTTCGGAGATAGAAGGGATTTTATTTCATTTCATTTCCTTTATTTAATCCTTAAGGGCCCGAGGGCATTACATAAGGGAGGGCAAGGGACGAGGTACAGCGCAGTGTTCAAAATAACGCACACAAAACAAAAGAAAACACACAGAAACAAGGATCGAATTCAAAAAGGGAGTAGAACAACAAAAACATGGATGCTGTGGAAAACATAAAAAAATACATATATAAGAATTAAACTAAGGGAAAGGACAAATCTAAACTACAGCGCAAAAAATAGAGGTGGTCAGGTTATTAGGAACAATCAAGTTGCACAGACAAATGGTCGGTGACCTTAGTGCGGAACGTTTCGTGGTTGGAGCATGATGCGCAGTGCTCCGGTAGGGCATTCCACGTGACTACTGCGGGAGGAAAAAATGACGAGGTAAGTGCTGATGTATGGCCGGTGATACGAGCAATGGGACTGCAGTAATATGGGCGTGATGAAGTTCTGTGCGCTGGTTGAAGCAATGGAGGACGTGAGCGGAGTGATGGAAGTAGCTGTGAAAAAGGCATAGACGGGCAACAATTCGGCGGGATTCAAGCGTTGGGAGGGAGAGAGAGTGTTTTATTGCAGTGACGCTGGCTCTATGGGAGTATTGCGAAGAAATGAAGCAAGCGGCTCGGTTTTGGATGGATTCTTATTTGGTTGTTAGATAGGTTTGTGATGGGTGCCAGATTGGCGCTGCATATTCAAGTTTTGGGCGCACGAAAGGGATAAAAGCTAGCTTTTTTACTTCAGTGGATGCGCACTTGAGGTTGCGTCGAAGGTAGCCAAGACTTCTGGATGCTGCAGAGAAGATGGTATCGATATGAGAAGATGGTATCGACTTTACCGCCACAGGGCTAGATGTGACACTTGCAAAATGTTCACGCTAAAACATGGGGTAAAAAACACGGGGTAGCTTGTTGCGCAAGTGATACACGTAGAAACATTACATGTAGACGTATCACCCGCATTCTATAATGTTTTCGCATTGCCTACCTATAAGCAGTCCTGCGTGTCCGTGCCGATTTGCAAGCATTTATTACTCATGTTCGTCAGAATCTCAGATGGGGACAATGGTCCCTGCGTAGTGCATGTCCAGGGACTTACGTTATTTCTGCCTACAAGGGCAACCTCTTTTTACCGACGCCATTTTCGCCTACGGTTGTTCGCGAAACCACAATGTGCGATCATTGGCGCTTTATGAAACAAGTGAATTCAACGTATATTCATTAAACTGCAATTAAGGAGAAAGTGCGCACGTTGCGAAAGGAAAAGTTATTTCCAAAAAAACTATCTGATTGACATCACCGCTCATTTTTTTTTTCACAGGTATACCTATATTTACACTATTTTATAAAAAGAAACCTCATGCTGCTACTGCCCGCGCACGCGTCAGCCATAACGGACAGTTGAAAAGTTTTTCTCCTTTTTGCCCACACGCCCTTGTTTTTTTCATGTCCATGTTAGAATCCCTATACGACCGTGAAATAGCTTGCCTGGCTCTGTAGTGGCCAATTCTTACCTCGATGTGCTCGAATCTTGACTAGGAGGACTTATCGTACCTTGAGCAATTCTTTGCGTCTGTTTATCTGTAAACGCGATTTTTTTTCTTAACCTCACCCTTTCCTTTTTAGGCATACCTTCACTGTTAAAACAAAGTTGTGCCGTGTGCTTCCCTGCCTCGGTATAACGTTTCTCTAGTTATTAGACTTCTGTGATAGAGGACAGAATGTTGCAAGTCACCAAAGAGGTGCTTGGGGGAATGTAGACCCTAACTGGAACGTTTGTGACCTGCATTCTATGTGACAAAGGAACCGTATCGGTGGGGGAAAAGTACATCAAAACTCTGCCTTCCCGCTAGCCCCACCTGTGTTTACAGCCAAAAATCAACCCGAGAAAGAGAGAGCGCCGAAGGTCAAGTCGACGAAGGAGCTTTAATCAGCGCCTCTGCTGACTCGACCTTTCGAGATGTCTCTCCCCTTCTTCCATTTCCTTCCTCGCCGAAGACTCTTCTCTCCTCTTTCGTTTTCTTCTGTTTTTTTTTTTCTTTTTATCCCCGCTTCGCTAGAATCGGGTCTCGCTCCGTTCTCTCCACAACTTGTCATGGTTCTCAACTGTTCCGTTCGTTTCCTCCTATTAACTCCTGAGCAGACCTTCTTTTGTCCCGGCCCTTTGCGGCTCTTTCCTATTCGATCGAGCTTTCTGATTTTTTTTTTTTTATTCACGTTGACTTTGCTTTTGCGTGGGTTTTCATCGTCTCGCTTGCTTTACCAGGCTGCGCAGCGCACGAGTCGAGATACAGCCGAGGGATCTTCTTCACCTTTTTTTTTTCGATTTTCTTTGTTTCTTCTTTTTTGAAGTGCTTCTCTATGTCTCGCTTCCTTTCTTTTTACTTCAATTTGGAATGTGCGGTTCCTTTTTTTCTTTTCCTTATACGCACGTTTCTTTCTCTCAACTCTGCTCCATCCTGCTATCGCTCGATGTTTCGATGTGGTCAGGAGATATTCTCTAGTGTATGTAGACAAGGTGCGAGGGGCCATTCGGCCGGGTTTTAAAACGTTTTGGGCCTTTCGCGGTTCGCGCGTTCTAAACATTGTCACAAATGATCAGCCTTTATTCATTTCACCGTGCGCTCTTGGATTCGCGTCTATGTTGACACTTCAACCGCTCTCTGGGCCCTGCTGCCCCTCGGCTATCCCTCCGTCACTTTCTTTTCTGCGCCGACTTCATTGCGATTCCGCGATTCAGCAGCCCTCCTTTTTTCCCACCTGGGTGTCCACTTGACACGACCGCGTCCCCCGTGTTTGCGTTCTGCAGCCATCGCGGGACTACGCAACGGTGGAAGGCCCGGGCCTATCGCACAGGGCTTCTAACGAAGCGCGCAGTGTTGTTACTTTACGGGGAGTGCATCAAATCACGTGGCCGCAATAAGCGAGCCCTTAGAAGGTGGCTTTCAAGATGGGATGGCTCGCAAGGTTGCGCTAGTATACGTGGCATTGGTCGTAATATAGCTGCGAACGACGACCCCAGAGCGCTGAAGGACGCCTTTAGGAGAGTGCCATTCGGAGCATACGCACCCGACCAACAGAGCCGATCGCCAGCGGATTTGTCGCCAGCGGATGTTGTTACAGGACTTTGTTCCTGTACAGAGCCAAGCGAAGAAACTAATGTGAAGAGATTGAGCACGCAGTTTCTGTCATCTGAGCCACTGCAACAGTCCACCGGAAGGCAAGCAGTGCGTCGCAGTTATTTCTAAAAACAAACAGGACGGCAATCGGTCATGTATAAACAGCCTTATCTACGCAAATATTTTTGTAAGGCTGTTTATTTGTAAATTTGCGAGCCAAATTTTTAGGGTGACTTTATTGCCCACATCACTTGGTCGGTAACACCTAAGCGTTGCACGCGATTGAACCGTGAGCATCTATTTGCCAAATATGATGATTGGTGACGGTATGAACTTGGTTCATTTGTAAAAAATCAACACCCTGATGTGTGGGCTTTAAGGAAAACCTATAAACTTTTACCGTCGCCAAGTTTGAGTGGTGACAACAGAAATCATATTTGTGCTGTGCGCTCGTCGCAACTAGACGAACTTCGTCGAATCAGACTTGTAGTGTTGGCAAAACATGGGCAAGTATTGTGCAAATAGAATGTCACACCTTTGCGTGTGCCTCAAGTGAAGGTTCGCTGCTTTGGGAGTAGGCACCAGCTTCTCAAGAATCCCGTACACACGTGCTCGTTAAATGTGCGCACGTGTGACAGGAGGCGCCATTACCGGGGGCTGCGGCCAGGAATCAATGTTTTCTTGTTGAAGCTGCTTACCTTCTCCGGCTGCCTCAAGTTCGCGATAACGTGTTACGATGTTTTACTCGCAGCGGTAATTCAATGGAGTTTACCTGTACTTTACGCCGTCAAATTCATCTGCAGAAATTCCTCGCTCTCTCTTCATGACTGAGAACATGAAACGCAAACAGGCATAAATAAAAATATGATGAGTAACGAAACCATTTTTTTTAAATAAGCGAATATGTGTATTACCATAATGAACTCCTTTAGAAATCTCTTTTTAACTGCGCATGAATGGAACAACTTTCCCACCAACATTGCCACTATTACCAGTAATGTCAACTTCAAGAGTGCCATTGAAAATGCTTATCTTGATTAATCGTCTTCCTTCTATCTGTTGGCATGGTACTGATGTGTTAATAAATAAATAAATAAATAAATAAATAAATAAATAAATAAATAAATAAATAAATAAATAAATAAATAAATAAAATAAAATAAATTTTCGATTTGCAAGGGGCGCTTTTGGCGACAGACAGTGGCATTTTGTTCTCCAGGAAGTACTTGGCATTGTTTGCAGCGTACGATTTCGGCACGTAAAATATTTGTGTTTGCTTAAAGCTGCCGTTGAAATCGAGCTGGGACAGATATGTCCGGTACTGTTTCAGAAATCGGGATACTACAAATACGTTGAACGGTTTAGCTGAGGCAATCGCGCAGTATCACGTGAAAAAACAGCACAAATCTGTTTCCTGATAACGCGTTTTGCAGTACACCATCGGGGGTAGCACGCGTTACGGCATGTTGTCATTGTTGTCGGATGAGTGAATAAATTTATTACACAAGGATGGAACGCTGGGCTGTTGGGGGAAAAAGGGGAAGAAGGAGTCGGCGGTTAGGGGTCGACGAAGTTCATGTTCTGTTGATGCGGTGAGCCTCCTACACGAAGGACCACAGTCTAAGCAGCACGTTCTTGGCATCGTTCTTTGCGTATAGCCAGTCCTGCAGAGATGTAACGCTGGGGGATTTTGTCTTGTCCGGGTCTTTTCCACGACCCTTCATGACCACAGTAATTGGCTGATTGTCGGGCGATCTTGGCGGCTCAGGGAGCACAGAAGTCGGTCTGGTGAAACTTGCGTGTTGTTGTGCTGTCGACAGTATTCCCAGTGAGCTAAGAAGTCTTCTGCGAGGGCGTAGCCAGTGCGAGCTTTGGTAAGATCTACTTGTGCAGCTCGTGGTATGTTGCAGGGTGCAGGGTGCAGAAGTTCGGGAATTGTTGATCTGAGTTCTTGTTTGCTTTCTTGTCAAAGTGTCTTCCTGCGGTCTTCAGGTGAAGGGTTACGAGGACGAGGATTCCGATAGGTGGTCGAGCATTGTCGCCCTCGCGAGCCTATATGGGCCTCCTGATTCCCGGGGTTACCGCTGTGACCCGGTATCCACAGCACACGGGCATCGATGTTACGGTCGTTCTGGATGGTTTTGCACAGTTCTTTTATTCGGTGAAGCGTAGTTTCGTCGTGGAGGGCTGCGTAACGCTTTGACGGCCCCTAAGTTATCGGGGAAGATAGTAGCCTTGTGTGTTTTGGGAGCTATAAGGTCTGGGATCATGCGAGCACCCAGGAGGAAATTGGTTTACATAGAAACACTGCGTGTTCGTTTGGTTTAAGTTCGTTGCAGCAAGCGCTATGAGTAGGCGATTTTCATCTAAGGCCCCATCTGTGTAGATAGTTGCGTCTGTTGACTGTTGACTGCACATTAGGCGTGACAATCATCGCTTGTGTCCTTCATTGATGGGTGTGGCTAGTCTTGTGGGTCTTCGTTGGTAGTGGCTTTGAGTGGCTTCAACAAGTAATTTAGGCCTGGTGGTGGGGGAGTATGTGTACGTAACACTTTGGCAGCCTTCAGGACTACACACACAGACTTTGAAGCACGGGCACGTATTTCTTGTGCTTCTCCACCTTCCGCTCTAAGTGATTGATTGATTGATTGATTGATTGATTGATTGATTGATTGATTGATTGATTGATTGATTGATTGATTGATTGATTGATCGATGCGTGTCCCAGCATGCACCGCGGGTGGCAGCGTCTTAAGCAACGCACGCTACAGCAGCACAAGCATATACTCCTGCTTATTTAAATGCAGCGTTAGCCAGTACACCATTGCGGGTATGTGCCACCCTAGGGCTAGAATAAAAGCACCAACTGCCGGGTATTTATACGCCAGAGATCTGGTCGAACATTCTGCTTTGAGTCCTTATAACGTCAGCCCGTATACCCGCAGCTTGCCCCACAGCAGCGCCGCTCACCTGATTTCTGGCACATAAGCCAACGCTTATCGCCGTGCTTCATACATCCTCGAGCGAGTCGAATATTGAAGCAAGATCGCACTATACGCTCTCGGATAAAGCTGAAAATCGTTTCTCTAAAGTCGCTTGCAAGTACAGCAGCGCCGCATAGTTATGCGCGGTAGCATGTAGGCGGCCTTGAAACGGTCACGCCTGGAGGGTAGCACTACGTTATCTCGCGCGCCGCCTGGCAACGTGTTCTCTTGTTCTAGCGGCATTATTCCCCTCGATGGCCTTGATTAAGAGGCGTCGCACACTGACAGAACGACATTGCGTAACACCGACGCTATTTTTTGGCTCTTATCGAAAAAATTCGCCCACCCGCGTCGCGAATTTTCAGAGGCAGAGCATACACGCTCACGCATAAAAAACAGGGGGAAAGGAGTAGTCGTAACAGGTGCTAGCGTATCTTAAACGCAATTCTCTAAAACTGGTACAACGCACAGGGGTATGAAGGTAAACGCTAGCGCTGTGACTGCATGACTACTTGCACTAAACTCATTTGATTAGGCACAGTAGGTTCTTGCAGATTAGCTCGAACAGGTTCGCGCTCAGTGGGTTTGAGTTGAAAAGCTATAGCGAAAGAATGCGTTTTGAAAACGTACCGCCTGTGTCATGGTTTCTTAGCTCCACGCTCGGTATGAAAGTGTGTTGCGGGAGTGACGACTCGACCAAGTGCGCCGGGCAGCGGCAGCCCTTAGCACTTTGTCCCTTGTCGGCTTTGCCCGTTTCCAATCACGGGCTAGGTCAGAGCAGGCACTGTTGGAGATAAGGCTACCATGGAGCTCCGGCCCCGTGTCGGCAAGATAACGGTAGCCGGGCTCCAGTGGTCACTGTTTTAGTTTTTGCATACGTGTCGACCACCCATCGATTTCAGGTTCGACGCCATGTGGACGAACTCGCGCTCCGCATTGAACGCGACCTATCACTAAACGCCATATTCAGTCAGAGTAGAAAGTACACGAAGGTACCTTATAGTGGGGCATTTCCTCAGCCCGGGTATTTATAGCCCATTTTCACAGCCCAGCCTTTGAAGGCGATAGGACTTGGACAGTGCACACGACAGGCAACCGGGAATCTGTCAAGGAAATGGCAGCTTTCTTTTGTTTAACCGAATCGGCAGATGTTCATTTTCATCGGTGAAGGGTCTCGGGTGTAATAGAGAATGGGGGAGGTGAAACGTCGTATACGGTCAGCTGCTGCGGGAGACTCAAGGGTACGTTTGTAAGTTGGCACAGAGCACGTAGCCTGCCTAACGTGATCGGCGGCTCTGGTCGGGACTTCCCTTGCTGTCCATCATGGTCATTCATGACGCCGTGTGTATTTTGGCAGACATTTGCTTCACATGAAGAACGTTAATAAAAATCAGAAGCCCCTCCGTCTAACGACGACGATGGCTGATACGCGAAGCTTTCTTGCGTGCGAAAATCAAGTGGCGAAGCGCCGAAGTCAAAGCCATTGCAATCAATGTCAAAACATCAACTATCGGAGTGCAAACCACCTAACAATCAAAGTCCAAGCGTCAACAATCAATGTGCAAACTGCCTGCAAGCGAAAGTCCCAACTCACACGGCAGCAAACGATTTTACGAGAAAGCTGAGCGCCCACCCGTCGTCGTTGTTAGACTATTGTCGTCTTCCAAAATCCCAACCGCCAAAGTCCCAAGCCAAAGTCCCCTGATTTCAGTGAAAACCGTCCAAAGCCAACTCCCGCGCAACGCACCCAAGGGAAATGCAGAGCGACTTGAGGGCATAGTGGCTGTGCCGCTCAACCACAGCCGCGAAACTGGTCGCATCTCCTCGAAGGACCTACTGCTGCCTCTTAAGGCATGTCAGTGATTGTGTTGCTATTGTAGATAGTCTGTGATTTTATGTCTTCGAAGGCTATACTTTTCCTTGTAATAAAGAAAAAAAAAATGCGATGATGACGCAATCGGGTAGACGCCAGCATCATAACGTAAGGAACCCAAATTGAATTACGACCACGGGTAACTTTTTTTTTCATCTTCATCATCATCCCCATCATCATCAACATCATGTGCCATTTACTATGTAAAGGTGGCTTTCCTGCTGTGCGTTTCGGTGGTGTCACTGCCATCAGTGAGACCAAGAAAGCGTCGCTTTAAAACGACACCCGAAAATCAACCAGCCAACAGCCGGCCCAACTTGTCTATCCAATCTCTCCGCGGCGTTGCGGCGATATCGTTGTTATATAACCGCCACCTAGACAACAGCTGGACGTTCCGAACAAGGGGGTCGAAGACACGTTCGTTTAAGTTTGACGACAAAGCGAGGATTTTACTCCTGGTGACCCGCGTGATAATTAACACAATCTGTGTCTCGTTTTGGGGCAGATCTTGTCTTTCACTTCTATCTCATTTGCAAGGAGTTGTGACAGGAGCTCAAAGTTATATGCGCTAGCTCCATGACACAGCACAAGCTTCGCAAGTGTTTCGAACTCAATTATTTCCACAAAGCACTGCCCCACAGCTAGGTAACATTTACCGGCCTCATCTGTCAAAAAACACGATCCGTGAGGGGGGAGCACTAGCTTACACCACAAAAAGGCAACATAACGAGAACATATAAACAAACATGACCAAAAGGGCTGCAAACAAAAGAGTCTCAACATGTGACATATAGCAAAAAAAAAAAAAGAAATCGAGTAACTTCAAGGGCTCAACATGAAAATGTTTGCTCCTTTGGTTACATGCTTCTCTGTGTTGAGACTCTTGTTTCGTTTTAGAAACAGAGCAAAACAGGGGCGAAATATATAGGAAGAAAGAACAGGAGCGAAAGAAAGGCAGCGGCTAGACGAACCCGACCAAGTTAGCCTTACGATGGACTCCGCAAGAGTTTCCTCCTATCGGCGCGCACGGGTCGGGCCGGCCTGGCGTGTCCTTTGCTTCCCGGGAGCAGCTCGCTCTCATTTCCATGGTGACGAACGGCGGCGCGGGAGAAGCTGTTCCCGGGACGGGGAGAGGGCGGGGGCGGCACAGCGGGAGGACGCGGAGGGGGCGAAGAAGCGGCCGCTGGGGGGGACAGCGGGAGCCCGGCGTCCGACTCGAGTCTGTTGCCATGGCGACTGGATCGAGCACCGACGGGACGCTTCGGGGGGACCCCGGCTCCGAGGCCGCTGCTCGCGGGGGCGAACTACTGCGACGTGTCCTTCTCCCGGAGGCACGAAACGAGATCCCGCCCAGTCGTTCGAGACGGCTCGCTCGGCTTATTAAGATTGCCGCTGCTCCCGGTGGCTTGCTGCTTACTATGATGCTTCGGTTTTGGGCTTTGTTATTTTTCTGAGATTCGGGCATTGAAAATTCGGGGCTGTTGGAAAGGTTGCGTTTTTATGTTTGGGTTTGTTTCCAATGGCAAGAGAATGTTATTCGGCAGTATGAATCTATTTCTTAAACATCAGGAAATTTCAACACAGGTAACATACACCAAAGTACTGGTAAGAGCACAAAATAAAGTTTACCCGACTCGTAGAATCTCCGTTTTGTACGAATAGTGCTCCTCGTGCTGTTGCGACTACGACCCGTTTCAATTTCTAACTATAAAAAGAAACGGTGTCGGCTTGCCTGTTTCTGCATACCTAAAACGTTATCCGCAACGCGACTTTTCGCTTGTGGCCTTGCATTCGCTTAATTACATGGCTGAACGTTCTTCGCTGTGCCACAATTGCTAATCAGGCAGTTTGGTTTTAATTTTCTTTATGTTTCCGAATTGCCTCCTGGCATTTGGGTTGTGTTGATAGGGAAATATGTCCCATCCAGTGAAATCTATGCACTTCGATCCAATCCCGTCACTCCCGCATCTCTCCCTCACTGCACTCACGTGGGAAAACTGGCCAACGCTTTGAAGGAGAATGGCTGCCCCTCCGCTTTTCTGTTGGCAAGGATCGACGAACCATAAGCGGCCATGAAGTGCCTTACGAGCAGTCTTAGAACGTTTCACGTCAGCGGAACATTCGCTACAGGCTGGCGCGTGGGCGCCTGGCGTATTCTCCCAGTGTCAGTAGCTATGTTTTGGCAGGCTTTCCCGCGCGAGCGCAAGGGAAACTCACACCAAAGCAAGATTCTTACCAAAGTGAGCGGAGTTATTCATTAATTAAAAGGTTAACCGGGATGGCATACTTGCTCTTGATTAACAATCCCTCCTCCGAGAATTGTCGGTAGTGAATTTACTTTTCGCCAAATGAATGTCGTAATGAAGTCACAGCTAATTTATAAACCATAAATACTTTAGTTAATAAGGAATATCTGCGGAGAGATGAGGCTTACTTATCTTGCGAAAGTCGTATCAGGGAAGCCAGGGAAAGAGGTGGGGGGGGGGGGGGTTGCAGTACAATATCTCGTTCTACACGATAACGAAGATCTCTAGTCATAAGGCGACCTGGTGCTGTGCGGAATGTCACGTGGGTTAGGTTTCCGGCAAGGAAAGGCGCATTTACCGGAAGCGGAATATGGAAATACCTGCGTTTGTGGCTCTAGATACTCGCAGAACAAGGCCATGTTGTTGTTACTGAGGAGCCATCGCTGCAGGATCATTGTTTGAGTTGCCGGTGCTAGCTGCTATTCCAGGCAACCTTATAAACCATCGTGTGATTATTACATGTGCATGCTTAGTGATATAAAAGCTTTCCCCAGCTTCTGATGCACGACAGCAGCCAAAGCAGAGCGAACGAACAAAAAGACTAAATAAACCAGCTCTATAGCAAAGACGGCATGTTAAGGAGAGACAAAAGCAAGAAGATACGTAATCTTTTCACCACCAATGTCATGAAGTTCCCGAACTTCTTACCAGTATGTGGTCCAGGGTGACAAAGGCTTGAGCTCTCATGCTTTTTTGAAAAGGACTTTTGCTTCACAACAAGGTGTCCTCTCTACATCGTAGTCATTCCGTCTTGTTTCTCATTGCGAATCACAGCGGACTTGCAAAGGGTAGTTGGCCGGTAACTCTTGACTTAGCTCCACCAGATTCGAGTCACTGGATGACATAACATGCCGCTTGAGGCATGCGCGAACTTCTTCTCTTGCAAGACTGAAGAAGTGGAACTTTGAATACGGTACACGTTTGAATAATTCCCCCCCTAGGGCTATCCGTACGATTATCCCATATTTTCGTTTAGTGAACGAAATGATGGGCAAATTGGGCTTACTAGGCACCATCACTTTGGGCATCTATTAAAGAGGACAAACATATTACTCGAAAAAAGAAAAATAGAAAAGCGTTCTATCTACACTCCTGTCCGTTTCTCCTTTGTATTGTTTGTTCAGCGCTAACATATTTTTGATGCTATGAACCACCTAGTACTGCATAAAGTTTTCGTAAGCCATGCCTATTTTGCGTTTAACTCTGCCTTCCTTTCTCCGTCTCAAGCCTACGTCTACGCTAGAGCGCCTATTCCGTCAGTCTCCACTGTGTGTTGTTTGTGCAGCGCTAACAAATACTATGAACCCACTAACCCGGCCGGTAGCTTTCTTCCTATTTTCAAGTTGCAAAAGCATGTCATTGTAAAACGGCTAGTACCCGTTTCAGCATATGAGCCAGTGACGCGTAATATCCCCATTGGTCTGCCTTCCTAAGAATCTTAGCATGTGTTTACATTGGGAATCCACGTGCCGAAACTACGCCTGGACTCTGCGGCGCGCTGTGCGACTTAATTTAGCCCCCCTATGGTCCTTGCCGTACGTATGAACATGCGAACGCTTCCGATTTTCCGCCACCGTGGGCAGTAGGTGAACGTGCGAAGTTGCGCTACTCCTTAGCCACTGATCCATCGCTGCGAGTGATTTTGCTTCAGTGTCGCAAACGTTGCGTAGATGGCGAGCCGAAGGGCAGGGTCTGAGTGAAGGTCCGGGCGAGCCCGCTGCCCCACCCCTTTATTGGTACACAGGCATCGATTAAAGGCCCACAAAACTGTAAAAACCGGAGCATTCTCGCCCAAGCATTGCCACCGGAAGGCAAGCCTGTGTCGCCGCCGGGGTGAGCGAACCCGCTGCACGGCCCGGGCCCCGGACGCAGCCAAGCGGCGTCCGGTTTGGGAAACCAGGTAAGGCAGCTTGCGATGGCGGCGGCCTGCCGTACGAAACAAGTGGTCGATGGGCGCCGGTTGAGCGCTGCGGCCGGGGCCGGCGAAGATTTGAACAGCAGGTGAGGGGGCCAGCGTGAATAGCGGTGTGCGTGAGCGATGATGGCTGCGGCCTCCTCGCCCCGTGGCCACCTGTGCCGGGGCGGAGGCGGTATGGTCGCAGCTGTGCGGCTGGCCGACGAACGAGTGCCCTCGTAAAAAGAGCGCAGGACCCAGGCTGAAAAACAGAAACGCTGGGACGACGGTGGCCCGCTTCGAAACACGGCGCGCACACTTCCTAAATATCCTCCCTTCTCGCCCCACTATTTTTTTCTTTTTCCCTGCTGTGGCGACACGTGTTGCAGAGAGAGAGAGAGAGAGAGAGAGAGAGAGAGAGAGAGAGAGAGAGAGAGAGAGAGAGAGAGAGAGAGAGAGAGAGAGAGAGAGAGAGAGAGAGAGAGAGAGAGAGAGTTGTAGTCGAATCAACGCCCCGCAGCGAAAGGAGGACGGGGTACGGATACCGAGTCACCCCTTCGTGGGCAAGCTATAGCGCATGTATACGGATATATAAGTGTACCTTCCTTTTTTTAACACGTACCTCCCGAGTCAAGTTGTCTGTTTGCAATAATGACGAAACAATTATGATGTTGGAGTATGATGTACGCGTGGGCTTGCATGCACGCTGCCTACTGTATGCTCTACTGTAAACTCGGAAGACTTGACGTTTTCCCCTGACACTGACTAACGGGGTCTGGCTGTAGCCGGGAACGTTGTTGCTCTGAGCATCGACCGAGTCGTGCGTCCGAGTAGTATCTATGCTACCCCTAACCTCGTTAAGCGCGTAGTGAAAGTTACTTAGCCCGACAGAAAGCTAATCTTCAAGGGAATACGTGGCTGTTCACGGTATTGTGTCATCCGAAGAGATCGTGTGTGTTGCTGCGCGAATCTGTCGACCAGTTTCCTTCACGGTGTTTCCGTGTCGTACTCTGGTCTGGCGCGATGTATTTATTCTTCGTGTAAGAAGCAGGCGGCCTCTGCTCCTTATCGCGGTGCCGGTTGAATTTTAGAATTCAAATGTGATTTTGGGCGCGTAAGCTGCACGTGGGTTATAAAGTGCACTCTACGATGGATGGCTACGGATGAATTCTGATTAGTTGGGATGCCTTTGACATACGCAGAAATCTTGTACACGGAGTCTTTTTTGTTTTTTCTTCTCCGCGTTACCGGCCACTGCTGTAACGTATTAAGACCTAGACCTAGCCAGCTGGACGCCGCTTCCCGCAATAAAGGCGTTACGGCGCGCGATGCGGTGGCCACTCATTACCTTGAAGGAAGCTTGGAAACGGAAGGGCGCCAAACACTCTGGCTCCGCTCGCCTCGTCCGTACAGCCGGCGCTCGAGCGGTGGCATTAGAGAGTATTAGTGTAGCGTTTTCAGCTCTACGCAAAGTGTTACCGTACGCTACGCGCCTGGATTCGTCCTATCTTGTCATCGTCCGCGACTGTTTAACGTCACGTTTTCTTTTTTCTTGTTAAACTGTAGCTGTCTGTCGGTGCACCGGTTCACCACGAAGGCGACGTTTTCATAGGCACGCTCAAAAAACTTTCCAAACTCTTCAAACAACTTATTATTTTAAATAAGGGTAAAATAATAAAATAAGAGCCTCTAATCAGTCCCCCTCCCCCCCAAACATTAACATTGTTCGTGACTATCACATTGGCCTGAAAAATAGCAGGCACAAACATTTCGGCAAAAATAAGCTTTACTTCCTTTTTTTTCTTAGTTTTAAAACAGCCTGTTTTATTTTCCACTTACATAATTGCACACTATTCTTTGCGTTTTTGTGACACTTTGTTTAAATTTGCGGTCACTAAAACGTTTCAATCCAAGCCAATGATGAAACTTAGGCGAGCGCATCATCTAATGGCGGCCCGAGACGAAACAGGTGGCCTTGATGTGAGCCGCATAGACGCTAGCGCCAGATTCCTCTCTGGTGTATATTGTAAGAAACTCTATCGCTGACGTAGCATGCCGCAAAAATTTAGCGTTTACGTACGCGAAGACACAAAACGCTATACTAAACCTCTCTATTGTATCCTTTTCAGCCCGTCTTCAGCGCGTCCTAGTCGCGCCCACACGTAGCCAAGCCCACAGCGAAAGTGGCTGCCCACGTTCGCCGAGTCCAGCTGAATTCCCGGGACGCTTTTTGCGCGTGTGTATGGCGCATTTACGGCGGCCGGGCATTCTTCAGCGGCTCAGCGGCTGCTTTCGTCCCGTTTAGTTGCGCAGTCTAAGCCAAACAACACACGATGTTCGGGTGGTCGGCTGGCCCAGTGAAGCTGAAGTGTACGCGGTGCCCAACGATTCGCTGGAGTGTGAACGACATTCACGTGGACCGGTAACCTGAGTAACGTTGCGCCATCTTGCGACTGATACGTTTGGCGCCGAAACGTGAACAAGACACGACGCCTAGGGCGGACCTTATGGCAAAGTTTAACAGAACCCTTTAATGACATTGTAATTGCGCGTTTTGAATGTACAAGTCATATTTGTAAATCTGGACACGTGATTAGCTCAGGTTATGACCCATTCGATGAAATTCTGAAGCTTTTGTAATTCGAGATATTTTTCGTCGCGTATAACGGACAGATATCTTGCCGTGGTGGCTCATATTATGCTCTTGTCGTAGTGAACTGGGCCAATACCTTGCCACGCGCGTAATACTGTCAACATATCTGAGGTCGTTTCTTGGGACCGGTGTATCTGAACTCACTGGCACGTTTCACAAATGCGGTAGGCAGTTTGAGCGCAGCAGAGTACCTGCGTCAGAAGAGGTGTAAAAGTAACTATTAAACTGCAAGTCCAGTATTAATTACTGAAAGAAGATTGTTGCTTGCATGTGATATGCGGTTGGTGTGCAGCGTGCCTTCATTGGTGAAAAACACCACAGTTAGTCGCGATGTTTGCTTGGCTCTCGTTTTCCCACTCTTCGCTAACGCCTAAACAGCGAGAACTAACATGACTTCCTTACATGCGTTTACAAGCACGATACGTGAGTTATTGGACAGTTGTGGACTTTATTTGAATTTGTGTGTTCGTACATGCATGCCCCTTAAGCAGGCACAGACGGGACAGCGTGCCAGCTCGACGGCGTTCCGGGTTATATCACGTGGGTGCTCTGTGCAGCGAAGCGTTTGGAAATATGCGTCCGAGTTGTGGTAGCGCTTCTAACAGATTCGCAATGGTTAGCGTAGACTAGAGAGAATTCGCGACGGAACACGACAGGACAACGCCACAATACCTGAATTGCGTTCCAGAGTAACTCTGAAGCAGACTCTGAAGCAACGTGCGAGCTTCGTAAGTCAACGTAACGATTGACACAGTAGGCCACCCACACAAGGCAATGAAGCGTGAACGCAACTGGGCGCACCACAGGATCAAGAAAGCTGTTATATGTAGTAGCCAAGGGCGGTGCCGCAGCTGTCGCCATGCTTGAATTATAGCAACAGGCTGCTGTAATGACGTACAGATTTTTGTTTGTATCTTGTTCCTCTTGTCGCAGAAAAGTTGAGAGACAGTGAGCAGAGCCCAGGGTTGCTTTTCAAGGCCGCTCTGCTCAGTGAATGCCTCTTTACCGCTGGGCACGCGCGAAAAAATGTCGTTCTCCGAACGGGGAACGGGCTACCGTCGCAGACGTTTGGTTACGCTAGCTGGCGCACGGCCAAGCGCGTATACGCGCGCGGGTTGATCACCGCTGCGAAGAGCGTGGCCGTCCTGTGCGCAGCTGTGTGGCCGACGCACTCAGGGCAGCGTCGTGACCGTCGCTCGCACGAGATTGCGGCCGCGGGGCGCCTCGCTGAACCGCGATTCCGGCCAGTGGTACGCGAAGAGCGGTGAGATGGAGTGCACACTCAAAAGTGGATACAAAGAGAGGGAGACAAGGAAAATAGCACTGTTGATTGATTGATTGATTGATTGATTGATTGATTGATTGATTGATTGATTGATTGATTGATTGATTGATTGATTGATTGATTGATTGATTGATTGATTTGGGGTTTAATGCCATGAAGCTACACCTGGACTATGAGGCGCGCCATAGTGAAGCGTTCCGGATTAATTTTTACCACCTGAAGATCTTAAACGTGCGCTGAAACTTCGACACAAAGGCGTTTTTGCTCTTTGCCTCCATCACAAAAGCGGCCATCCCGGTCTCGATCGAACCCCCGTCCTCGGTCTCAGCAACACACCTCAGCCATTCAGCCGCCGCGGCCGGTACCAAGCATATGGTACACGTCCCTATCTCCTGGTTACTTTAAGAGACACCGCCTCCCCCTCCCTTATCCTTAGGAGATCGCCCTGTATCCCGTCCGCATTCACTGACGGATCATTGCCCTGGAAGCATTCTGGTGAAACTCGAGACGCCAGCAAGAACTCCACAGCAAAACAGTCCTGACCTGTTCACCGGTACAATATTTTATCATAGCAACTTGCCGCAGAGAGATGTTTCCCCTTAAATGGCACCCCACAGAGGCGAACCTGCTCTCGTGGCTACGTTCAAGGAGCGATGTGGGAAACGTTTCTTCGATGCGCTGCGATCCTGCAGCGACCACGTAGAACGTCGCTCGAGTACGCTCCATTCGAAATCCTTCATACGAACGTTTTTAACCCGCAGTAATCTTCACGTGGTCGCTCGCGCCGTCGAGAAGCGTGGACAAGCTCACGAGGTAGACCCAGTTTCCTCCCAAACCCCACAAAGAGGGCACACAGACGATTCTACGAGTTCATTCTGGTGTTAGGTACTGTAACCAGAAAACCCGATACGCACAGGTACTGACCCACAAAGACTGATGCACCAGCCGCTTTAATTGCTGGAATAAAAAAATGGAGACAAATGATGCAGCGCGCAGAAAAACAAACTGTGTTGTATTCGGGCAGGACCGAAAATGAGACTTTCTATATCAATCTCATCCCGTATGTGAGCAAAAGACTTCAAGAAATCTAGGTTTAGGAAATTCCACTGATTTGAGATACGTATGAAATCTCTCCCTTCAAGCCAGCCACATTTTTTTTATTCTGTTCCAATAAGCATTTTACTTATTCGCACACTCTACTGCGGCACGCAGAAGGTCTCGTTACATAATCTCCAGTGATGCCCCCGGATTTGCTCGTTCGGAAAACTTCACTGCTTATGAAAAAGTACTTATTTTATTAAACGAACATTTCGCTAAATTTAATCTAAGTTTTAGTTGCACTAATATCTTATATTTTTGTTTGTCGGCCCCCCAGGTTTTAGAAAACTAAAGATTGTGGGCTTCACATGTTATGACCGAAGGGCTAGGTTTACTGCACGTTGGTATTTACAAACGAAATGTCCACGAGGCGTGGCAAAAGGAGACTCGTACGCCTCCTGGCGAGGCCTCCGCACCGGGAGAGCGCATCGTACAGCAGTGGAAGCAATCAAAGAAAACAGAACAGTGCAAAATCTCTGCACTAAAAAAAAAAAAACGAACGCTTCGAATATATAATAAAGCCAGAACAATCAGTCACACTTGGTACAGTATACAAATAAGATATTTATTGCATGCGCATATGAAGACTAAACACATGTCTAAACAATCGATTGTTACAGTCCTATGTTTTTTTTTTTCTAGGAAACTATTGATTTGACGATAATGCGCCAAAAGAACGTAAAGCACACGCGTGACTGTTTTGGAGCATCAATCTGCAGCCTTCGGAACTCAAAGCTGGCGCCCAACCATGTTCAGTGTGGATTCTGGCAGGCAGAGGGCGCCGCTCAAAATTAAAAAAAAAATACAGCGTGAAAGGACGGTGGCTCCCTCTCGTTGGGGCACGAACACTCTATATTGAACGGCGCTTGTTTTTTTTTTTTTTTTTTTTTAATTATTCCTAAAAACACCAGATTTCAAAGGATTTCCCGCTTTTATGGGATGGGGGCGCCATCCTGTGCAAGCAACGAAGACTTAATTTTGAGAGGAGGCTGCACCTTGACTTTTTTTGCCTGTATGTTCTGCTCGCTCCTCGTGTTATGTCCTGTTCCTTCTTCCGCACGGAGAGTTTCTCCAAGAAATCGCCTAAACAATCTCTGCGTGCATGCACGAATCGGTTGGCAGGTAACTAAGGACACCTTTCGATCAGTTATAAAATTAAATGGATGTTTCAGAATCCACATAAAAATAATGCGATTGAATAAGCGCACATCTTCAAAAAACTTGTCTCGTGGCAACACTTTTTGGCTTGTTCTGTATACGGAGCATTTTATGGCGCCAAGAAAATTTGTTAAAACATAATGTATATCTTAATTTATGGCCTTCATGTTTACTGTGCGCTGAGCATTGGTTCTTACGGATTTTTGCTTTTCGAGTGCTCAATCAGAGCTGTGTCAGTGCTGTTTGTTTTATTCTAGTTGCGTGCACCGCTTGCTGGTAAAAGGGGCGCGGTTGGGCTAGTAGGAATTCACCACTCGGCTCCAATTATGAAACGCTGCCAGGAACAAGCAGCAAAATCAAAAGTGTGCATTACTTCTTCAAAAAACCGAACTCCAGCAAACAATCAAAACGCAATTTACCTAAAATCACTGTTCTCATCCCAATTCACATCTCATCCTTTACTGACGCTGAGATAAGCCATGCCAAATTTTAAGGACATTGCCACTCGTTAAAACACTTGACACACCCACTCGTCGTCACCGTCCTCGTGTTTCTTCTAGTCAAACCGTCTACCGCATACATCCACACGCTTCTCGTTACTTCCCTCCCATATTCAAGGCGTACGTCCAGCCTCTCGCAGTACGCCTGATCAATTTTCTCGACGACCTTAAGGTCACACCTTACCAAATGAGAGATAAGCGCATGACTGCCCGCTCGGTCAAAATGATTTTATCGCTAACGAGTTGCGCACATTGCGTTTCATCATTTTTCTTAGCGCACTCATAACATGGCTTCCACTATATCGGTGTGATAATGGTACATAAAACGTTTTCTTAAATCTATTATCTCGCAATGGCAAAGAAGGTGCGAAAGGGGCGTTGCATTTAATAAAACTTCTTGAGCTAGTTGGTCCATTGTTGCACCACAAAGACGAATAGGGCGCTAAACGGGCGAAGACAAAGGAAGACACAAAAGACAGTAACAGGCGGCACTGAGGTGCCGTTTTTTACGTCTTTCGTCTTTCACGTCTTTCATGACACCTGTCTATGTCTTTCGTGTCTTCCTTCGTCTTCGCCCGTTTAGCGCCCTATTCGTCTTTCTGCTGCGGCATTGCCTTTGCCCGACCAAGAATAAGATGCAGCGGGATTTAATGAAAACTAGAAGCACTTAGTGGCTTTCAAATCTTAAAATTCTCAGAACTAATCCATGTCGAGTCGTTTTCATGGCGTGAAGATTTCCCTTTTTTTTCTTTTTTACGTCATCCTCATCAGCCAGATAGCGTATGGGGCTGCATACCTAACCCTCAAGCCAACCAAGATACTTAAACTTAACTCCATAACCAATACCACCACCTCCCATGCACCCGATATTCGGACGCATCGCCATACCCACACAAATCTACATAAGCCGCCAGCGTGGTCAATGCCAAAGGAACTAAGCTCACTGCAGTGACTGTTTTCAACAACTCCATCAAAACAGCTGAAGAGGTTGCCATCGCCCTTGCTGCCACAAGAGGCGAACAATTTTTAACCATTATTACTGACTGCCCAGCCGCTTGCAGGAACTACCTAAAAGGATGCATATCGCAACCCGCCTTGAAAATTCTACAAAAAGTGAAACCACCCCAGAACTGCAAATAATTTCGACTCCAGGTCACGAATCCCTCAGAGGTAACAAGGTGGCCCACGCCGCTGCCCACGCTCACTCACACCGGGCCGTTTCCCACGAGTGCCACCCATCGGAAGCAACAGTTGAGCCCACCCCGCTGCAAACATACCCCGAAATACTCGCCCACTACAGCAACGAGCGTCGCAAATACCCGTTCCCCCACCCTATACCCTGCCACATGCAAATCCTGCCCCCAACCAGGCACCCTGTACCACATTGTATGGGAGTGCTAGAAATCCCCTTCCCTCACCTCTAACCCCAACCCTGCCTGTGAGCAGTGGGTGGAGCTGCAGATCAGCTCCGACCTCTCACACCAGCGACAAATGGTGGAGAGGGCACGGATGGCCAGCACAGTCCAAGGCATCCCGGAGTAAGGAAGCATCCCACCGGTCGGGTGCCCTAACATCAGCACCTCGACTCAAATAAAGTTTATTCATCATCATCCTCATTTCGTCAACCTCGAACCTCCAAGCAATGCACGCGAGCGGTATGGTGGTATCACTTGTGTTCATGCAAGGAGACTTTATGCAATCGAGTTTGATAATACGCTCTTACATGGGTGCACGCGGGGCCCAACGCTACTAGATTTTCCTTTAAGGAAATTAATCAAGTCATGTAGATAATTACCCAATAGTTAAAAAGGCTAACAATGTGTTGTAATGGTTAGCTCGCCATGCGTGATTAATGATTTCAGACCAGAGATGTTGTTTTTTTCATTTTGTGTCTCTACTCGGATTACTCCTGACAGGCTATTTTTTCCTCTCCTGTTACCATAAGTATTTGGTTACATGTATTTGTAGACGGGCTTATAGCTAACTGCGCGCTAGCGCTTTAAAATAGAGCAAAAAAATTACCCCACCTTCCCGCGAGGGGAACCCTGCGGAGATGCGACGCATCTTGGGGGTTCACTTGGTGTTTCTGTTGGGTTGATTCTCTAATTGCGTGAAACGTGTGAGGAACACGTATGATGTATTCTTTATTTAACACGCGGCGTAACGTTAACGATGACGGCCTTGTGGTCGCTGAAGTGTACGGGTAGTGGATGGTGAAGTAACGGGACCACCGTGCAATTTGCAGCGAAGATCAAGTCTATGCACGTGCCTGAAATCGGAACGCCGGGGCTGGAACGACCGCGGCTATGACGCAGCGTGGCGTGGCTATGACGAAACATAATACAACACAATCCACTTTAATCCAATCCAATCCAATCCAATCCAATCCAATCCAACCCAATCCACGCCAAGCCAAGCTAACCCAATCGAATCCAATCCAATGCCCCTTGCGAGAGAGTGTTCGCTATCGGAGAGGAGAGGGTGTGAGCGGCGAGGAGAATGGGGGAGGGGTGTGGACGGACAACAACAACGCCGTATGGAGGGACAAGGCGAGTGAATGAGATGCAGTCGCATCTAAAAAAGAAAAATTCAAGTGGCCTTACGTGTTGTTCCTGTAAAGCTAGCTTTGCCTTTCTTAGAGTCTGATTGTGGTAAAGCCACACCTGAAAGAATTTGCTATCGATATAATTTTTGGGTAATACGACTTTAAGCCCCTTCACCCTTTTTACTACTGCCTGCAGTGGCATCCGCTAGGATACAATTTCTCAATTATGATTATTCTACAAGTACGATGTTCCACTGGGTAGATGCTAAGCTTGCTGCTTTGAAAAGAGCGGGAATTGCCGGGCCTATGCATCTGTCGTGTGCGCCTATGCAATTATGGGCCTGGGGGAGATAATCCTATAGATATATCCAGTAAATGCGTGTCTGGAGTGAATCGCCCGCGTGGGACACTTTATGTGTCAATCACCTGTGCGCGTGTGCGTCGTAGGAGGTGTGTGGAGAAACCGCGGGTTTTCTTTTCTTCTTTTTTTTTTGCGTTGATGTTCCCAGCTGCGGTGGACTCACCAAACCACGCCAAATTTACATTCCGCAGCCTTGCCCTTCAATTAGACGTACGACTTTAGTGAAATTAGCGCCCCTTTCTTAAGAGAAAAAATGTTTGAAACGCAAAACCCGCCGCGGTGGCTCAGTGGCTAAGGCGTTGCGCTGCTGAGCACGAGGTCGCGGGTTCGATTCCCGGCCGCGGCGGCCCCTTTTCTGATGGAGGCGAAAAGCAAGAACGCCGGTGTGTACGAGATTTCGGCGCACGATAAAGATCCCCAGGTGGTCAAAATTAATCCGGAGCCCTACACTACGGCGCGCCTCATCGCCTTCGTTGCGTCGGCGCGTTAAACCCTGCAATCAATCAATCAATCAATCAATCAATCAATCAATCAATCAATTCGAAACGCAAAGCTTTCTCCCGTGCAACCTGAGCCAAAGTCCAAAATCCACACAGCTTTGACCGTGTCAGAATTAAGCAATCAACAACAAGCAATTCAACAGCAAGCAATTCAACATAACGGTATTAAGTACAATGAAGCAGCTGAAATTGCTAGTGCTTTCCATGACCACTACAGCACGCTATTTGCGGGGTCAAGTCTATTAGCTCGGGGGCAAGAATTTAGTTCCATCGTTGATTTACTGCCAAAGCTGACAGACGATGAGTGCGCTCTGGTTTCTGGGCCTATTACACTCGAAGAAGTTAAGTCTGCCATCTCTGACCTCAAGACAAACAAGACCCCGGGTCCCGATGGTTTGAGCGGAGAGTTTTATCAAAAGTTCTCTGCTATCCTTGCTCCCGTTCTGTTAGACATATTCACAGCAGCATACGACCATGATGTTTTGCCGCCAACCTTTTATTTAGGACACACAGTTTTAATTCCGAAAACGCAAGATGAACAAAAGCTGAAATCGGTTGACGGCTATCGGCCAATATCTCTCTGCAATGTAGATTATAAAATTTTCGTCAAAATTTTATCTAGGCGCCTTCAACTTGTCATCACTAGTTTAGTAGGACCTCACCAAACTTGCGGCATTAGAGGTACGAGCATTCAAACAAACATACATGTTGCCCGTTCAATATTGGAGTGTGTGTCTGATTCGGCAGAGCAGGTGGCCCTTATCCAAATTGACCTTTCAAAGGCATTTGATCGCGTTTCTCATGATTTTCTATTCGCACTATTGGCAGCGGTAAATTTAGGGGATGTGTTGCTAAAAGGCATTCAGCTTTGTTACAAACAGTGCACCACACAACTGGTCGTCAACCGCGTTCTGTCTAAGACAGTTTCGATTAAGTCGTCTGTTAGACAGGGCTGCCCCCTTTCACCCCTGTTGTTTGCCTTATACCTCGAACCTCTGTGCCTTAGTATTCAGCAGAGTGAAAGAGTACGGGGCTTTTCATCGCTATCCTGTGAGGTTAAGGTCCTTGCTTACGCGGATGACATTGCTTATTTTTGTGCTGATAAAAAAAGCGTTCAAGAAGCCCTTAATCTCACCAGGCAGTTTTGTGGCGCGTCTGGAGCAGCTGTGAATATGGAAAAAACAAAGGGATTTTGGTTTGGTGAATGGGGTGCGAAACCGTCCTTATTTGGTGGCATTACTTGGGATAAGGACGCACTTCAATACCTAGGTGTACCTTTGCACCAAATACGAAACACCGGGCCCCATTAGTCATTGGCACTCCAAAAAGTCAAGCGAGCCTCTCAGGCATGGATGGGGCGAGAACTTTCTGTGTTTGCGCGTGCGCACGTTTGTAATGTCTTCCTTGTCGCAAAGCTTGTTTATGTGCTGCAAGTACTCCACTGTGCGCGTTCTAAAGTACAAGCTCTACATAGAGTTTTTGCAACATTTGTGTGGGGGTCCCAATGGGAACCTATGCGTAGGGACAATTTGTTTCTTCCATTAGTGTCTGGGGGTGCTGGGCTGATACATTTGTTTGTACACCAGCTTGTATCTCGGTTTTTCTTCTATAAGGTGACGCATCATCCATTCTGCTCAACGTTATTCAACAGCGCATAAGTTTTCATTTACCGTTTTTGCTTGTCTCCACTGGTGAAGTCAGTACGAAGCCGCCATGGGGGTTTTTAAAGGAGGTGGTCGACACCTTCAATTTCCTTACTGCGAGGCTTTCCCTGCAATATCTGTTTACCCTTTCCAGGAAGGCTTTGACGAACACTTTATTAGAGAGTCTGTTCCCAGTGCCGGTTTATCGCCAGCCTTACAATGGCCACCATAAGGACAGTGTTTTGAAGCGGGTCACACGTATGTGTATTCCTCCAAATGCAAAAACGTTTTTCTTTAAGCTGCATACATCAACACTCCCAGTGAAAACATGGTTGCGCGAAAAAGGAATGTCTATTCCTTGGTCTGACAATTGCCGTTTATGCAATCAACCTGAAACCATTGATCATTGTTTTGTTTTGTGCCGGGATGCGGTGTTTTTCTGGGATGTGTTGCAACGAACTGTTAAAAAGGACATGGACATTACCCCTTATACAATTCGGTTCTTGCCTTTGAGAGATGTTAGTGGAGTGCCCTATGATATATTTGTTGTGATCGGATTGTATAGCTTGTGGAAGTGCCGCATGACGGACAGGCACGCGGAACCCCGTCGCCCAACGAAGTCCATTTTTCGGGAGCAAACTGCGTTGGTGCGGAGCATTTATGCGGCGCAAAGTGACCCACCAGAATGGCTGCATCTGTTGGACGCGTGCGTCTGCTTGCCAGAGTTTTAACGGACGGCTTATTTTAGCTGCAGTGATGTGCATCTTCTTGGATGACTCATAACTTTTGTAGGCTGTATTAAGGGCAGTTGTCCATGCAGTAAAGAAAAAAAAAAGTCAGAATTAAGCAATCGCATAGACGTCGGCCTCATAACGCGAGAAACCCAGGTTCAATTCTGACCGAGGGAAGCGTGCTTTTTTTTTTTTTTTTTTTTTGAAGCGTCTTTGGGGAAACCCATTTTGTAAGTTGACTTTCGTGCAGTGTGTTTTGGGCATAACGAATTGGATTTCGGACTTTGACTTTGGACTTTGAAGACATTGGCTTGCGACCAGAGAAAGCTTCGAAATTAAACCATCCTTTTCTTCACCCACGATCATCATCATCGCCAGAGAAAGTTGGCTTTTCTGCAGTGATTTTTGGGGCAACGTCGCCATCGGGGAGGTATTCACTTTAAAATAAGCCGCATATACGCCTTCTGAACAGCGAGGACCCGTGGCGGAGAAATTATCATTCTCGCTGCAGTAAGGTTAAATCTCCAGCAATTCAAAACTTGCGAGGGCACTTTGTCATAGCAGTGGGGTAATGTGTATGCGGAGTCATACCGGGTAATGAGTGCCCGCAAAGCTACCTACGAAGCACACACGGGGACGAACCCACGCGCTCTCCCCTCCGTGCCGACAAAAAGAAAGAGCCGCCTCTAATAAGCAAGTTACAGCTGTCGTAATAAATCCTGTCAAATCTGTTGTTAACGTACATGTGGGTAGAAAAGTTGCCTCAAACAACACCGAAAAGATGTATGGCCTGAAGTGCCCCTCGGTTTAATTTCCCGATCCAGGATTTCGCGGTGTTATTTGCAAAACAAATAAACTTTGCGGTAATTTTAAATTCCAGGAAAACCGAGATACCAACGAAAATAGCGGAGAAAAAAAATCGGGCGCGAAAAAAAAAAATACTGTCAGAGTTCCGCACCACGAAAAGCATGTTTCGATATTGTTATGCATTCGGAAAAATCGAACGAAATAGCAGCTTTAACGCTATTTCAGGCCGAACTGACGAACAATGGCCGTTGGTACAATAAAAGGCAACAATTTGTATAAAAAACCGCTACTCTAATACTTCTCCTAAAAACACCTCCAGAAGAAAGCGTTTACCATGGTAAAAACGTTGAAAATCACCTCTTTTTGTTAATGCGCACAGAACAAAAACTCCACTGCGCTTGAGAAAGCTCTCTGATTGGCACAGTTTTCAACGCTTTATTTCGGCCGCACACAATGGGCAGATTAGTGCTGCGCACTAAAGCCACTGTCTTGTTTACATTTTTTTTTTTCAATTCTTTGCCACAAAAAGAAAAAAAGATTGGACTACGTGGGTCTATACATCCTTTTTCTTGCAGGATACAACGTTAATTAGTTATTAAAGCCTAATTTTATTATTAAGGCTTCATTATTCCCGCACAGGCACGGAAAGCAATCTTGCAATAGATTGCAAGAAATGCCAGAAAAGTGATTGCCACCCAAAGTTGAAAGAAACGCGCATTTTAAAACGCTGTGGAGACGCTCGCTCCCGGGAAATATTGGGGGGATCACTGATTGGCATTCGGGGGCAACAATGTGTGAGCACGCCATCGATCGCTCTTTCGGAAAGAGCGGTAGCATATCTAGCCGGTTGAACCTCACTTGTACTAGATAGCAAGCTTGACACTTCAAGTCTCATTGTTTTATTCTTGATCTAAGCTTCCATTACATATTTGGAGTGATATCTTATCCTTGAACGGGCGCATGCTTTCATCCAATGGTTTTCTGTGTATTTAATGTCGTGTAATAAATCATACTTCAGTTGTTCGTCAGCGCTCTAGTTTGTCACTTCTTCTATTCTCGTCTCTGCGCTGTTTTTTAGTGTGAATAATGTGTACCCAACTAGCGCAACGTCAAGCCTTGGTAATTTTAGAAATTATGACACACAAAAAATGGTAGTTTATTAATAAAGTGAGTTGCAGCTCTTAAATTTAAAAACGAAATTTGCAATCCATAAAATATTGAATTAAACTAATAAATTAGCTGCACTAAAATAAATTAGTCAGTTTTTTTTTATTGAACGTGATTTTTTTGAGCTAAAACACGCCGGGATCTGAAGCGCAGTACTCGTATTATCCAGGTAAATAGGTTGAGCAGTGCGTTTGATTTTTTTCTTTATTTCTCGCGAAGTTCTTTATGCCTTTCTGCGTCCCTGTTAAACCGCGCTAACCTTCCTGCGGGCTACTTGAGACGTGGGCTCTTATAAACACGAATTCGTCGTGCTTAGCACTGAGCCTGAAGATTTACGTGTATGTGAAGATACTCAGTTGTTGCCTGTAACAGGCGCTTGTTGGTGTGCACCTCTCCCTTTGGACCAGGATGCGCCATATAACATTCCCCTCCCTGGTTTACTCGGCAGTCTGGATCACTGACAACCGCGTTGCCGGGTGCGCGGGGTTCGAGAGTGCTTGACTAATGCATGGGCTACGGCGTGCAATTTTCCTCGCCCTATTGATGGGTTCAGTTAGGCGAGAACCATCAACGTTTCGGAATGGAAGCAATGCGGCCATTGAGAATGCACCCCTCTCGGGTGGCGGTGATGGGGAATCGAAAGGGTTGTTCGGCGGATTTACTGAACACGGCTTCATCTACACCCAGACTGACAGGATCCCCTTCTCCTGTCCGCAGTGCACAGCTAATGCCCTGTTGGCTTCGTTTTAGTCTCCCTCGATCGTTCTTTTGTCACCTTCCTCCTATCGCACACCATGGCGCTTGTCTGCGAGCTCATACCGCAGCAGCTACGCGAAGGCCTTGTTCACTGGCTCCCCGCCTACTCTTATGGCATACAACGTGCTGCTGTAGAACTGGGATTGCACACGCTGAGATTACAAGTTTAGAATGGGCTGACGTACATGGAAACAGTAGCTTGTTGGCTCGCGGCTCACAGGACCAACAGGTGTGGCTGTTACTGAAGGGGAGACGAAGATCAAGAAACCGGATCGACCCTTCCATCGCCAGCTCATGAGTAACTTGAAGGGGAATGAAGCACTGTTCAAATGTGGATAAGGCTGGCTTTTTTCACCTCCAAAAATAAAAATGGAAACATCATCAACATACGCGAAAATTTTAGAAACAGTGCTACTTTGCAACTGGCTTAAACTTTCACGGTCTAAAGAGGCTAAAAACAGGTCACTAAGAATGGGAGCAATGCAGGAGTCGGTACAGACACCAGTGTTTTGCAAATAGCATTCAATGTCTCATGTGATAAAGCTGGCCTTGCCTCAGAATTTTGGAGTTCTGTCGCTCGGGCCGAAGTTTGCCGTCGAGACAAGAAGACCTCACCGAGAACTACTGTCCTACGTCCAAGACGTCTCCAGTACACCCCTGATGACGAGGTAGGCCGTGTCGTCATGGAAGGCGTGGATGTACTAGTGAGAGACCACAGATTTTTGTCAAACGGGTAGCCTATGATCTCGTGGACGGACATTTCCCTTTGTGCTCTTCCTGCAGATAAAAAAGGGGGTCTTGCTGTGCTCTCGGCAGGAGATTTTAACGCCCAAAGCTCTCGAAGCTATCAGTGCTGTTTTTAGCTGCTGTAAAGATGTGCTTCATTCTAAAGCAAAAACGCAAGCGAAGAAATTGTGCAATAGGCTCAACCTCCAAAAACTGGCCCAGGACATTGGATAGAGTAGACGGGGTCACCTCCAGGTTTTCTTTAGTGACAGAACGCATAAGCAAGATATCCCGTTTCGTGGGATTGTTGCAGAAAATGATGCTTGGCAAAAGCCTTTGGCCTTGTTTTTACAGGCTAAGCTCGGGCTTGTACCTGTCAGAGACCCCTTTATTGTTAGAAACCCGGACTCCGTAGTTGACGCTTTGAAGTGTGATGCGGACTGGCGCCTCCAGGCGTTCTCAATTGACATTACGGACCTGTATTATTCCTTACCTCATGAAAGCGCACTCTTCTGTATTGAGCAAAGCACTGACGAGTTCGGCGATGTTTGCTTCCAGAACGAGGGCGGGATGTCTAGCAGTCAGTTTTTAGAGCTTTTACAGTTTTTTTTTTAAGTGCACTCTTATCACAAGGTACATTGAATGTTATTTGCAAAACACTGGTGTCTGTATCAAATCCTGCATCGCTCCAATTCTTAGTGGCCTGTTTTTAGCCTCTTTAGGCCATACAAGTTTAAGCCAGGTTCAAGGTAGCACTGCTTGTAAAATTTTCACGTGTGTTGATTTTTTTATTATTTTTATTGACTGCCCTTCTGACCTGTTTGCTTTGAAGGTGAAAAAAGGCTTATCGACGTTTGAACAGTGCTTCCTTCCCCTACAAGTTACTCATGAGCTGCTGGTGGAAGGGTCGACCCGATTTCTTGATCTTCGTCTCACCTTCACTAACAGCCACACCTGTTGGTCCTGTAAGCCGCGAGCCAACAAGCCACTGTTTCCATATACGTCAGCCCATTCTAAACTTGTAAAGCGGGCAATATTCAGTTTGTGTTTCAAGAATACTCTAAAAAAGTCTTGCTGCCACTTAATGGGCGCAAGCTTTGAGCAACAAAGTCATCGTCCATCATCGGCAGGGTATAACCAGCTGGCGGCGTCACACCCGACAATAGCCCAAAAGTTGACGTAGTTCTCCACATGCATAGGATCTCCCATAACCCGAAGAATGGATTTCATTGATTGTAGGGTTTAACGCGCCAACGCAACGCAGGCGATGAGGCGCGCCGTAGTGGAGGTCTCCGGATTAATTTTTACCAGCTGATGATCTTTAACGTGCGCCGAAATCTCGTACACACGGGCGTTTTTGCTTTTCGCCTCCATCAGAAAAGCGGCCGCCACGGCCGGGAATCGAACCCGCGAACTCGTGCTCAGCAGAGCAACGCCCTAGCCACTGAGTCACCGCGGCGGGTATAACCCGTCGAAAATAGGACAGAAGGTGAATGTCAAGGTGTTTTTTCCGGCTCCCAAGAGGCCTTTGGAAGCTGTGTAAACTGACGAACCCCAATCGCTCCACCCCCGAGCAGTGCAACAATCGGCGCTGAAAGAGGTTTGTTGTTTGTGCGGGCCGGGTGGTGTACAGACGCCCGCTCACTTGTAAAAGGCAATACATTGGGCAGACATGGCGCTGCCTGAATTACTGGTTACGCGCGCGCAACAATAACGTTAGATGTGACACTTGCGGTTTCTTGGCTGCATATTGTTTAAAATGGGGCTGTAAATCTATTTTCGACAAGTGTTCGATTTTACCCCGTGGCAGGACGCAGTTTATGCGAGAAATTACGGAAGCTAAGGCGATTGCAAGACTCGGAGAAAAGTATGGCAGCTCACCCTCGCTTGCGCTCAGCGAGAAGGAATTGGCCTTCTTGGCTGCCGCATCGCCAGAAACTTAATCATTTTTATGCATACGCATGTGCAGTCGATCTTTGTTATATTTATAAGGTTCACACAGTGGCACAATAAAATTTAGTTGGAAGTTTGCGATAAGTGTGTCCGTCCACACATGGCCCGTGTCCCCCTTTCTTGAGTAATTCTTTGCGTAATTATGGAGTACCAACGTGCCCACAATGCTGCCCTTATCAAGTTCACTTCTCTTGTAGCTGCCCACATCACTAACATGCCATCCAACTATGCGCCTGCGACGAGGCTGCTGCTCCCACTTTGGTGTACGATGCAGCCACGAGCACGCCTTACTAATACATGCTTAACGAAGAAGCGAGATTGTCCAACGCTAGCCCTACAGCAGCTAACTCTCATTTATCTACACGAGCGATACAGTGACCGCACCTATATTTACACCGATGGCTCGGTAACAACTTCTGGTTCTGCCGGCGCCGTGGTTATACCACGATTGTCGATGACCACAGAATTCAAGATAGCCCATCCCACCACTTCTACGGCTACAGAACTTACCGCCATCCGTTGCGCCCTTCACACCATTGAGCAAGCCTCATTCCGAAGATGGGCGATCTTCAGTGACTCCAATTTCTCCAGTCAGCCCTGTTCTGTGGACCTCATCAACAGCTGCTGGCCGACATAGGACTACTGTATGGCCATGCTGCTCAAGCGGGGCATGACATTGCCTTCCAGTGGCTTCCCAGTCACTGCGGCGTTGTCGGCTATGAAAGTGCGGACGCTGTCGTCCGCTTGGCACAGCAAAAGACGGATACCATATCCATTCCATTATCCAGGACGGACGCCGCTAGAACTCTCCGAGAACTTGCTCGGGAGACCATGAGAGCCTAATGAACTACCCAAGACTTCACTAGCTCTCGTATTCATGCCCTGGGTCCGCATCTTCAGCGTCGTCTTCCATTAGGCCTCCCACGGTCTGATGCAACCGTTCTTTGCCGTCGCTGGCTTGGAGTCGCCTTCACAAATGCTTGTTCCTGTTTGATTGGAATTGCAGACTCTGAGGCGTGTGAAGTCTGTGACAGAGCGAAGACCATACGCCATGTTCTATGCGAGTGCCTACGTTTTTCATCCGAAACAGGGCAACTCTCCTCAACTGTACGGAAGATCGGTTCTCGGCGGCCGTTTTCTGAGGAAAACATCTTGGGCTACTGGCCTTCTCCGTCAACTATGCACAAGGGGACAAAAGCGCTCCTGTGTTTCCTAAAAACAATGAACTTGCACAGAAGACTAGCACAAAAACCTGTTCTCTATGAAGTCAATGAATTCAGTCGTCTATAGTGTCGTAACGCTAGCCACACCTCTTTACGCTCTGTCCTTACCTTCCCCGTCTTTTACTGCTTCCATCTGTTTTTCCCATTGTTCCCCTTTCCCATGTGTTGGATAGCAAACTAGGCCGCAGCCTGGTCGACATTTCTGCCTTTCCTTTGCCTTTATTCCTTCCTTCCTCCTTGCTTCTCTGTTCTCTCTCGACCCTTTTTTCTGCTGCTCGATGGCCTCTTTCATTTCATTATCCCACCGGATTCTCATTGCCCTCTTTCCTTCAAACCGTTTTCGTCGCTTAGCTTCATATTTCCTCCTTTTTACGACGCCAATTATTGTTTTGTAACGCCAATTGTTGCCCCTGCATTCCTCCATTTCGCCATCCCTGCCTGCACCAACCGACGAGGCAACCAAGCGTGGAGGGACCTTAAAGCGTGTGCCCTCCTGGCGTCCTCTATCGGCAGGTTGAGCAAGAAAAGGCGCACTCTGGGAGAGGGTTCAGATTCTGGAGCAGCCCTTCGCTCTTCGCCACCGTTTAGTCGCCGCGCGGAACCATGGGTGGCAGCACCGGGCTGGCCGACTCTCGGCTATGGGGGAAAGCTAGCTTCTCCCTGGCTAGAGTGAACTAGAATCCCTGGCGCCGCATCGCACCAAAAATGTTAGTCTCAGCTAGTTTACGCTTTCCCCCAGAGTGCGCCGGATAACGCGCGCAACAAATATAAACGACATCTTTTACTGGGCGTTCTGAGCAAAATTATTGAATTGTGCCGTTTTCCGGATGTCGGAGTAAGCTAGTCGCAGTAACTACTTCGTTTGAATTGTGGTTGTGGCCCTGCAAGGTCGCACTAATCTGCTGTGCGTTATTTGTAATTGCCTGGTGCCGAAAATCAACGCTGCTAGAGTGTTCCATTTCTGGCTTAGAACTTGTCATCTCTTACCACTGCATAAGCTTACACGCTAGAATTATTTTGTCCACTGGCTGCATCGCCTTTGCGCCTATAGGGGTTATGTTGCTGTATCCAGTTAAAAAAAAAGCATTGAATCTGCGCGTATTTGAGCGGTTTACTACGACTAATTATTGAATATTTTCGCCTTCGCAGCTCGTAATAATTTTATCACTCACTGTGGTCATATATTCTTCATTCCGAACTTAACTATTAGGGAATAAATCTTTATCGTTATCTCCTAAAAACTTGCCATTTTCAAGCGCGCAGTTGTAATCTGTTCGTTCAAGGTAGCGTGCGCCAAGAACGTTTAAAATACTCAAAACAATGGCTGGTAATTTATCAATGAATCTTTACGATCCTTCATGAAAAAAAAAAGGAAACTTTGTGCAGTGAAAATTAAAATTGGGGGCATGGGATGGAACATCACTCTACTTACAAGAACACATGCTGACATGTATGTACATAGGTACATACGCGATCACGTGTCTACAGGTGTGTGAATTCCCGCGTGATGACCGCTGAGGGGTCGTTCAAGGCCTCCTGCAACACTCTCACCGGCGTGTGCGGCAACCCCTTGTAGTCCTGTGTGCGTGCAGGTGTTTGTTGACTTCGCCCACCTGTACTTTGCAATAGCTCGGTGCGAGGCTGTGCTCTGGAGCCATTTTTTTTTCTTCCCGATCCATTGCTGTGGCGTTTTGGGGGAGGTATCACGCTGCCCTTCTTGCGGGAGCTAACAAGGGCTTGTTCGCTCCTTGCCCTCGGAGCCCACTCAGCCCCTTTCGCCCACCACTGCTGACTTCGGCGCCACACAAGGGTTCTTCTCCCGGGTTCCTTCGCGTTGCAAACCTCGCCAATTTTTGTGTCTTTCTGCTAGCGGCGTTCCCTTAGTCGAGTGGAAGCCACGTTGGCGTGAGGGGACGCTCGGATGGTGCGGTGAGAGCGTGAACGAAAAGAGGGAAAGGTGACTCGTTAGCTGCCCGGCGCACGCTTGTGGCCGTTTTTGCGACCGTAGCTGGGAAGCAAAGTTATCCTGGCTCACACGCACTTGCGTGCCTGCCCACTTTCTCTCTCCAAGTGATGGGGGCACCAGGGAAACGCCAGTTGTGCGGAGGCGGCAGTTTTTTTTCTTTCCCCTTAACAGTCGAGCGTGAAAAGTTTCCCCTGTCTTACCACGAGCGCGTGCTTGGGAGCCGAGGGGCGGGAACATTGTGGTGCAGAGGTTTGTAGAGAACTTTCAAGGGTCCGATGAGGGGACTTTGAAGCCCGTTTCGCCCCAGTCAGATACTTTTGGTGTCGTCCTTAATTTGACCACTTTGTCGTGTGTCATTGTTCTTAGTGACTGTTTCACCACAGGTTTTGAATATGGCGCGATATCAGTATAAACTGTTAGTGGCGCGCGCTGTCCATTCTGTGGGCATATCGCGCTTTATCTCTTTCGCTACCGCAGAAAATTGACCAATTTTGGGGGGTCCAAGAAAACATTTTTTTTTCTGCTAAAAAAATATTTAGGCACTAATTGCAGGAGCACAAAATGCAGATTATTTAACAGCCTTTTCAATAACACCAGTTTTTTAAAGGTTTTCATATATCATAGTTGTGAAAAAAAAATATCAAAATCAAAAGTTTTGTCAAGTTGTCGAAAAAAATGATAAAAAAGGAGTTGTGTATATCAAACCACCGGTAGTAGAAAAAAATTAGAATATACATTTGGCAGGGAAACATTTCAAAAACACACCCTAAAAAAAATGTCGACTTGCGCGGAACAGTTTTTCAGATATAAAAAAAAAATGTTAGCACGCACGGTGCTCGTGTCATGCGGTGAAGCCCAACCTCTAATTCAAACTGTGCAATTTTGGGTGGTTCCTTGGAATAAATCTGGCGGTTTGACGTTATCAGAGGCACCAATTTGCCCCCACATAACGTAAAAACATCTTGTCAATGACTGACTTTGCATTTACAGCGAGCACAATATTTGGGACAAGCACGCGATGCAGAAAAAAACATGCATGAAGTTGAAAACGGAACGCCGTGGCTGATGTTTGTTGTCGTTCACGGTCAGTTATCTCTCAAAACATAAAGCTGAGCTTTATTATCATCTTCTTACTCGCAATTGTAGCCTTGCTCGCAAAAATGAGGTACGATGAGCTAGAATCGTCCCCTGCGATCTTTGGCCGAGTAGCACTCGCGCGCTAAAAAAGATCAGCACAACGAGCCTTCTCTATTGCAGCGCCACCTAACATTTTTCAAATGAAACAGTACAAAAACTTATCAGAGACTTTGTCCGAACAGACAGTTCAACTAAGCAGCAACATTAGACACCCGGATATACCCTCGCATGAAAACGAAACTGGAAGGCGAACAGCTGGCAGTGTAAGGCCGGTTTGAAGCGCTGTCCCCGGCGGAACAGATATCTGGCGACTGGGTGTGACCTTTTGACTTGCATCTGAAGTTCTTATCGCATAAATCGGGTTAGGGTGGGGGGAAATGAGGAGCGGCGTGCTTTGTTCGAGGATCAGTCGCGGACGCTTCAGGTGCCATGGCAGTTAGCCTTGAAGTTGGGTAACTGCGTAGTTGCGCTAAATATGAATTTCGCGATGCAGAAACGAAACCGAAACTGTTGTAAACTGTTTGGGAATGGTCCTGGGGTAAGTAGAACTACCAGAGTACATAGGACAACTTGCGCAAAGGCAATAAAACTGCCTAAAATCATAAAGTAGCTTTGCAACCAGACACTGCTTGACATTTTCAGCCGATTTCTGGGATTATTACTGTCAGAGCGTGAACCTGACGATTGAAAATCGTTTGCTAGTTCCCCATTCACGCCCTGATAGCAAAAAACAAGCGCTGGTGCAGAGTAATTACGAGTTGCACGCATTCTTCGTTGGTAGCCTTGAGGCGCGATGACCACGCCCCTTTTCCACAACCAGGTGATTCAAAAGCGTGTCAAAAATCACGTTTCCGTTGCAAAAATGAAAACAAAACTGATTTTGAAATGCCATTTTCTGATCTAACTCCGAACAGCTTTACTTGTTCGAGAAACGCCTGGAACGCTATGAAAAGGCGCTCCCAAAAGTATCGATCAAATTGATCGATTTTGATAGGCGCGGTAGCGAAAGAGTTATAGCGTTGTTTTCCCTCGATGCGAAATCAACTTGCTCGACCTGCTTGGTAGCTTTTCGGTTACGTTACGCGGGAAATACCTAATGGGGTTTCTTTTTTTTAGTTGAAGTATGGTGTTAAGTTCAAGTCGAAGTTGGGACAGTTCGTGTGGTTAGTGTGTGAAATAACAATGCTAGTTTAGTAACATGTTATTGCGAACTGATGTTTTGCTCCGGTTTGAAAACACAACCTGCCAAAAAAAAAACTTCCACCACTAGTCTGAAATTATGTGTCTCCGAAACCTAATGCCGTACGCTAACCACACTCGTGCTATTCTCAACTCGAAAAAAATCATCAAATTGTTCTTGTCTGTACGCAAATACCTCAAAGTCCCTTCACGACAAGTATAACCCTGTCGATACAACCTACGGCTAGGGCGTAGTGGCTAAAGCCAGAAATCACTGCAAACTGCCCAGGAGATTGCTACCGCACACAAGCTCCCTGTTAGCTCCGCTCGCTACACCGCTGTGTACGCTTTCCATGAAGATGGCTTTATTGTTGATGATGGGTGGCTCAAAAGGGAACTTTAATCGAACGTGCGCACGTCGCACCAAGTGGTCGTAGCCACCAACATAACATCCTCCTCGCTATAACAGGGCTGTAATTCTCTCCTCGCTCACGTCTAAGGCCCGGAATGATGGGGGGATCAAGTTAGTTCGGAAGAGGCAGTGGCACGCGCACTACAGCAAAAGCGGATCGATGTTGACCCCTTGGACAAAAATAGCACATACCCACCGCTGTGGCTCAGTGGCTAAGGCGTTGTTGTTGCCGAGCCCAAGGACTTGGGTTCGATCCCCGTAGAGGCGGCTGCTTTTCTAATGAGGCGAAAAGCGAAAACACCCGTGTGTCGAGATTTGGGCGCACGTTGAGGATTCCGCGTGGAGGTGGTCGAAAATTAATCCGCAGCCATTGACTACGGCGCGCCTCAGTCATACCCCAGGTGCGGCTTCGGAGCGTTAAACCCCGTTATCACCCAAAAAATAGAACGCGCATTGGATGTTTGTGAGTGGTTTTCCTGGTAGGGGCAATTGTCCCACTCCTCACCGGAATCCGATACTGCTTTACGGGGTGCGCCCACTTACAGCGAACGTAACTGTCGTCACATTCTGTGTTCTTGCCTATTCCTAGCAAATTGGAATGATTCCTTATTTTTTAATGTAGCGGTCACTCTCTAGCGACTTGTCCTGGGCAAGTTAACTGGAGCGTATACTCGGCGATAAATGTCTGTCCTCGTGCGTTCAGCGCATTCGATGTCACCGTGGTGGTCTGGTTGTGTGTGTTTTCCCCCCCTGTAAACATACACAATTAGGAAGTTCTATACACACGAATACGGGATGTCAAGGTTGTTCCGAACTTTACGCGTATTGCGCAAGTTATTTAAGTATAACGTGCCCTCCTTTCCCCGTCTTACCCCCGCCTCTCCCCCTAATTAGCACCGCTGTAACTTCCCTGGAGACACAGAGGCATGAACTCGTCCCGCGGCTGCCGAAAAGCGATCAGTCCAGAACAACGACGTAAACGATGGGTGAGAAGAGAGACGTGTCAGTGGGGCTGTTCGATTTGCAGTCTCGGACTCGCCGTCGATAGTCCGCGGGCAGTCTGAGGATTCCCCAAAGCCATAGGGATACATGGGAAAATTGAATGCCGGACTGCTTCTCGGGGAGTCCGCGGTGGGTCCGGGACTGTTAATCGAAGGCACCAACTGTTACGACGTTTTGTTGGGGTGGGCGACGCCATGATGTTTGGGTCTCATGATGTCGGCCTCAACCTTCGAAAGCAGGGATTACCTTAGTGAGTGAAGTCGATTGTTTTGAACCGAACCGCCAGAGGACGATTTCGAGATTCAGCTTGGCGTTGAGCTCAAAGGGAAGTTCAAGGTGGGAACGCCTGTTTTTCGTGCGTAAGAAATCGCCAGAATATGGCTTAGAACAAGCGGAGTGACAATGCAAACCCAGTAAGGGCAAAAGTATATTTTGCAGACATTTAATTTTATTTTGGGAATTGCAGGAATTTTTATTTTGACAAGATTAAAAAAGAGCTGTTGCAACTAACTCCAACAAAATGAACGACATGTGGTGTTCCAAGCCAGTCGTTGCTTTGGTCGACAAGTTTATGTTAATAAAATATCAGTTTGAGCAAAGTTTGGAAGCAAGTCTTTAGACTAGAATTACGGGCAACAGGACAGTCACGAATGGTCACCGAATTAGCTGCTCTGCGCACGGACGCGCTGGCAAGACATAATGGGATGGGGAGATGACGGAACACAAGTTCTCCATTTCGCCTCTTTTCGCGCAGGTTTAACCTAGGGTCCCTTGCACTGAAACGGATGGGGGAAGGGCGGATACGTGACGTGAGGGAGGGAGGAGGATTGGGGAGAGGACGGCTAACAACGCGGACAGCGGCAGCTTTGCGCGCGCGGAGGGCGCCTCGTGCGGGCATCAGGCAGCAGCTACACGGGTAAAAATGAGAAGCAGGGGGCGCTTCCCGACAGCGAGCAAACAAACAAAGAGCTGTCAAAGTGGCCTGGATGTCTGTGGCTCAACTTCGGAACTCGATGAAGAGTTGTTGAGAGGAGGGGAGCTCGGAGGAGCTTTGCCGGTGTCCCCTGTTCTGTTTGGGGAGAGCGGGAGTGGTGGCTCTCGGGAACCTGATTCAGGCGGAAGTGTTTTCCGCGGAGAGAGGAGAAAACGGTGAGCCAGGGGGTGAGGTAAGGGAGACGACTAAATGGGGGAAGTGAGTGTTCGCGCAAGGAACTTCCCCCTCGTGCGTTCGGGGATCAGCGGTTCCTTGTCGCGGCGTCGACGAAGCGTGCCCTGGAGGCATCGATTAAAGCACACCCCACTTTCTAACTTTTCCTCTTTGCCTTCGCGTGTTGGCGGCCGCGAGCGGTCGAGCATTGTTCGGAAAGTAGAAAAAGAAAGCTCGAGCTGCTCCGTAAAACTTTGGCGTCGTGCGCCGAAGACAGACAATGCGGTCGTTTGTTTAGAAGCTGATGATAATTTTTACAAACTTTGCTGCATAAGACCACGCGCGTTCTACTTTCCGTTCTCTGATGATGGTGAGAAGGGCAAATGAAGTTCCTTTATCTTTTTAAATGAAATGAGTGCTGCGCAACTAAGCTAAAACACCGAAATTTAAAAGAAGAAACCTTTGCGTTCGTTGTTAGGCGCTTTTTTTGGTCACTGAAGGATAATTGTGAGATGCCGAACATTTAATTGTCCATAATCTCTAAGGATGCGGTTTTAAACTCCAAGAATTGAACTGAATACTGGACATGCTGTAGTTTGAATGGTGTGCTTGCAATCTGTGTAAACTATTCGAGAGCTACAATTTTTTTAGTGAGCAGAGATGTGAGTAAAATGTGTGGTCGAAAATCCCGTTTCTGGGTCATGGTGTCACACCGGCACCGGACTGAGTAGGTAGCCTCTCCTTTCCCTCAATGTCAATGCAATTTTTTACGCTTCCTTGAAAAGCGTGAAGAAGAGGTCCCCATGCGAACATAAAATCGACGTTCACTATCTTTCAAATTCAAGTTTAAGTCCTCAGTTAAGCGATGCCTGCTATTGTGCATGCAACTGTGTTCTTGTTTCAGACAGATATCCAACGGTCTGCATTCACCGGCGGAACGCCACAAGTTCGAACGCTTTTGTGTTACGATCAATCGCAACCCAATGTGTCAAATTGGCTGGCACCAGACATGTACACGTTACCCAAAAAAGTAACTAAATACCGTTACTCGTTACCCACTCAAAAAGTAACTAAATACGTTACTCGTTACCGATTCTCAAACATAACGCATGAGTTACAAGAAAAGTAACGAGTTACTTTTCACGTTACTTTGACGACCAAACGCACAACTGTTTTGTTTCCTGGTTCCCTGTTTCCTTTTTACTAGCCGTTGCTCTTTTAAGCAGTAGCTGCCTCTTTAAGTTTTCATCGGTTATTTATGTTGCCGCGCTTCCTCGGCCGTGAATCACGGCCTGTGATAAACGCGTCGGTTCCTTTCTGCCCTTTGTATTATCGGCAGTTTGATTGGTCGCGACTTCACTATCAACGACAAACCTCTTTTTATCGGCGCAACCTGAATTATTCGTTCGTCTCGGCCTTTGTTATCATGACGTTACCCACATGCCTTCCCTGTGTGGGCGCCCGTGCTCGACTCGTGATAATCCCGGCTGTTGGTATCGCAGACAAGCAGTGCGCCGACGGTTGCGTAAATTGAATGCTACGACAAGAGGCCCTGATGGCCGTGGCATCATTCACAATAGAAATGACGCCCCGAACCATCCGAATGTAGACCACGGCGCTGCTGCTTTCGAGGCGAACAGTGCCATGTGCCTAGTATAGACACATGCACAGATTAGAATAAAAACAAGGCCGTTTAAGCTGTGTTGTACACGTTACTCCTCAGAAGTAACGAGATATTGTTACTCGTTACTTTGCCTTAGAAGAAATTAAATATGTTACCCGTTCCTTTGTTAAACTAAGTAACTAAATACGTTACTCGTTACCGAAAATAGTAACTGTAGGAATAGCTGGTTCCTTGTAACGCGTTATTACATATCTGGTTGGCACAAAAGTCCTTTCATAACACCCACAAGATATATGGCACAGTAACCTCAAGTTTGGCTCGTTCACCATCTGTGACGTACTCTCACTTGCAGCTTCTATCCTACTGGGCATTGGCATTACTTGCGGGTGCCTCGCTGACACGCACTTCGTCCTGACCTTGCGTTGCTACGGCTGAGCCGTGGGCTTTTCAGCAGGCCGTTGTCTTACTCATAGGAAAATTGTCGCGGGTTGTACAATAGCGAATAGCCCAACGACAAAGCGTCGACAAACCTTTTTTTTTTTTTTTTCTGAAACGTGCCTAAATTACCCGTAACTTTGACCTCCGTAATCGCTGATGGCTCTTCTTGATACCGCTGGATACGGCAGAGCTTGTAAATCTACACAGCGGCTGAGGAAAAGGCAAGTGAACGGCACCTGCCCGAGCAATGCCAAGGTGCTGTTTGATATCCCAATCATTCCTTTTTTGAACTTTTAAAGGCTCCGGAACCGTCGGACAACGTCACTCTAAGCAACAAAGAATTGTGCGCGCTGAGCCGGGATCCCCATATTCACCGCCACTTTTATCTGCCAGTGATGGTTGATAGTTAATACACGAAACTCATCTCGTCCTGGTCTCACTTATCTATTTGTTGGTGGGAAGCGGGGCCGCACACTCAGCAGTGGCACACCGCTTCATTTGGTTCGGGGACCGATGTTCGTGCACACGGCGAGGCGGTGGACGCAAAATACAGCGTACTCCGGCTTTGATAGCAAGCGTAGAAGCGAAAACAATGAAATGCAAGTAACTCCAAAACCCCGCACACGCTCTCTGGAAAGGCAGCATGGTGTCGCCATGCAATGCCAATGTTACAAAAAGGAGGATTGGTATTGATCAGAGAGACCAAATGGTTGGCAGCGAACCTTTTTTCGACGTAATGAGAAATCGACGTTTTATGTCTGGCCTCCTCTGGCGCACAATTCATGTTGGCTCTACGCAACTATTCTGCGATACGATTCTTCTCTCAGTGTTTCTCATCATGTTCTGTCTGTTGGACAAAGATCTGTTTGTGACTGGCTTACTCACACAGGTTGCGTACACTCCCAAATGACGACTGAAGAAGAGACGCGGTAGGCCTCTATCTGCCACCTCCTGTTCCGTCTTGAAGACTCTTCTACTCCACTGCACCGTCTCGACCACGCCTGTCTTAGTACTTTTTTCCACTGATTTTTTGTCCCTCTAACGCACATGTCGATATCAAGGAAGACAGAGAAGGCGGCATTAAGAGCTACACTATAATATATTCGCTTCACTTGTACAAATAAGTTGCATTTGCAATCATTGCAATTCAGGCAGGGCTCGCAGATATCATCTCCGCCGACGTGTAACAAAATTCATGCCTATTGTGGTTCCGGCGCGAATGTTTTCGCGCCGGAAACGCAACGCGGGCAATGAGGCGCACCGTAGTGGAGGGCTCCGGATTAATTTTGACCACCTGGCGATCTTTTCCGTGCGTCGAAATCTAATACACACGGGCGTTTTCGCTTTTCGCCTCCATCATAAAAGCGGCCGCCGCGGCCAGGAATCGAACTCGCGCTCAGCAGCACAACGCCTTAGCCACTGAGCCACCGCGGCGGGTGCGCGAATGCTTTGAGGTTCTGCTCTTTGTTTTTGGAGTAGAGTTGCTGTAATCACTTCGCCATTTTCCGTTAACTGGTGGTGTTTACGCCCTTATTTGGCTTGGTTACATTCGCACGGTATACACACTCTGGATCGCATCTATACTGTTTTCAGAATGATAGCGCTTTATATGTGCTTGAGTTCTTCCATGCGAACCGCGGGGAAACAATTGAAATGAAATCCTTCAAAACGTTCATCGGATACATACATGATTGTGGGGCTTATTTCGGTATTTGAGGATTTCCAAGCTTACGTATTTAAAAGGACAACCACCACCATCAGGCACTCCACGGCGATTTTCATAGTTTTCATTCTAACGAGGCCATGAAGACAAAATGCAAGTTTGGTTCATTCAAAAGATTGCCTCGTTAGAATCATGCTGACATCACGTTTAACGTAAACTTCGCGCTAATAAATCGTATAATAAAAAAAAGCAATGACCATACGACCCAGTAGCTCACCTCAAGCAACAAAACCTATAATGTCATACCAGCCAGCTCTGC
Organism: Haemaphysalis longicornis; assembly: GCF_048455015.1. Classification (NCBI taxonomy): domain Eukaryota; kingdom Metazoa; phylum Arthropoda; class Arachnida; order Ixodida; family Ixodidae; genus Haemaphysalis; species Haemaphysalis longicornis. The sequence goes on along the minus strand of NW_027526204.1, from coordinate 152,813,926 downwards.
GATTGGCGGAGGCCGGAAAAAGAAAGCGCAAATTAGGCAGAACTTGTAAGCTTGCCGAACGAGCTATTTGCGCTTAAATTTAGGGCGCATTCTTTTTACATCTGTAAGAATGGTGGGACAAACAGTGGAAGTTACGAAAGCACACATAAACATAGAAGTACCGATACGTACTGCTGTTGGTACAGCGCGCACTATGCTTCGTTTACATGCACAGCCCTGCGGGGCTTTGGTGTTGTCTCAGACGACACTGGCCGATTGACGCAAGCGACGGTGTCTTACGTGACCATATTTGTCGAGCGAGCACCATGCTTCACGAAAAGATTATTTTCTCCCAGAACAAAAACAATCCAGGTCTAAATACGATCACAAACAAACGAAAGGCAGAAAACGGCTTGCCGCAATGTGATGGCGCCATCTAGGTTGACTAACAGTAAGCAAGTCTCCGCTCCTCACCAAGTTTAGCCGAAAGACCTGTTTTTATGATGTCATTGCAAACATCGTTCAAACACAGGTTTTAGCGCGAAAATTAAAATCTTAATTTAAATTTATTGATTTCGCAGTGAACAAAGCATAGTTTGCTTCCGGACAAACGCTGGGGGCACTATAGAACACGAAATCTTTCGTGTAAAACAAACTTGTATTTTGTCTTCATGGCACCTTTAATCAAAACCTGGTGTATTAAAGATAAGAATTGGGGACCGAAACTTGTCTGCGCATAGACGACCGTAGACTGTATGCACGTTTTTAAGAGATCAGGGTACGGAATGTGGGATGCTATAGTTTTCAAAGAAATCGAGTTTACGAGTAAATGCGCTATACCTATGGTTACCGAACTACCATATTGTCGTTATTTATTGCTGCTTTTTTTTTAAGAATTCGTGTTTTCTTGCAGAAGCAGGTGATCGATAATGGCGCTAAGATAGGGAGGCATTCTTGGGAAGAAATGGATCTGATAGCGCCACTGTACCGTTGTGGTACTTTATCACGTGGTCTTTGAAAATCTACAAAGATACAGTCTATACAAATTAACCGTGTTATCCGGCTGGCACACACCTTGTGTTAAAGGTGGTGTATACATTGCACTCAAATGATGTCATGTTTTGGTATTGCGGTATGATGACTGATTGCGCTTTGGGTTACAAAGTACGCAATTTAAAAAATACAAACGAACGAAGGGGACAAACGAAAAGTAACAACTGATTTATAAATCAGTTGTGAGTTTGCGCTCGCACTGTCCACTTCGTTCGTCTTCTTTAAATTGTGTACATTGTTACCCAAAGCACAGTCAGTCATAACGCAAAACCGATTTCTCACCCTACTGGTGTATTATGGTAGCTGACCACGACCAGCGGAATGCCCCTATAATGCACACCCAGTAATTGCCGAACTCGATAAGCAGTGATATGCGCATTGGCGACGCAGTAGAAGCGGTGGCACGCCAGTGACGCAGTCGTCGTCGTCTTTGCTTTGCAGAAAGGTGGCGAGGGCGAGACGACGGTGTACAAGCGGGTGGCCGTCGTGGAGAACTTCTTCGAGATCATCTACGGCGTGCACGTCGAGATGGACGGCCGCGGAGGCAAGCACGCCGGCCAGAAGAGGACCTACAAGGCGGTGAGCAGCTGCGTCAGAAACTAGCGACACGGCCTCGCGCAGTGCCACGCCGTGCGACGCATTCCGCATACGTACGCGTCGTGTAAAAAGCGGCTCTCGAGTGCTCGAAATCCCCTGGCGCTTGTTAGCGTTCTCTAAGGTGGAAATTTTTCGTATTGCTCTTCAAACCTTACTCATGTCCGAAATCTTAAAATCCCGGTAACACCGCGGGCAAACACTTTCTCTCTCTGCTTCTTGCTGGGAGACATTACGGAAGCTGTAGATGTATAGTCACCATAGAACGGAAGCCTGTGATGTGCTAAAATCTCGTCTAACCAAGGTGACGCTGCCACCCAAGAGAAGGTGTACAAAAACACGTGGAATTTTCCATCAGGACATTCAATAACGCTGACCGTCGGATCTGTTGCGTAGCCGATCGCGCCAGTAATCTCTTATTTATGCCCCTGGTTATCGAAGAGACTTCGAAAGATTTTTTAAGTGTATAATATTTTTTTTATTTCAGTTTAACAAATTTTTCCATTGCACTTGTACAAAAAAGAAAAATATTTTATTTAGATTGAAGCGAAAACACAGCTAAACAAGTTTGTGTCTGCAAAAACGTGTGCTGAACAGACGTTGCCACGCATTATAGATTCACATGTATCTCCATAGTGCTGTGTTTTGTTTCCTGAAAAAAGCTTTCACGAGCTCCGCCAATCCCGAATCGCCATTCACAGTTTGTATAGGGGCGAGTAAATGGGTAGATGGTGATACGGGTCTTAACGCTTTTCGCATTTTTTGTGTTAATTAGCAACTTCTGCTGCCGGAAAGGGTAAATTTTCACAGTGTGCAAATATCAAATATGGAACTGTGAATCGAATATTTTCGAATAAGAATACCTTTTGGTTACTATAGTGGGTAGATCTTCTAAACCATAGCGACAGAAAATAAAGATAACTTACACCCGCGCCACACGTACACGAAAAAGGACATTAAGTGTTTGAGGCCTTAAGATACCGAATGACATTATTTGGGTGGGCCGTGCTACACGAAAAAACGCAAAAGCATTAAATGGGTTAGGCATGATTTGTGATAATGACCAAAAAGAGAAATGCACTCATATTTTAGAAGCTTTTAACCTAAAGGAAAACGTCTTACAGCGGTTAAAAATGTTTTTGTTATAGAAAACGTTATGAGAAATAGTGTTCTCTAAAATATGGTGTGAGCCGTTTCTAAAAGTGGCTTCAGCAGCTGTCCTCGCTTGCCAGCGGCAGCCAAATCCGAAAAATTCGAAACGACGAGTAACACGATGTTTTGCCTTTTGCTGTCGTTTTAGTGAACTTCATCTTCTTTAGAACTTCACCACCAAGTGTGCTCAAAAATTGTCTTATTTCGAGGTTCAGCGACGTTTCCACGTCAACACTCTGGTGTTGAGGGTTTTTTTGTTTTATTTGGTGCTCATCGCGACCGAGAGTAGGCCGCGTTCGTGAAGGCGAATGAGTTGTGCGAAACTCATTAAACGAAAAATGACATTGAAGAGGACGGCCTTAAATTTTTCCGTGTAGCAGCGAATTAATGGCGTTAAAATTTAAGGCATTAAGCACTTAATTTCATTTTTCGTGTACATGTGGCGCGGGTATTAGACAATCATGACTTAACACATCTGAGTGTTCGAGTAGTAGTGCTTGCTAAGACAGTGGTACAAATAAACAACTGAGACAACATGGCGAAATAGTGGAACAAAAATTTGGCCTGTGTTTCATGAAGAAACATGAAGGATGGTCCCTGCAGTCTTTGAAAAGAAACGAGACATGCTGGTGGCCGGTGTGACTTTGCCGCAAGCCTTATGTGTTAACTCTCGATTGCTCACTCATGCAACTGCACTGGCAGGAAAATTCTTTCTGGCCTCTAAATCGGGCAGAAGTAGCCTTCAAATTTAGCAAAAATACACCAGTCACCATACGCGTGTCACGCGCGAGGCTTGCACTGGTTAGGCTTACCTGCATGCCATCAACTTACGAAAAAAAGCCAACCCAAAGGGGCACACTGTGCGGTGGAGCTTGAAAGCTCGCATGTCGTGCAGCATTGGGCACTTTTATACGCTCTAGTATTCTACAATTTTGAATATCTGAAAACTTGGAATACTTCAGTGGGCAAAACTGCGCTGCGAATTGAAGTGAGCAGCAAATACTATTACCGAAGTACTCGCAGTTTAGAATATTGGCGCCAATCTAGTAAACTTGTATTTACAGTACTGTAATATACCAATATAGGCCAACTTGTTCGTGCATATTCGTGTCAATTTGAGATATATTATTTGTAAAATGAGAGGTGAGATCAAGGGCCAGGCGTCTGTGAACACGGTGGTGATTCTATTTACAAAATGGCAATGCAACGAAGAGAAGCGAAGCTGCTCGAGCGAGAGCTGCTCAGGAGTGCTGACGGGTACCGATGATGATAATCGGATCGGTGTTGCGATGATGATTATAAATTTTCTACATTGTTAAAGCTAATGTTTTATGTTCCTCAGGATGCAAAAAACTGGGCGTTGTGAGCAATCGATAACCCCAAAAATTCACGTTCCCCCGTGGAGCACGGATTTCGTTCAAAGAACCAGAGGGTGCCGAGAGGAGAAATAAACACTCACACAAAAAAAAAACAACGTGACGCTAGCGCGAGCACGCCGTTGCTTCACGAGCGCGCGCGGATCGTGGCTCCATAACACTCCAGAGGAAGCCCTCAGTCTGCTTGCTGTTGGTCGGCTGGTCACCAGGGGCCAGGCGGTGGCAGCAGCATATGGATTCCGGTGAACAGGGAACTACCTCCATCCAGTATGGAGTTCGCAATGAACGCCTCTTAAATAAAGTTTCTTGTCTCTCTCTCGGACCTGGAGCTGGGAAGTGCTTCAACGTAGAATGTACGTACCGCCAGTTTCTAGGCTGGCTAAGCGCGGTCTACCACGCAAGTAGGCCAACGAGACCAAAACGCAGGTCGCGTACAGTGCCAGTCAAATCCATAGTGCTTTCGTTTTCAAACCGCGTAAGCAGACTTAAGTGGCCAGAGAAATATTTTGCAGGTATCGAATGCGCTCGCGTGTTAGAGATGCTATAGCAGCCACGGCCGGCACCTGTGGCCGCCTTCGCAGATCGCGGAGCTGTACGCCTTCCTGCCCCGCGAAGCGGTCACGCACTTCCTCATGTCTTGCTCCGACTGCCAGAAGAGGATGCACCTCACCAACGGAGCCCTGAGCACTGCCACTGTCCTCAACGCCGATTCCCCCGCGCTGAACAGCAGCGGCGTGGCGCCCGCAGCTGTGCCCGGGACACCGGCGGGGTCGCCCGGTTACCAGAGCAACAGCAACAACAGCAGCAGCAACAACAACAAGGGCGGAAGCCACGGAGCGGGCGGCAACGCGGGCGCCAGCTGTCAAAGCGAAAGCGGCGCTGCCCGTGACGTCAAGCTCGCCGGCGGCGCCACCGCTGAGAGCTCCCCCGCGTCGTCGCCGGGGGGCGCTGCGAGCGAGGCCAGCAGCAGCGCCTCCACGGCGCGCGCGGCTGGCGCGCGCATCCCGCGCGTGTCGGCGGCCCAGCTCGACTTCAGCGTGCCCATCACGACGGCCTACTTGAAGCACATGAGGAGCCTCGGCCTATCGGATGAGGATGCCTTCAACCCGAGAGAGGTCAGTGCCTCCGGCTGCTCGCTTTACCCCTTGCGTTCTTTTTCGCGCCACTGTCGCGTACTACTGCACGTCTACTTGTTGCTTGTGCAGGAGCAAAGTGATCGGTTTCAAAATAACGGATTGACGGGAGAGGAGACGCGCGATTCGAACGCGGCCGTCTGCTCTGGCGCTTCAGTCGTTTTGTGTCGTCTGCTGTGCCTGGCCGTTCATTCTGCGCTCTGCGAGCCGTGTGGAGCCTACGTTTTTAATGCAACTTCGCCTGTTTATTTTTTGTTGTCGCACAGCTCGTAGGCGCCGGTTCAAGAGGTTCAGCTTCTAGATAGGTTCTTTTGTGCCTAAAAATGATGTTATTTCTTTTAAGAAACCCACAGCCCTCGCTCTTGTGCTTTCTATCGATGTAACACTTAGATATTGAATTTAACTTAATCTGATTCAAAATATTTACCGACCTCACCATGATTAAGGTTCCTCTGTTATTTTGTGCACCACTACCTCTTCTCTCTCTCTCTCTCTCTCTCTCTCTCTCTCTCTCTCTCTCTCTCTCTCTCTCTCTCTCTCTCTCTCTCTCTCTCTCTCTCTCTCTCTCTCTCTCTCTCTCTCTCTTTTTTTGTGTGAAACTCAATACATGCGCATGCCGCCGATAACGCATTATAAGTACTTTAGTTCGTTCTACAAGTCATTTGGTCCCTTTAAGCAGCGCAAGGTTGTGCAACCTGCATATTTGAAGTAATATTTCAATCACTTGTATTGGTTAGACTGTAGCCCAAAGCTGTCTACAACGCAGATACCATATGAAAACATTTGCAAGTTCCTGAAGAGCTTTTCTATTCGCTCCATGTCTTCCCAGTGCTTGATTCGGTCATGCAAAAAAAAAAAAAAAAACTAACTTTAATCAGCCAGACCATTAGAAAGCCATTGAAATGAAGTATATGATTACGCAGTGCAGCAGAGATTTGAGGAACGCACGAAATAGTGTAAGAGGCTGGCGAGCTTTGCACTCTTGTGGGGTACATTTGTAATATAAAGTAAGACCCGTCCAAAAAGCCTTTCATTGTTAGACAATACACGGAGTTTTAAGACCAGAGCAACGTAGATTTCCAAATTACCATAAGTAAAAAACTTTTAGTTCATGGTTAAAAACAATGCAGCAGTGGGCAGGTCCCAGGGCGCGTAAAATAGAAAACAACTGAGCTAGACAGATAGTAGAGCGAGTACTTACGTATGGATAGTGGAGCGATGGTACCACAATACCAGATATAGGGATGACGTACGATGAATCACTACAAATGAGTGTGGCTGACGCAGACTCGATTTAAGATCACCAAGAGAGGCGTTCGTTCCCCAGTGCACAAACAATTGTATATGTTTCCTATCAACGCCCATTGGGGTAGCTATGTTTAAGAAAATCGTAGATTGGAGACATCGCATGCGCGCAAGACACTTTGCTGAAATGCCCATAGAAAATAAGTGTAGATACATGCCATGAAACATAAGTATTTGTGTTTGACTGCAGCGTAATTCGCTAAACCGTGGCTGTAAGGAGAGCTCTTCCAGAACTGATTTGTTGCGTCGATTGAGTGGCTGTGTGCATGAAATTTGGTTCGCTTATAATTTCACAATAAAACGGATTCACAAAACATATCGCGAAATATAAATAGAAGGTTAGAACTTTTATTTGTAAACAAGTACACAGATATATAATCAGGAACTCATAATTTAGGAGGTGCTCAGCAACATAATGGAGTAATTTGACATTCTCAGCATAGCAAAAAAAACAAAAAAAAAACGCAGCGCTTTGCTTGTGGGCACATACATGCATAAATAAGACGTCATTGGGAAAGTTGAATAACAGGAGCGAATCCATAGGGGAACGTCATTGCTAACCCCAACCGCTGAATGAAGGCTCAGTAATGTCGGCGCACAGTCTGGGTAATGAATGGATATGAAAAAGCCTCAAAGCTGATTTTCGGCATTGCCAGTTAGCCCCTATTTCTGACTCTTCTATTTTAAACCGTACTGCCTTTCGGAGCGTTTTCTGCTTTTCTTTTTGTAACAGCTTCCGCTTTTCTCAAACACAACATATATTGGCACGAGTTCCAAGCCTAAATTAACAGTGCATAGCACTTCAACTATTTTACGGTCGGCTAGTCTTAATGTCAGGCCAGAAAACTTACGCTGCCATCCTAAAACCTGAGTTTTTTAAAGGTATGGTAAATAGAATAAGGTGGGCACGGTCACTACTGATGAGCCGCATATACCCATTCGTCCCTGGAAACTTGTCGGGATAGCTGCGGCGTCATTTAAGTGATAAGAGAAACGAAAATATGAGGGGAATAAGATGATTGTACCTTCGTAATGTTATCTCTTATTTTGCTTCGCTAGTTACAACGGCCTGCACAAATGTTACGCTTCACAAATCATGGACATTCAGCACTACTGTCCTAATCGTCATGGTCTGGACTCAGAAAAGCATAATAGATTGATTGCTGGGTTTAACGCGCCGACGCTACGAATGCGATGAGGCGCGCCGCAGTGGGGGTTCCGGATTAATTTTGTCCACCTAGGGATCTTTAACGTTCGCCGAAATCTCCAACGCACGGGTGTTTTCGCTCTTCGCCTCCTCCATCAGAAAACCAGCCGCCGCTGGCGGAATCGAACCCGCGTTCCTGAGCTCAGCAGCACAACGTCATAGCCACTGAGCGACCGCGGCGGGTCGACTCGAAAAAGCTGTACCCGCAAATGGCATTAGAAGAATGAGTTTTCCCAATATCTGTGTGAAGATATTGTGGGTATTTCTGCGGAGTTACTGACTTTATATGGATGGGCATATACCGGGGTGGCTGCTCCCCAGATGGAGGCGAAAAGCGAAAATGTCCCCCCGTGTGTGGATATTTCGGCGCACGTTATTGATCCCCACGTGGTCAAAATTAATCCGGATGCCTCAACTAGCGCCTCATAGCCAAGGTGTAGCTTTGGAGCGTTAAACCCCGGAAGTTTTTTCAAGAAGTTCCGTTTTTTTTTCTTCTTTATGGGACTTTTAAATTAAACTGATGAGTCATTTTCCATAAATTTCTGGTTTCCTAAAACCGAGCAGAATATTTTTCGCGAATATTGAAAGCTATGCTCAACCGAAACACTCGTAAACCTCACGACTCGTCTCACGGGTCGTCAACGTGAGAGCACAGACAGGCTGATAACGACAAGAAAGGAGGACACGTCGAGCAGCGCCTCTCCTGGCCCTTTTCTTCTTCGCTGTTGTCAGTTCGTTCGCGCTCACCAGTTTCCGACTCGTGCCTCTTGTTAGCGCGTTCTCGTTTCCTCTTTCTCGTTAGTGTTCCTTTATCTTGACTCAGGACACACGTGAGGGTTACAAAAATGCCGAGCGCTAATCATCCTGTATTTTCATTCTAGATGTTTACGCTTTTCTTGAAGTAACATATTCAAATATTCATGCAAGAACTGCTTTATATTTTAGATGTACTTTTACTTGTCAGGGCAGCCGGCATAGCGAGTAGCACATACTCCCCTCACGTCTATCAGGAATCATATAAGCAACCTTGCCCTCATCACTGGATAACATTTGTGCAATAATTGCTTCACCTGGGCCGCTGCTTAATGAATGATCGTGAAGTCATTGCGCACCCTTGGGTTTCCTGGGTGCGCACGAAGCATCGTCTGTACGAGCGCTTTGTTAGAAGATTTGAAATTTCTCGCCCAATTTTTTAATAGTTCGTAGCGCCTTATGCTAAGTATTTTATTCTTATCTGTGGCATGCCGCACACATCGCCGCACAAGACTTCTTTACAGGGGCCAACCATCTAAGTAACCGCAAGTTTGGCAAGGAATCGCGCAGTAGCGTTATTCAGGAAATCTCAAAGACGTCGGATACAGCTTCATTTATTCCATCGTTTATTCAGCATCGTTAAGGAGAATCAGCGCAAGAAATATCCCTGCCATAACATGGTAAAAACGTGCGCAGCATGTCTAAGCCGGGCCCCATGAATTGGATTTACCCCATTTGCCCCAAAAGTAAACAGTCTCCTTGTCGAATAATTTCTTTCGGCGAGGCTAATTACGCCTCCTCATTAATATTAAGACGGGGTTAGTCCCCGACAAGTGCTCGAAACTGCGCTCTTTTAAAGAAAGTCGTTGAAGGTGAAAGCCTTAGGTATCTGCTTCATGATACGCGTGAGGCACAAAATGTGGTTGTGAGGTACGCGGAATCTTCCAAAAAAGTTGAAGTAGCGCGAGCTGGGTATCGTGAGCTGGGGATCTCGAAAATGCGTCCCGCTGCCAGTTGTCCACCGAGCATCGTGGCGCTCCACTCTCTTCTCCCTTCCTGTGCCCAGCATTTACGCTTCTTTAAAAAAGGCAATTAGCCCTTCATCGTGCAATACCTGAGACTACGTTCAGCATGCGCGGAACATGTACACGGCAATAATGCTGAGAACCGGATTTTCGTTTCCCCGGAGGGGCCAATAGAGATGGCAGCCGGCATCGTGTAAACACTTGGTCGGGTAAATCTTGTAGAGGGCAGGGCATGATTTCATTCCTTTTTGCTGAATTTACGCGCATCCTTTTTTTTTTTTGCCATTTCTTGCGAAAGCCTTGTGCTGAGAACCGTCGCTGCCCTTTCACCGCTGTCATAGTGGGATTTGCTGACAGCGGCTGTCCCGGGACACTGCCAAGTGCGGTATCGTTTTTTTTTCTCTTTTTTTTTTCATGTGCTTAAACTTTCTACACAACGTGAATTGCGTTTCGATGCAAACATACTGTGTAATAACAACGAAGTAGGAGATAGCAATTTAGAAACTCGTGCGACGACGTCGTGGCAGTTCGTTACGAGGGCAGAGTGTGCCTTCTTGAGGTTTGGACAGATAGCGGCTCAGCACTCCACAGTAGGACGAAATGAAGCATTCATCAATTCGCTGCGCAATGTGGCCACAAGCGGGAGCTCAACAAATTCAGTCCTGCGTACCTTCGAAGCAACAGACAGGTAATACGCGAAGAAGTTCCGTGTATTTACGTTCTATCACAAGATATTTTGCAGGAAAGGCGGGTGGTTTTGTTCATTTATTGTTGCTGAGAATATATTACAAGCTTCCGCTAACCATGAATCTCTTATGCCGTATTTTTAGTTAAGCCAGCTAGCCAGCGCTTGGTCGTGCGACAGAAGGCACAACAAATAAAAACGTCCGCTTAAGTAAAACACGCGTCCCGCAGATTTAATTTAGGCGGTATCATTAGGTTGGCTGTTGGTTTAAGAAATGGGGTGCGGGAACTAACAGACGACAAACTGAAGTTTCATCCTGAGCGACCAAATCGTCAACTCTTCACAGCGAGCGGAAATATTGAAGCAGAAATACCCACCATAGCAAGTTCTGAAGACAGTTTCAGTGCAGTTTGTGCCCTGAGTCACGCTTATTTATTCCGATATTTGTGTTCCTGTTCCATTTCCTGTTTACGCACAGACGACCGTTTGGATGGATTCTGTAATTTATTCGCACACTTGTGATAAGGCCCGCTTCATATAAAGCGTACATATTTTCGCGGTTCTTCGAGTTCGGCTTAGCAGGGGGCACAGAACTGCTTAGGCTTGTCCTCTCGTGCGGCGGCATGGGTGCGCGAAAGCAAAGGACTGGTGAAGTAGCGCACGTCCTAGAAAGGGCGATGTCGCCGTCGGCGATGACACAGTCGGCGACGAGTGCAAAGGTCTCGGCGCGTTCCGCGAGAGAGGGAGGCTTCTTTCTCGCAGGTGCGGAGCGCCGCTTTGTTGTTCGACTCGAAAATGAGCTCCCTAGACACTATGCGTCGAGACCTTTGTCGAGTGCGTCCCTTTGTTTGTCCTGACTTTGCGCCGCGCCAGGCTGAGATTCTGCGAACATCGGCGAGAACTGCATCGACGCGCGGCACTGCGGCGAACAATCGCCGCGGTAAGGCGACGACGTGTCGAAATCGCGCCTGCCTCTCGTTCTCTCCTTCTCGGCTGCGCGGCGCTCCGAAGACGGAGTGTTTCCCCTTTCCGTTTTATTTTTAATCGGTAGCAAATAAGGTTCGCTACGACTCGAGGGGCTTAAACTGCGCACGCGTCTAAGTGGTCTCGCTACGGCATTCTTAAAGTCAAACTGCCAGGGTATTGCTACTGGTTCAAAAGGGTCGGAGTTGGAGCTCGTTCGCACATTATACAAGCGGAGAAATAAAACAAGCGCGCGAGTAGGTCCTTGTTTCTCTTTTTCGTTCAGTTTCGGCGCTTTTACGCTTCAAAATATTTAAAGAAAATGTTGTCCGGAACATGATTAGATTTCTCGCGATGCTCAGTGCACTGCTACTTTACGTCGATGGTTACATGCTTTGGAATTTAGATTGCGGTTTTCCTAATTTCTTTCTTGAGGCACGATTTCGCTGACCGAACCGCTAGGGGACGCCTCTGCAGGGCTTGCACTTCTCGTTTCTACTATGGGAAATGCCCGTGTCGAGTTTAGTGCCATTTATAACCTCCCACTTTGGTTGTATATATATACGCGATAAGAAAGGGTCGAAAGGGTGGAGCAATTTACGGGTAATGATTCTGATAAGCACATTTCGAGGTGCTCGCGAATGTCTTGAAAGCCTCTTTAGCAGCGGGAGACGTGAAACGAGATTGTTGCTCTGAAAGCGCCGCCACATTTCTCAATGAGCACGAAAAACGGGAGGTGCCGCTGCACTTCACTTCGTTTTTTTTTTTCCCTTTTTTTTGCGCAGGGCTCACAAATTTTTATTTGGGCGCCCTCCACGTCGCAACATCGCTTGGGGAAAGGGGCGCTATTTTGACAACAGAGTGCACCCTTTGGGGGAGAGATGGCGATTGTTGCTGCTTAACGGTGCTTGCGTGAAGGGCTAACGCTGAGGCTGTCTGGAAATTTAAAACCTTATTGATATCGCTTTTGGGTCTTGGTTTCTTGCCGTGCTCTCTTTCTCTTTCATTGGGTAGTGCGTGCTAGTTGGGTCGTCAATAATACGTCAAGTTTCTTCAGCTGGAAAAAAGCGAACCGCCGTGATGTTCTTGCGCGACAAATGGAGGAACGCGCTGGAGCAGGGTGGCTTTTACCGTTTGATTTTATCAAAAATAATGCTAGCTAAACTGGCTGTTTTTTACAAACATTATCAAACATAAACCAAGGAAATATGAACAGAAATAAACAGCAGCGATGTTGATTTGAGGAGACGCTACATAATAGGGGTGGGGTTGGTCTTTCGTTTTTTTATTGTTTTTGACAAGCTTTCACCGTTGATTAAGCCACCGCCTCTCTGTTTTCTGGCCTAAGTGTCCATAATTGTATTTTAAGCAGGTATTTTAATCGATGTGATCACACGAAGACTCATTATACCATGCGTCATAAGCGCTCGCAGAAATTATTTGCCCGATATCTTATTAGGCATATGTTAATATCTTATATAGCGCAGACATAGTTTGCCCGATATCTTACTAGTGATGCACTAATCTCTTATACAGCGCTTTGTGTTTATCCTGTATTTACGTTGTCTCTTGGTCGATATCCATTTTGCACTACAATTTGACAGAGTGGTTCACACGCTCGCATGAAGACCCACTGTAGCATTAGCAAAGGTAAGACCTAATTAGTAAAAGTAACAGTCATAGCTTTCGCATAACTGAGATTTAACCGAGGAGCTAATTAGATGCTTTCGGAGACCTACCTCTGCACGTGAGCGCTTTTGACTTCTGCCACAAACGCTTAGCCCCTGCTGATGTGAGTGAACAATGCAGAAACGGGTGTCGTGTGCGGCATGACCGACGCGCTGTCATTTGTACGGCTTGTGCGTCACTTGGTACGATTCTCACCTCAAAGTATCTCGCGCTACTAATCCGTGATAATGTTGTGACCTATCCATCTGATGACAAATATGCTTTACGAAACCGATAGAAAAAGCTCTTTGCAGTTCTCTAAAGGCAGCGGCTGTCAGTACGATAGATATTCAGAGCCGCTTCGAGATGCTCAGGGGCCCGACGTATATGAATGTAATCTATGCGCGTCGTGCGCGTGAACAGCTATCGCAACGCCGTCCCGCGAGCGTACACCTGTTGATGTCGACTTCGACCAGCGCCGATGGGCGCACTCCGTTTAGCAAGTTGACGTGAAACAGACTCGGTATCGGGCTTCCACCGCTGTCTCTGCATTGGGCGAAACGAGTGGAGGAGCTTGGAACAGCGCTTGCCCGAGACAATAAAACCCCTGGTTAATTCCTCTCAGCATTGATTGGGATGACAGCATATGGTGGACATGTTCGCGCCCAGGAACGCACACAGGCCTCCTCATCGGGGGCCTCTCTGCCGCATACGACACGTCGCCACCCCCAATAGAGGCAAGTGCTATTCTGCTCTACTGCCCTCAAGTCCACCGGGAGGCAGACCTCCTGCGGAAAGAGCGAGTCCATCATTTGTATTATCACAGCGACGATGCGTGCTACGCACCGACGCACGCATGTATGAGTACGAATGTTTCGCCAAGCGTATGTCACATTATATGGATAGGATGAATAAGTGGGCTCGAAAGGAGCGGAAGAGACAAACAAACAAATCGCGGACACTGCTGTTCGGATCTGCTTCTATAGGAGGCAGAGCACTAGAAAGGGCCTCGGTGCAAGGAGTGACTTGCGAGTCGGGGCGAAAACAAGATGGCCGTTGCTTTATGGTGAGTAAAGGAAGGAAGCGAGAGAGTGAAAGGGGACATGGGAGGGAACCGGGGAGACGGAACTCGGAAAAAGAAAGGCGAAGAACGCAGCGACGGGGGTTGTGGACGAGAATGGAGGTAGTAGTGCATCGCCTTGCCTTGGGTGGGGCGGGACAAGCACAACTTCGGCTGTACCGAAAAGAGCGGTAAAAAAGCGAGCGAGCAGCCTTCCAGGCCAGTGATGGAGAATAATGCGGGGAGTGCGAAGGGAGTATGAGGTTAGGGAGAGAGAGCGCCGCGAGACAGGTTTGGAAAGGAATCGGGGGGGGGGGGGGGAGCGGTGTCCCGGAGTGAACAGGAAGAAGAGCGAGGAAGAAAGTGCCGCGGCCGGAGGAAGAAGAGAACGAGAAAGACAGAAATGAAAGGAAACTAATGCTCGCGGCTGTATATAAAGTGTCAATCGAAGGAAAGAACAAAAAAGGCAAGCTGGTAAGGGGAGCTTTAGGGAGAGAGGGGCGCGAGAAGGAAAGAAAGGCGACGTTCCCGAGCAAAACCAAGTGTCTTTAGGGACGCAAGAAAAAAAGGAATGAAGGAAAGGCGAACGCATCCGAGAAATAAAAAAGGAAGTTACAATAACGAGGCCGGGCTACAACTATATGGCATCTGCCAGCGCTGCTCTGTGCCGTCGGGAAGTTTGGGGAATGAGCGAAGACACGAGCGCGCCGGGATGAAAGACGGGCAAAGCGGGTCAAGTGGAGAGGAGGAAAAGCGACTCTCCCTAACAGAGTCCGCAGGAAGGGAAAATATGACCGGGAACAGTTGAAGAGAAAGAACAGGGACTTGGGGGTAGGGGGCGGAGGCAGGCACTGGTGAGGGGTTTAAGTACGGGCGACGAAAATGAGGGGGAGCTTTGGGGCGCGAGGGATGAAAGAGTGAAGTGAGAGAAATAAAAAAAGAACCACCCGTTGCTCTCTGTCGGCCGGGCCCGGAGTTAGCTGGGGAGAGTGCGGTGCATCGAAGAGAAGAGCTCTGGAGGGTTTCGGGAGAGGGGGGGGGCGCAGCTACAGGCCCGGTGGGGGAAGGGAGCTTCTGATGGCAAGAAAAGGGAGAGGGCGGACATCTCCCGGAGATCGAAAGAAATGCAGCGTGAACACCGGAACAGCGTCGGCGGGGAGGAGCAGCAGGGTAAGAAGTTCCTCAGCGAGAACGAGGACCAGGGAAATGGCTTCGGGAAAGGAGGCAGCGCGCGAGTGGAAGGCACGGCCGAAAGGGAAAAAAGTTTGCAGGATATCAAGGGAAGGGGGCTGTTTGGCCGCCCCGCTCGCGCTGTTTTCTGCTCGCAGTTTGTACCTTATTGTTTTGGCCACCCACGCGCAGTGCTTGCTCTCCCCCTCTCCCGATCCCCGCTCCCGTCTCGCGTTACATGCGGGTCTTCCCTCCAGGAGGAACAGCAGCAGGTTCGATACTGTTTTCCTTTCGCCTCCCACTCGCGCTCCCTATTTCCAGAGTCTGCTCGGTCGCTGGGGCGACCAGCTCGGGCCGAGCAGGGACTCGGTATTCGCCGGGAAACAAAGTTCCCAATGGCCGCGACATTGGCGCTGGGGAGAACAAGAGACTAGCGAAGCCGCGCCTTGGGATCTTGCACTAATGCTCTTTCGGACGTGCTGGTGCTTCCGAAAGTCCGCGTGCCGCTGTCGGAAAAAGGGAGTCGGGGAAAGGGATGGTGAACAGCGCCGCGAACTCTGGCGGCGCGGGACTTTCTCGCGAGGCACTTGTAGACGGCGGTAAACAAGGCAGGTCTTCCACTGTTTTTTTTATTTTTAGAGGAAACGTCTCCCAAAAAGGGAGCAGGTACTCGAGATACGGCCGACTTTAACGCATGTGCGGCTCGCAGTCAGCGCTTGAGGCTAACTGCGCTCTTTCCTGTGGTCACCGAAATTTGAGAAGCGATAAATGAAGCAGTGCCTTCCTGCAGGCCATTATGTGTTTCCGCAGGTCGCGATGAAATAAGGCAGAGTGAGAAAACGAGGACTGCACACAAGCACACACACGACAAGATCGGCGGTATTATGCCTAAATAAATCTGTAATTGCTGTGAATGCAGTTCTTCGGTGTTCGTGTTCTCTTCCCTCTTCGTTGCATTTGTTTTCTAAATCATTATTACTGTTTTATACAGTTCGCAGTGGTCAACATTCTCAAAGCTTCCTTGCTTATCATGCGAATGAAGGCTATAGATTCAACCATTTAATACGGGAAAATAAAATTCCGTAATTTTTTATTGCTAGAAGCACGAAGCGACATTGACCAATTGTTTGATGCGTGCGTCTGCGTGCGCTCTTGCTGCTGGATGAGCGGCCGGGGCGCATCATCCCACTCCTAGCCTCGAAGTGCCTTGTGAGGAAGGGAAAAGATGCCGCTGAGCTCTACTCCTAAAAACGCCGCTCTTTCCCTGCCAAACCGTGTGTAAAGCTAGTGATATAGCTCAGGGCAATGCAGGTGTCTACCATTTTCTACTTCTCTGGTTCAAGAGCTCACTCCCCTGGACAGCGCCTCGAAGAAAAGAAAGCATTTTGCGGGTCATTCATGCAGCCTGCCATTTTTGTTAATACATCACTGAATACGCGACATGCCGACAGTACTCCTAGCGTGTACTTATCCTTTCCCGTTATGGAAGCAGCGGTGAGCCCGGACGAAAAGTGAAGATAAATAAACTAAAAGAAAGAAAAAAGTTTGGTGTCGTTTTAGACTCCCCTTGTACCAGTCGTAGATAACTCGTTTTTGCATCCGGAAACCCACATTCTATGGCGCATTAATGCATTTTAGTTTACAAGATGCAGACCCCAACAGAAAACTCGTGAAGGAACATGATTTCTAATAATTGATTTTTACACTGGCATGGTTTGCAGCTGAAATAAGTGCACGCGTGTGTGCCGCACCGGTGTCGTCTTCGTCACTTCGTTAATTCTGCATTGCACTTCTCTGTCATTACCCGAAGCAAAAAAAAAACGAGGTCTCGAAAATTATTGGAGGTGCTGTGAACCCTGTCACCGTGTCCTCTCGACCGCAAGCGTTTTTCAACAACTTATGACCTGACAGTACCATTAACTTTTGAATTGAAACTTCTGCTTTATTATAGCTGTCTATCCGCAGCAAGGCACCCTGTTTACGGCTTATGACTGTCGTTACAACTTCAACGAAAGTGACTTCGCAATTTAAGCGAACTATGCACCAATCTCTCGCTTCAACGTTCATCCTCTCCCCCCGTGTCTTGAGCGTGAAATGACGCAATCCCCGAACACAGCTGTGCTACAGCCCCACGTGAACAGCGCGCATCAGGAGAAACATACGACAGCCGCTTTTAGAGCTGAACAAGCAGGGGTGCGCTTTCTGAAAACCGACGGCTACCTCCAGTCACGAGGCGGCCGGTGTGGTCCGCTGTGCACAGCGCCTGAAAGGCAGCTCGGTGTGTAAGGCAGTAGTGAAAAGAGCAAAGGTTTCTCTCGCTCAATCTCATACTCGTCGTGCAGCGCCTTCCTTTTCGTTCGAAATGGGGTCACAAGAAAGGAAATCTCAAAACAGGCACAAGACGTCGGCAACGTTGAGCTCTACGGTGGGCTTAAAGAACGCAGCATTAGCAAATTAAAAGTACAAATAAGTAAAAGAGTGCCGATTAAAAGACGAGGGAAGTAAGCGAAGTCCAGTGTTATATAGCGAAGCTCGTCAACTTGGGAAACGAACGAAACCTGCTAGCCGCGGCACCGAGAGACACGAACAGAGACGCGAAAGCAAAAGAAAGCCTCTCCCTTCTCCTCCTCCCAGTTGCCGCTAGCGCACGCTCTCCGGCTGTGCGGTGGCAAACGTCTCTTTTGAGAGCGGTAAAAGGCGAGCGAAAGAACCCGGTGCGCGAGTAAAAAGTAAAGAGCCGCACAACGAAGATTTAATAACCGGGAGCTCGAAGCGACGTGGGGGAGCTGGCGAGGGAGGACGTAAGTTTTGGAGGGAAGGGGGCAGACCGAAAAGCCGACGCTGGAAGGGAAAATTTCGTGCGCTGAGGAAGCAGCAATAAAGGAAGCTTCGAAAGTGCCCGCCAGAAAGTAAGAAAGAAACTTTAGAACGCCAGAATGGAGGAGAAGCAAAAAGGAGCGCAGAAAAAAGGGAGAGCGACGGGAGCGGGAAGGCAGGGAAAATAGGGGGCGGGCACGGGCTGCCGAAGAGCGCCGTTTCTCGTCAGACTCGGATTGGAAGGCAGATGAAAGAGAAAGAAGGAAAACCTATGGATAAAAGGTGGGATGAAAGAAACAACGGGCAACGTAAAATGTGAGCCACCCGAAAGAGTGAGCGAGAGAGAAGTTGGATATAACGGCGGCCGAGAGCGGGGAGTTGGGGGATTTCAAAATCGGTGAGCTAGGCAAAACTATGGGTTTCTTGTTCACCGCGTTATATCTGCCTCATCGTTGGTCCTCGTCGGTCGTCGTCGTCGTGTACCCGGCGTCGGGCGAAGTCCTTTTTTTTTTTTTTTTTTTCACCGTTTGATTTACGCCCCTCCCCACCTCGCTTTTCTTATAGTTGCTTTGAGACGTCCTTTCTGTGCCGTTGGCGGATTTCTTCCCAGTGCTCCTCGCTAACGCTGGCGCTCGTTCTCCACTGAAAGAAGGGAAAGCGCGCGATGGAGCCTCTCCGGCCGCATCTCTCTCCCGGCATCCCGACGTTTTTTCATTGCAAGAGCAGCAAGGGCGCTGAGCGGGGATTGTGAGCAGCCCAGAAATTTCATGGGCAAGTCGCACAAGGAAATAAATGTAGCGCTTCCCGGGAATCCTGGGGACGGGCGGTTAAGGGGGAGATGATTTGAAAGAAGGAGGGGAAAGAACTCGCCCGCTGCCAGCCCGTCAGGGAGGGAGAGAGGGTGAAAGGAAACAGGCTTGTACCAGCTTGACGTCAAGCTTGAAAAGCGGGAATGTTTCAAAAAGGAAAAGTAGCCTCGGAGCAGGTGAAAAGTGGAGAACATTTGGGAGGCGCAGCGCACCCGTGCAGGCAGTTGAACGGGGTTGGCGGCATCAAAGTAAAAGTTGGGCACCGTCGGGGTTCCACCGTCACGAACTTGACAGAGACGCGGAGTCAGAGAAATGCTGCTAGTGAAGAGCAAAATAAACTTTGAGGGAGAGGTAATAGGAAAATGCCCTTTTTCTCTTCAGTGAGCGAGGGACGGGGTTGCTGCGCAATATGACGAAGGAAAAGACAGGGGACGCCAGCTTGGAACAAGGGGAAATTGTAGGCTGCAGAAGGAAAATAAAATGCAGTCGAGCTCGCTGTTTGCGTTCGCCCAGGGAGACGGTGGAGAAAGAGAGGGACGACAGGCAAGGGGAAAGTTTCGGCGGAGAACATGGGATGAGCGAACCCCGGGAGCAAGAATGAGCACTTCTTTGGGGAAAAGCGACGCCGCTCCCAACTTTTTGATTTCGCTCTGACGTCAGGGCTGTGGAGGCGAGCTCGCGAGGGTCGGTGGACTGTTGCATGAGTAAACGAGATGCAAAACAACACGACGCCTACGTGAGCCAAGCAAGCGAAAAAACACAATAAACTGTGTTTAAGAAGCCGGCAATCCTAGGGACATCATTTGCGCTCCCCCACCAGGCACGCGAAAGGCATAGCCGTTAGAAAAATCGGCCTCGCTCGTTGCTACACAGGCTGAGCATTTTTATACTGAGTAGTTTGTGATGAGAAGGAGACCCGCCGCGGTGGCTCAGTGGCTAAGGCTTTGTGCAACTAAGCTCACGGATGCGGGTTCGTTTCCCGGCCGCGGCGGCCGCTTTTCTGATGGAGGTGAAAAGCGAAAACGCCTGTGCGTTGGAGATTTCGGCGCACGTGAAGGATCCCCAGGTGATCAAAACTAATCCGGAGCCCTCCACTATGGCGCGCCTCGCATCTCAGGTGTAGCTTCGCCGCGTTAAACCTCATAATCAACCAATCAATCTTAAGTGGAGAAGAAACATTAAAATAGGTAAAACCTAAAACGGAGTTTGAAACAACACACACACACACACACACACACACACACACACGCGCGCGCACACACACACACACACGCACGCACGCACGCACACACACACACACATGCACACGCTCACACATGCACACGCTCACACACACACATGCACACGCTCACACATGCACACGCACGCAGAGTTCATATGCTGCCAATGACTGCTACAGGTCAGCAGTCCTTCGTTACGGCACATACCGCCGAGGAGCCAGTCGATTGCTAGGGATATTTGAAAAACAGCCCCGCACCAACAACGGGGACGTCTTCACGTGCGGAAAAAAAACCCAGGAATAGGCTCCGCGCACGAAGCTGAGAATACCAGCCGCCTCGCTTGCTTCCTTGACAGCTTGCTCACTTGCTCGACCAGGCGAAGCCATCTTTCGCACTTTGTGCACATGACCGTTTTCTGGAAGAAAGGTGAACTGCCATTTTTTACAGCCAGGCTGCTAGTGTCGTTTTGGTCGGGATCTTTTACCACCGCCGCCGTCGTCGTCGCCGCAGCCACCAAGAGAAAAAATGCTGTAGTGCATTCATCCCTAGTTCATCACTACTTTTTTTGTAGTAAAGAACAAATGACTCAGCGAAGCTGCCAGTGAATCTTTCTGCGCCGCCCTGTCGTCGTCTATCAATAAAAACTCCTAGTCGCACTTGCCCACATGTTAGAGGTTCGAGGAGACAACGCCTCCTCTTAAGCACTCGATTCACCCGCTGCTCACTGACGTTAGGCGTGCACTGGGGAAGAAAAGGACTGCCACCTCCTCTGGGATCTGTCGTGTTCGTTGCCGAATTCCACGTGAAAAAAAAAAACATTGAAGTGCGCACCGCCTGAATTCGTCACTCATAGTGAAGAGCGGATGACACAGTATTGTCCTTTCTTGTGGAGGAAAGTTTTGGCTCCTCTCCTTGACACGCTAGAAGGAATGACCTTGAGGACGAGAGGAGCGACCGCCACTGTGTCTTATTGCTTGCAAGAGTACGCCTCCTAAATCCGCCAATCCTCAATTGTCCTCACACAAGTGAGGGTCCGGGTGACTAGTTGGGCGAGTTGGAGTAATTTCACGGCGGAGTGACGCGCCTGTTTCTCTCCAGAGGGAAGGAGAGGCTGTGGTTCCTCGTCACTGATTTGTCGGTTGAGCTATCGTGGTACTACCTATCCAGTCATCGTCACTTCGATGGACCATCATTTTATCAGAGATAAAATCAGAGACACCTGTCTTACAGTGAAGCTGCATACTGCTATATTCTAATGGCTGAACCTAGTCCGGGGTCCATGACAGAACAACGCTTTGCAGCAAAGCCAACTTTCTCGACAAGGCATTGTAGCTCTCACTCTAACGTAAATATCTTCGAAAAAATCACGGTGGAAGCGACCGCTAAGACGACTCTTACTACGTAGAGTTTCACCGTGGAGCCGTTGACAGTTGTAATTCCCGCCTGATGTCTATTCATGGGCTTCTACGGGAGGAATAGGGTCACAGAAAATGGCTGTGACTCGGGTTTTAGAGAACCTATCCCGAAACAAATTATATGACATTGGACTGTTCAAGCGACTACATATCCGCGGGAAGATTTATATCAGCAGGTGTCATCTAAGTCGCAGTTCTAAAACAAACAACATCATACCGCAGCTCCTAAGGCATTGAAGCGCCATCACAAAGACACCGTGAAGCAGACAGCCCCGTGTTTGCCTGGTGGGATACAGCTGACGTCCTTCCGAATTTCCCTATGGTAACGAACTTAGAAATATGCTTAGTCGTAAACTACCATCAATCGTGTTTCGTTTTTTTCTACTCATTGGTGCTGCACCCTAGTCAGGCGTGTTTTGTTCCGTGCGCTTGTTTGGCTTCGCTGTCAAACCATGTTCACACCGTGGGTCGGGGGCGATTTTCTCTGTCATGACGCAGCCAGGGCAAAATTTCCTACCCACAGAACGTTGTGGTAGTACTCCTACATGTGCCGCCGGTATTTACTTATTATTTATCAACTGCCTCTTACCGATCTCCTCGCTCAACTCCGTCATATAGTGTAGCAAACAAAGAAGCCACTAGTTCGATCAATTTATGATAAACGTCTTGTGGGGTAGAGTCTGCTGCTTTGATATTAAATCGGTTCCGAGCGACACTTGTCGTACGCTGTTTGACCACTGACCTTCCAAAGCCGCCAATACACGCCTGCTTGTCCGAAAGCGAAGCCGCTTGCATAGTTCGTCATACCCCCTGTCATACCTTTACACGTTTAGAAGTCTGGACGATTGGCTTTCTTTGCTAATGTTTTGTTTTCAATTCGTTTTCTTGCACTTATTGATTCATCGGTCTCTTAACCTCTCTATACGGCACTTATCATCGAGAATTAGGTTGCAAAAAAACTTGATATCTTTTTCCAGTTATTCAATCCCGTAGCACTTAAAGGCCCACTGCACTCAATTTTTTCTTTGCCCAAATTTGATCCAAATAAGTAGCCTGTGCTTTTAAAATCACCATGGCGAAATCCTAAGCTTCGTAAGCGCAGAGCAAACTATGTATCGTCGTTCAAAGTAGCTCCGTGCAGACGACGTTTGCACCTGGCGGAGAGTCACCGAAACAAGTTCCGAGCGGCCTGTGACGGAGGTTGGGGAACCTGTCCCGTGGAGCTCGCGCGTCTCCGGCGACTTGAACGGTGCTCCGCCGGGCGCAGAGACGCGTTCGCCCGGGGTGTTCTGCTACACCACCGCGCTGTATCGCCGCCGTCATCACATGTTTAAAACTAATTACATATGTAGCAATATCCTCCTTTTTCTCTGCGCAATAAAAGACATTAGAAGTCTACAAACTATTCATGCGCTGCGAACGTTCTGGGGTTAGTAAAACATTTTTTACATTAAAATAATTTAAAGTAAAGTAAATAATTCTTTACTTTAAAAAAAATAGCGCGACACGCACACTTGGCTTACATTTGTCATTACTATTGCATCTATCACAGAAACAAAAGGATATTTTATAACTTCTTGACCACTTGCACTTCCGCGTCCAAAATGTGCAGTATTTGGGCTGGGCCAACGCCACCTCCATCCCTTAGGCTTGTCCAAAATTTTGCTACCTAACTAGAGTTGCTGTTCACGCGGGTGTGGGCATTTCTGCGGCATTTGCCGCCCTTACTGGATGAACCGAAATCACCCTTGCTCGTGGTAACAAATACATCACCATAAATATCGGCCGTCGTCTTCGCGAAGTGCGAAAGCTAACGAAACTGCTCCTCTTCTAAACAAACTTGTTTTTTTTTCTTTACATTTTGTAGAGCGCTAGATTTAGTTTACTTGAAAGTAAAATGTTTTCAGAAGCACATGTATCTCGTTAAAGTAGAAAACATCGGTAGATAGGTAACTTTTTCGTGTTTTAGTGCATCATTTAGCTGTGAAAGCTGGCTTATAGTTTCAGATCCCTCCTATATTTCGATTCTCGATGTGCAGCGACGCGAAAGATACTGGGTACGAAGCTGTTCGCACGCAATGTATAGTAAAAATAGGGATTGATCTGCGCCCGCGTGCGATTTATTCCCTTCAAAGAGAAGCGATGTGATAGCCGAGGCGCCGGCTAACCAAAGCTGCTTTTCGATATTGTACTAGCAACTATCTTTGTAAATAAGGGCCCTATTTTTTACTCACAACGCCCAGGCATGCTACGACAGCAATTATTCTGATGGAAAAATAACTTTCGTGCGGTCTACTTCATTTCGATTGATAGCAACGCGATGTCGCAATAGCGCCTAACTCCATTATTTTGGGCAAACGTTACTGGAAGTTCTTCTGTGTAAATAACAGTGTGAAACGCGATGCTACCACGCGCATTTGAAGGCAGCTCTGTGCACCCGCCGGTTCTATCGCGGCCGCTTCCGTTCCATCACTAACGTCACGTCCGGTCGCCGGTAATGGCCGCCTTTTCTGTTCAGTTTCGGTTCCGAAAACGCCAATGTCGTGAGCCGTTTGCGTCGCGCGCGTTCATGTTTGAAACGTAGGATTTTGCAGTTCGCACTCTTTTTATGTGAACAATCAGGTGACATTATTTTTACGTTATCGAAAATTTAAGTGCAGTCGGCCTCAATGTACACGTAAAGCACAATACCTGATACCATTCGTTCCAACCTCGTTTTCAATTGAACGGAATAGCGTGAAAGGGAGGCGAGTTGTTTCAATTCCAAGTTTTCAGCATCTCCCTCGAAAAGCAGGATGATGAACTTTCCACGCCGCCTTTTTCTATGAACTTTTCCTTTTACTGCGTCTCCTGACTGAGTCTGGCGTTGCTTGAGCATTATAGCTGCAGTTGTGTGAGTGGGATACTTGAGCTTGCGTTCCACAAACAACTCACCAGCATATCTCCGTGCGCATCCTTTTGCATTCTGCCACTTTGCTTCGGGATTCCGTTTTCTTTTGTGTTGCAATCCCGTTTACTCGTCTGATAGATTTTATTTCCAAGTTTCGGGCCTGCTGCTTGTCCGAATGTACGTGGCGCTTTCGCGTGTTTACGTGTTTCCCTTGATTGTCTGTCCTCATGTTGTTCTCCTTGTTTTCCTTTTTGTTCCTGGAATTCTGCCGGATTGGCTATTCTGTATACCTTTTACTTTCTTGGTGAAAGTTTATATCTCATAAGGATATTTTATTTCTCCTGGCCTTGCGTTTTCCTCTCAGCGCCACCGTTTCAAATCGTGGGCGAAATCACAACAACATGCGTGGAAGGAGGCAGTATAGCTTCGGATTTCATTTCATTGCGGGGCAGACGACGGTGTTTACAAGTTGATAGAACGAACACATTTTATAACCCCTCCCATAAATATTAGCCCATGGCGGGAGTTTGTGTTTACAATGCTGGCATTCTATACCCCGATGTTTGTTTGTTTGTGTTTGGTCCCCTTGTCTGCTTTTCGCCCAGGCTTTGACCGTGTATTTTTTCCTTGTTTGTTTGTTGCAGTACATGTCTTATTTTCCTGTACCCTTGTATGCTTCTTTCTGTTCATTTTCATCTGCGGAATAAAAATAAACAATCAAATTTCGTGCGCTAGCTCCGCCATGAGTCGTGCTCAGTGCGAACTTTTGGGCACCCTTCTAAGTTTGTGCCAAGCTGTTTTTTTTTCAACATCCCCGAGTGAGTGGACATAAAAAGTAGGGAGTGCATATTTAAGGATAAAAATATAAAAAACAAATTCGTCGGTAGGGCCTTCCGCAACGTGCGGGTAAAATAGGTACAATGATGCTCGTTTACTTTAGTACTTCTTTTATCTTTTAAAACAGCGCTTGTTTTAAACAAGCCTGTTTTAAGGGCCGTTTGTTTTAACAAACAGTCCTTATCTGTTGAAACAAGGACCGAGAAAAACTTTAATAAAATAAATGCGGCAAACATTAGGAAATATAAAAAAAGTTTATTACCTCTCGCAATTGACGGAAATAACACACGCATGTTTGTCCTATTTTGTTGCTTTCCTTGGTGCGTGTTAGCGGGCCGTCTCACTGGTTTATAATTTGCACAATCGCACTTCGTGTAGCGCGACCAAACCTTGGCCTTAGCAGAATTATCCCGATAACAACCCACAATATTCGAAAGCGAGTTCATTTTTACTACCTATTGCAGGGGTCGACCACGCATTTCGGTGCCTTCATTACCCAAAGCCAGGAAAAAGAATAAAAATATTTTTCATCCTTGTGAGCGAAATTGAAGAAAATGGCGGAATTATTTCTTTCGGCAGGGAAAAGAGGCCATCCCCCAGAGCAGAGGAACGGGGCGGCGTAAAGGGCCACTGGTTGTTTGAGCATGGAACAAGCAAAGGGGCCCTTGTGAGCGACAGTCATCCCGCTTCCCCGTGTGCCAGAGAGCGGAATAAATACTCGCTCCTCGTGCAGAACCGGGGGGCACGGGAAGGAAGCTGCAGGCGGAGATGCTGGCAGGACAAATATCTGACCACTTAGCCACTAATGATCACTGCATCACAAAAACAGACGAGACGGTATAGTTGAAAATTCCCGCCTGGAAAGGTCCACTACACACGTTTCAGGTGAGCTAATAGGCGTCCCGTTTTTTAAACTGGTGTTGCTACGCTTCTGCGGGGTCTGAGGTTGGATGGAAGGTGCAGTTTCCTTTTTCTTTCTTTTTTTTTTTTTTTTTGCAATAGGACAACTTTTTTCACAAGTTGTCAGTGAGCGTTCTTCCTGCGCGTCCGCTGCTTCGTCTTGCCCATTGACGCTGTTTGAAATGATTCCTAATAAACTGGCACATATTTTCCTCTTGTATCAGTTTGTTAAAATTTTCGACGCCACAGCTGCTTTAGAATGAAATATTGTAGTTTTTATAAACTGATAAACAACAGCGAATATTCTGTAGTGCTCGTTTTTAGTTCCGTCAACAACAAAACCAGCGCTTTTCATGGCGGTTCTGCCACTGCAGCAGATGAAAACGGGCCCGCTGCTACAACTGTAGCGGAGGGGGCGGTGTTACGGCCAATAGCAAGCTTATGGGCACAGATTTCTGAGAAATCAGCTTGTTGAATCACGTTTTTTTTTTTTTTTTTTAATCTCTGGCCATCTCCACTAACGTGAAATCTGGGGAGGGGCGAAGCATGAAGTGTATAAGTGTATTATTGGAGCCTTGGCGTTTTTGCCGACGGAGATGAAACCGTTAGGGGTAAAGATATACAGCGTTGCTGTAAAATTCTCTTGAATTTGAAGCACGAAGCTCTCTAACGCGAGGCCTAAACGAGTGTCCCGGTTTTTTTTAGTACGCGTTACGAAGCGCTACAGCGCGAGGAGTAGACGGGTGTTCCGGTGTTTCTTTAGTACGCATTACGTTCTAGCGCGAGGCGTTAACGGCTTTTCGTTGTTTTACTACCGTGACTACACGAGACGACGATTACGACGACGACGACGAGGAAAACACACGCCAATAGGGGCTTCGCCCCTTAAAAAAAAACAGGTACGAGTGCCTGTAAGTCGTGCTTTGCCGTTGTATGACCCTTGTTGCTGCAAAGACAGCTTGTAAGGGGACAGGAGCTGTAGGCGCGTCAGGCTGCTATTCTTACCGGCAATACAAACATAACTTTTGGTTATAAAAAATGGCTATCAAGGAGCGTGGACAATCCACGAGGCAAGAAAAGTCTGGCTTAAACAACCCCGGTATTTTAGAGGACGAGCAGAGGCACAGAGAGGGAAACAGGGCTCTTGCCGCAGTGTTGACGCCGGTGTGTTATGGGCACAAAACGGTCAGACTGGTATGCACGATCATAAAACCAGCCCAAACAGTGCTTAGTGCAGAATAACAAAAGAAGAGAAGTGCCGCCATGATTTTCCAGGTTCTTGTAAGCCTAAGCAGCGCAATATATAGATGATAACAATAGGAAAGAATAGAACCCTTTCGCGGTGCCGCGGTCTGCTTAGAGCTAGTGTCTCAAAAGGAAGATTTGCACGAAGCGTTGCATGCGACGCGTGCCTTACATCTCTCGTAGAGAGCAGCGCAAAAAGCCTTTTTTGAAAAGCGACCTATCTGAAAATACAATTTCCAAGCAGAACGCACAACATACGCCGCTATGTTGCCATGTGACTGGATGCAAAAATTATATTTCTTTTTCTTTCTTCTTTTGCAGTTTTAACGTGAGTTTTATAATTACCACGTTAGTTTATTGAGCGGTTAGAACATAAACGCACGTCCTCTTTCCGAAATTGCGTCTAGCTGGCGCAGTTTGACGATGAAAGAATTGGTAACGTGATACGGGCTCCGTTTCCTTTGAGGCTGTGGTATGGCTACTATTTATTTTATCCACGAGTAAGCTGTCTGGCGAGGGCTCCTCGACAACTTTCTTATAAAAATGACCAGTAAAAATAGCTTGTTTTGAAGTTTTATTGTTTTTCTTTTTGCTTTTCATCGGCTGCTCGTTGCTTTGATTGCGTGCAGCTGCCGCACACCCGAACCGCATACGCTCGCATGCGTGGATGAATGTCCCTTTCTGTTGAGACTCTGTGCAGTTGTTCTCGCTGGCTTGTTTTGATTACACCCGCTCTCTTGACCTTTACCGCCGTCCTCATCCCATACGTTTCGTTCTGCTTACTTTTGACGCTACGCACCCGGGTAGCACAAGAAAAGATTCTGCTGATGAAAAGACGTCGGTAACACGGCAGCCCAATTTGAGAAAAAGAAGCGCGAATTTTAAATTACATCACATTCAAGTGAAACGTGTTTTTTATCTGACTTAAAGCATCTGTGAACACTTTTTTTTGGTTTACTGGTGTTGTTTTCGTCTTGGCATCCACCGGTGGCGATAATATCGAGCGCAGAACGCGACAATCGGCTTTTTTTTTTCGTTCCTCCCTGGTGCAGCACGATTTTCCTTATCAGGTGACCCGGGTTCCCTTCTCATTACATGTGAGCACCACTCGATGTGTTATGGCTTGAAGCTTCCACCGAGGACCGTTCGCTAGAGTGAAAAAAATGCTTCGATGCAATTTTTATTTTGTACTTTTCCAACCGTGGTACCCCCTTTACTGCACTTCCTTTCGTACCACATCTTTTCTTTATTTATTGTTACATCTTAGTCCTCTCATGTCGGCTTTTTATTTGAGCCTTTGCTCATACTTTACAATGAAAACCACTGAACGACCAGTTTTAGGGGAAATCCCCAAGGTGGAGTAAGTTTCTACGCGAGAAAATTTGAAATCCACCAGAAATGCTGCCGCAAGGCTGCAAAGGAAAGCTATTCAGCTTTCACAGAAACTTCGCCGTTGAATCGAAATTTGTCCTGGTCCAAGACAAAAAATTACGGTAAAAGCATCAAAGCCTCTTTCTTAAGAGAAAGATAGTTAAAACGCGAAGCTTTCTTCAGTGCAATATAAGTCAAAGTCAAAGTCCAAAATCCAAACTGCTTTGACACTGTCGGAATGGCGTAATCGGATAGACGTCGTTGTCATAACGCGAGAGACCCAGGTTCGATTCCGGCCACGGGTAGCGTTTTTTGTCTGGGGTGCTTGGTGTCATAGAGTTTCATACTAATATATACTCGAGGGAAATATGGCGCTGCAGTCGCGGGGCGTCGTGGGCCCCGCCACTGCACCACGCGACGTTCCTCGCCTACTTGGCTTGCCTAGCCACAAGGCTTCTTTTTTGTCTCAAAGCCAAAATCATCAAAAAAGGTTAACACCGTTTTGTTGTTCACCTTGCATGAAGCTTCTAAATATTCGTTAACAAATCTTTCTGGAGCTTCAATTTCACAATAAAAAAACAAATTCGATAAATCTTGTAAAGTAATGTTGTTGCTTTTTTGCAACCAGAGGCAACTTTCCAGCCTGCCCATGATCCTTGTCATGGACAAGTGAAACGTGTCTCCCCGGTACATGACAGAACGCTCACTCAAGTGCGGGTCCCCTAGACACTGGCGCCAGATCTCCCTCTCTTATGAAACTTTATGCTTGATGTGCCTTCATTTATCATCATCATCGTTTTGTGAAACTCATCGTGTAAAGTACGCTTTTATGCAGTGCGTTCTGAAGCGATATCGGACGCCATCAGTGAGGCATATACAGCTTCGCTTTAAAAATACTGGTAATATACAGACACTATGGCGTAGTCCTCGTTTGCAGTTTCGTCGTCAGCAAAACCAGCGCTTTTCCATGGTGGTTCTTGGCCCGGCAGCAGATAAAAACGAGCTTCATAAAAACGTATGCCTTTTGGTGTCAGTGGAAGGTCTTTCCTTAAAGTCCGCTGAAGGACATCCCAAGAAATGGCCGCGTATGTGCTCACCGGTTGTTTGTAAATGTCGACGAAAGACGATAGTCGTCTGGTTCCCCTGCCAAGTAAATGTATCCCTTCTCTTTCCCGCTCACTTGTCATGCTGTTCCTCTCCCGTCTCGCTCCTCCCAAGATGAACGCGCTTGCGGCTTGCTCAAGTTAATTTAAATTTGCCGCGTTCCATGCTCCACGCCAAATGCATCGATGCCAGCGCTGCGGTACGGTGGAGACGCGCGTGAATCGAGGCGCCCTACTTACTCCACGGAACGTGAAAACTATCTGGGGAAACCTTCATTACTGTTGCCATTTGATTTTTTTAAAATGCCGCTAGGGAAACCGCGGGCAACTACTTTTGTACTTTTCTGGGCGTATCTTTCATTAAATCAAGCATCTGTGTATTTTTAATAAAGAAAACACTGCGAATATCCCCTATGTATTGATGTCTTGCCCCAGATAAGTGTAATATTTTGTTTTGGCTCAACAATGTTGACGTTAATGAACACTGCCACTGTACTTAGCCGTTTGGATTTGGCTGTATATAAACCTATTGTGGAGCATCTGTAACACTTTGGCCGGGCGGCTGAATCGAGGGACAGACATACAGGCCAAATTTTCCCGTTCAAGTAGCCCAATACAACTTTTTTACAACCCGTTCATGTTCACAATACTACAACTTTTTCCCGCTGAAGTAGCCCAATACAAGTCTTTAATACAACTACAGCGGCAGACACGACGTTACAGCCGAAAGAAAGCGTAAGAGCAGCGATCTCTCGGAAATCAGCTTGTTGAATGACTAGCTGGTGGGTTTTTAAAAAATGCCGGTAGGATTGCCTGTAAATGGTGCTTTGCCGTTTGGTGATCCTTGCTGCTACGAAGACAGCTTGTAAGGGGGCAGCAGCTGTAGGCGCGTCGGGTTACTCTTTTTACCAGCAGTACAAACATAACTTTTGACTATAAAAGACGGCTATCAAGGAGCATGAACAATACACGGGGCAAAAAGATTCAGGCTTAAGGAACACCGATAGCCTGCAATACGAGAAAAGAGAGAGGCAGGGCCCTGGCCGCGTTGTTGCCGCCGCTGCGTTACGGGCGCGAAACGGTAAGACCGGTATTCACGATCATAAAACCAGCAAAAGCACCGCTCAGTGAAACATCAAGAATTAGGACAAGTATCGCCATTATCATACAGCTTTAAGCAAACAGGAGCAGCTAAAAACATTTGTGACAACAATTGGAAATGTACTCGGGTTGGACAAAAAGCGAAATATTAGACATCTGCATTCACACACGTTTCTTGATTGCACTGATTGATGTGCTTTATTATGTTTCGAGTAACTACAGGATAACAGATCTACAATATCAATATTTGACGGTCATGTTCAGTAACGTAGCCAGAAATATTTTTTGTGGGTGTTACACCCCTTAGGGTAAAAATAAAGACAGACCGCCCCCAAATAATATCTTATTTTCGTTTTCTTACCTTATTCGCATTTTTACATTTAAATTAACTGATGAAGTGTGCAAAAAGCATGGGAAAAAGGCCGAAAGGAAAGGGGTATGCGCTACGTATAAAATTTTGGGTTGGGGGGGGGGGGTCCCCCCCCCCCCCCGTTCCCCCTTTCCCTGGCTACGCCCTTGGTCTTGTGCTAGCAGTTGTGTTTTTTATGTTGCACGCACAAAACAGTCAAACAGAAGTTGGTACTTCAATAAAACGTATTTACTGTCATTTTGAAACAATCGCTCGAAATTGTTAGAAGGAAAAAGCATTGAACAAGTTGACCGTATGGGACGAGCAAGTGGGGCCTGGTGCGTTGGCGTGATACACAATGCTCCACGGTGTTTTACGCATAGCCTTGCAGCTTTCTTCCTGTCCTCTTCGAGAACCATATAGGCCGTATAGCACCGTGAGCATTTTTTGTGCCGCCAGATTTGCCTGTGTCGCTGTAGCTTTACAGGACCCACCTTTGCGACGGCGCTAGAGTTTTATGCATCCGAATGATGTGTGTCGCTACTGCCACTATACAGGCTTCAATAAATGTGCCCTGTGGCTGGCTTTGATTGTCAGGGTTGTGCTCCACTGAGGCAAGCCTCAAATTATTTGAAATTTTCATAAGCCCTTTATAACTCTGTAGCGTATAATTCTAATTATTTTTGTTTCCCCTTTCAATTTCTACGAGAGTTGGGATGTTTGATCCGACAGCAGCTTTTTCCTGCCTGTCGGGAACACTCAAGAGCTTCCTGTTATCCATGTTTGTCCCGCCGCCTCTTGGGATGCCGGAGCCGACTCCGAGTGATCGTGCCCGGCGTGGGGCTCCTAAGCGCGAGATACGTTTCAATTTTCGTGGCTGTTGTGGTGTTACGTTAGCATATCGCGCGCTCATATCCTGCGTGTTGACTTCCACGCAGGCGTAAAATCGTTGAAGTAGGTCCAAATGCCAGCAGTAATTGAACGCAAGTCTAAATTTCTTTCCGCTGAGTCACACGTCTATACTCTTGCTCCTTCATCTTTCGCTCCCGTTCTGTTGATGGCGAATCAGATGAGCGCGCTGCCGAAGACACCCAGAGAATAAAGACAGCAAAAGACCAAGTGCCTGAACTGACGGCGGAGGTATGTGTGCAGACAATCGCCTCCTGCTGTCACCTCCTTTCTTAGTTTCACATCGGTTCTTTTACTTCGCGCTTTTCTTCGCCTCGTGTTTGTTTTCTGCACTGCGTCAGCTTGTCTCACTTTTTCTTCCTCGCTAATGCTGTTAAGTCCCGAAAATCATACGTCACTTGTCAAAGTCGCCGTGCTCCGCCTAAATGTTCTGTGTTTTTGTCTTTCGTTGTATCGCATATTTCTTTGCAACTTCGCCATTTTTTTATGCTCCTCGCGTCTAAATATGACTGTACTCATTTTTTCCACGTTCTAGCTGGGCTATCAGCTTTTCTTTTTCTGCGCGCTTTTATGCCGCACAGTACGACAGTTTTCTTCTCTTTCGTGGTGGTACTGGGTGCCTCTCTTTCTCTGCACTCGACGTTTCTATACAGTATTTTTATCTTGATTTTTATTCCTCTTTACGTACAGCTGTTCCTTCATGTACATCGCGGTTAGCTTTGATGTATTCAGCAACGTCTCCGCCCTTCTGTCTTATTTCAAGCTCTCTCTTTTATTAAAGAAATTGATGGAATTTTATGTTATCTCACCTAAGTATTCTTGCTGTCTTTCCTCCGTAGCCTATCATTTTCCCCCCAATGAACCGCTTCCTTCTACGTGAGCCAACAGCGCGTGTTCTTTCTTTCCCTCATACCCATCTTCCCGTGCGCCATTGCTGGCCTTTCGCGAAAAAGGGCCGCTGTGTTCATTTTCCTCCGCGACCGGCGGATCCCAACTTTGCCGCAGTCGCCTCTCTCTCTCTAGGGTTGACATTTTTTCATCGTTCCCGGGAGCGTTTTATTCTTCCTATCCCCGATAATCTTGCATGTTTCTTTTTCCTCTTTCTGTGCGAGTCATAGTCGAGCGCCGTAGCCTCGTTCCTTCACCCCCCATCCTGTTTCTTCCTCTTTCGCCTTTGACGGGACGTTACTCCGCTGCCCAGCTCGCCCGGCCTTTCCCTCGCCATCTTTCGCGAACAGCAACAAGTGGAGAAACGCTCTTCCCCCCCCCCCCTCCTCTCTCTCTTTCCTTCCCGGTGCGTGGAAGAAGGCGGAGAAGAAGAAGACATAAAGCAAACTCTTCCTTTCGGCGAGCTCAGTCGGGAAAAGATGGGGATCCAGAGGGCAAGCCGGCACGTGTACAGAGAGCGAGCTTATGGTCTCCGCTACTGAAAAGATACAAGTCCAGAGGGAACGAAGAAAACAGAAGACGCATAACCGCGTTCGGGAGGCGTAGACCTCGCTGACTGTCCTCTTCTTCCCTTCTTTGTCTCGCTGCTTTTTCTTCCCCTGTCCTTCCCGTCTTTCTGCTATCTGCCCGCTGAGGGAGGGAAGAACCGCCAGGACAGAGAGAAAGCGAGGGTGCGCGTGATAAAAGGACAAAACGCAATCAAGAAGAAAAGGAGGAGCGAAATAGCGCGGTATCCTGCGCTTCAGCAACGTTTGCTGCTGCGCCGGTTGTCACGGGCAACCCCGGCCGGAACTAGGTCTCGCGCTCTTCCTTTTCTTCTGCATTTTTCGCTGGTCTCGAGCCTTCTTGCCTTCTTTTTTCTTGTTTGTTGTTGTCCCCGTCGTCGGCTAGTTGGCTCTGGCGCGCGCCCGTAGCTGTTTGTGTTCCCCTCTGCGATCGTTGTTTCCTCGCCTCTCTCGGTGACGCGAGAGCGCGAGGGAAGCCGCGGGGGAGCAAAACAAGCCCTACGGATTTATAGGCGTCGTCTTGTTCGGCTCTTGCCCGCAGACGCTTCCGGATTCCTGCATGACGCCGCTTTCCCAAATCCGCCATAGCTTTTTTTTTTTCCTTTCTTCGCGTGGGTAAGGTTTAATGTCAGCCACTTTTAAACGGAAGACACGAGGTGCAGGACTGCGATGACGCTAGCGTTGATTCATTCAGATATTGACGCGAGTTGTTGCTTTTTTCGCTGAAGATACGCATAGAGCTGAACACTGCCCCCACCCCTTGTTGTTTTTGGCCGCATTCTTCGAATACCCCGTTGTCACTCCGTGCGCGGCAGCTTGACGACGCCGAGGTGGGGAATGCGAATTGTGGCTTGATGTTTCTTACGCCCGAAGTTCGAGCGTAGCATCAGAAAAAATTACAGAGGAACGACAATCAGCTATCGTCGAGGTGTTTTTTAATCCGGTGCGAAAAAGTAGAGCAGCTGTCAAACTTTCTCGTATTTGGAAGCGTGGAACATTCTTCACGATACTGCGCACGCTTTCCCGCAGGACAGTGAAGAATCCAACTGGTTGATATATATCATCTTAAAACGTGAAAATAGTGCATAGACGGTATAAAACGACGCGTCGGTTTTTCTAGTCCTTTGGTGCGTATTTATCAGTTTTCATGAGCAAATAAAAGTCGTAATCAGTGAGGTATATATAAAAGCATTGCGCGACAAAAAGGAAAACACTTAGGAGGGGCGCCGGAAACCAACCGGAATTTCCTGCCGATCCTAATCACTAAGAAAGGAGGCTCCGGATATAGCTTGTGCACAGAATGTTTACCACGTACCCTCTTAAAAATGTGGCTGGGAGGTGCGCAGTCCACGTGTTGTCCGCCCCGGAAGGTGTAACACGGGTGTGTTGTACCGTGGATTGCCAGAGAAAGAACAACCACTGCTCCAAGAGTCACGCCACGCAGTCTGATCGGTGCAAAGTAGGAGCTGTGCACAACGTTCCACTTCCACGCGGAAAATGTCACATTGGTCAGACAGTTATAGGTGCGCCAACAAAGTGGCTCAGAGAGCACCGCACAGCTGTACAGGCGCTTACTGTGTTCTCCACACTTTTGCACGTGTGGAACGCTGTTTTAAGGGCTAAGCTAGCCATGAAATGGTCGAGGCTTGGTGACGTTTCAGCCCAAAAGATGACTTCATCAGTGCATCACCCATGACCCTTAAGAAATAAATAGTTCTCCGCAATGTTCCCTTGCTAAAGGCTACTAAAGCTGCATATTTGCGAATTCCCCCCTAATTATGTTTCACAATTTTCTTCCTCGCGCTGTTGCCTTCTCTTCTTGTGCGAGAAAACATTCCAATAGATGTGCATTACTCGTCCTGTGCGAGTTCTTTTTTTTCTCCTCCTGTTCTTTCGGCGCTGCCGAAATACGTTTCGTTGCTCTAGTAACCAACTCGCCCACCTCAATTTACTGACGTTATCACTGCTAAGAAAATCATTCGTGGCGCCTTGCTACCTGCAGCATCACTGACGACGAAATTTCCGGCAGTTACGTTACTTCCAGAAATAACGGCACTGGTGAAGCTGCTTCACAAATACCTACCTGCGGATAGCTTGGATGGCAGCTCGTCGAAGTCCCTGGCCACACAATGCAGATGGTGCATTGAGCTCCCTGCTCGGAGCGTGACCAGGACCTCCTAAAAATGGGTCCTAATAAAATTTTATATAATGGGTAACTAATGACATCAATGCAAGTACGATACCGAGTGCGTCTTCATCTCTGGCACTGTAGGAAGGTTTATGAATATTTCGATGAGGGAGTCGAAGCATCCTCCATGCTTCGAAGCGCTTTTCACGTCCCTTGAAAGGCGCTCTTTTGAGTTTATTCATTCAACCACTTCTTTCAAGGCCGGATCTTTTTTTTTGTTCCGGAGCTGCCATCTTTCTAGTCTTAACATCAAAAATAACCTCAAATGAAAAACAGCGCAGCAGCACATGGAAAAATTCAACCAGCGAGAAAATATAATTTCGTGTTTATCATTAGGATGCACGATTCCAGGTAAAGCTCAGGCCATAAAATAAAGATAAAAAAAAAGAGATTTTTAAATAAGTAGTCAACGATGTATATGGGTATTGTTGGCCGCCGGTGAACCGAATTATACGGGATTCGGGCTAATATTTTTATTCCAAGGAAGCACGGTGGATGGTACACGGTCCTCAACCAATTCATGGCATGTAAAAATTGTAGGCTTATTCTTCAGCTTCTGTTCCCACTGCATCAAGGCATTTGCAAACCCACAGCTGAGCAATACGTGCTGCTAACTTGCCCTGGCACGCAATGAAGGTGGCTGCAGAAGAAGGCACTCAAGTAGCCTTGGGAGGACATTGCCCCTTCTGTTTCCGCGGAGAAAATGGAGCGGCCCCTGTCCGCCACATAGCGTCGGCTCGGCTGCATGCAGCGTGTCATATAGTACAAACATGATATGAGATCGGCACAGCGTCAAACAAATAGGAATTGTCTAAGCGAGTGCCGAATGCGTTGCAACGAGCTTATTCGCTTCCATACAGGGTAACACAAACGTGCATGGCGTGACTCTCCCAACAAAACATAAACACAGCTGGGGATATACACCCTTAGAGACAGTACTTCCCGCATGGACTGTTTGCGCGCGCATTTCTGGCTGGTGTCGCTGAACTTGCTTTAGTCCTATGCTGGGCTGCAGCGGGCCTGATGGGGCGACGGGGCAGCGAGGGAGGGAGAGCTTCAGTGTGGCTCAAGCACATACTTGACCTGGTGCCTTTTTACCGAAACCCCATCGATACTGTTCAATGCCGAAAGCGTTGCGCTTCTAAGCGTGAGTTTGTGGTGACATTTCCGGCGTAAGCTGCGTTTTCTGATGGAGGCAAAAAACAAATGACCTTGCATTCAAGTATTATTCCGTAGTAGTAGTAGTAGTAGTAGTAGTAGTAGTAGTAGCATGTTTGTGTTTATGGTGCGAGGGTATCTACGACCAAACAGCGCCAAGACTCTATTAGATGGTCGTTCAATGTCAGGTTCAGACATAAAATATTTATGAGATGAGTATGGTACTGCCCAAGAAAAACCTGTATATATGGGTGTAGAGGCCCGTGCACTAAAACATGAAGATGCTCATAATGGCTGACAAAAGAGTATTGTGGTTGAGACGTGATATACCCTGGAGCCTCAGAGCGTGACGCGGTGGCGGAGCTCCCTGTGTACACAAAAGAATCCGGGCATTGGAGAACCGTAGGTGACCAGAGTCGCCATGCAGCCAATTACTACGGCAAGTAAACTAGGCCAGACGCCCTCTTGGCGCTCTATCCTCAAAAATGTGCACTGTTCGAGAAATCTGTTGCAGGCGGGAGATATATAACGTGCCTTAAGATAGTCAGCTGTAGCCAAGGTTCTTGGGGACAAGTGAAACCTCTTTGGCTGGTTGTACCAAGTGGGTGAGCGTCTTAGGTATGACAGCGACGTCAGCATTCGGTCCTGCATATTTGTGAAAGACAAAACGAAGTAGCCTCTGCCACAAAGACGGACTACAAGAAGGTAGCACTCTGTGCGTTGATAATACATTTGCCCGGCAGGCTGGAGTATAACCTCGTTTCATACTTTAGCGTCTTCAGCGAGTCACGGCAAGAGCTGAGCGCGTCTCTCTGAGCCTTCGTCACCCTCACCGTGGGCCGCGCTAATTGCCACGCTGCAGGACTCGACTCTGGGCAGTGACGAGCTAAGCGAAGATGAAGCCACTCCCAACTTCGATGAGGACGACGCGGCCAGCCCCGACGTCGCCGGCGTAGACAGCAAGGAGGTGAGCGGTGACGTGCTCATGGCCGAGGCGGCCTCGACGCCGGGCTCGGACGACGGCGGCTCGGCCAAGGGCTCACCCGCCTCGGGTCGGCGGCCGTGCCCGGACGGCGGCCCCCGCTCCTCCGAGGACGCCATGGAGGCCGACCCCCAGCAGCCGCTCAACATGACGGCCAGGCCGGCGGCGCTGACCCCGTCGCAGCCTCCCGGCGCCTCCGTCTTCGCTGGCCTCGGAGGAGCGGCGGCCGGCGAGCATGGCTTCACCGCCGAACGCGCAATGGTGAGCTGGTGGCGCGCCCGCTCTTGGAAGCGCAGATGCTTTCCGCATCAGAGCCACGTGATTGGCTTTGGCATATGGCGTCCCGCAGTGCCCCCTCCCTGTTCGTGATCTTTACTTATGCCCAGACACAAAAAAGCACATGAATGGTCCATTCGCGGGAGCCAGTGCTTCGCTGTTTTAGTGCAAAATGTGTTATCTGCCTGGTTAAACGAAATCTTGTCATTCACTAGCAGGGCTGACCTCACATTAAAGAGCTCTCTCTCTCTCATTATATATATATATATTGAAAGGCAAAGGCTCAGGGTATCAGGGTGACAGCCGGTGGCGCGTGAATGAAGATGATGCTGATGATGGGAGTGTTTCTGGATGCTATGAAAGGGGAGAATGACCACTGTAGCGATCGGTATGAAAACATCGCTCACAATATATATATATATATATATATATATTGTCACGAAGACAAGGACGATGCAGTTGTGTTGAATGCGAAACACGTTTATTGGAGCGAACTTGTGCTCCCCTAACAACTCAAAAGAATACAGAGGCGGCGAAGCAGCGGTCAACAAAGTGACTTGCACAGGCGAGTGTCGTCGAATCGAATGCCCCGGCGTCCGCACTGCAGGCTTTTTATCTTTTGGCGCGCGTGGTTCTCGAAACGTCGATTCCCATCGAGAACATAGTAGACCCAAGAAGATTATTCTGGGCTGTTCACGTTAGATCGGAATGCTCTCCCTATCACAACAGATAACACATGCGGCACAGAAAGAAAGAATTGAACACGCGCTTTCCTTGGCGCAGAGATAACACAGACCGGCACAGCCGGGCGGTAAAAGCAAAACACAAATAAACAAACCCAATGTATGGTTCGCGGCATTACCCCCCCTCTAAGAGTGCATCGACCCGATGCTAACATAAGCGACAGTCCGAACAAATGAAAATAAAAGTTCGTCATCGTGCGTAGAAAGGTTTTAAGCGAACCACGTGGACGACTTCAGGCCGCGTGCGTCGTCGTGATGTGCCGGAGTCACCATCGGGGATCACTTCGTAGGTAAGTTGGCCAACACGTCGTAGAATCTGGTAGGGTCCGAAATACCGTCGCAGGAGCTTCTCACTGAGTCCGCGTCGTCGGATGGGAGTCCAAACCCACACACGATCCCCTGGTTGGTACTCGGCGTCTCGGCGTCGGAGGTTGTAGCGGCCCGCATCCACCAGCTGCTGGCCCGTTATACGAACTCGAGCGAGCTGGCGGGCCTCCTCCGCACGTTGAAGATATCCGTGGACGTCGGCGTTGAGGTCGTCGTCTTCTACGTGCGGAAGCATGGCGTCGAGCATCGTAGTCGGCCTTCTACCGTAGACAAGCTCGAACGGCGTCAGCTGCGTCGTCTCCTGGATAGCCGTGTTGTACACAAACGTGACATACGGGAGAACTTCGTCCCAAGTCTTATGTTCAACGTCAACGTACATTGACAGCATATCTGCGATTGTCTTGTTCAGACGTTCTGTTAGTCCGTTCGTTTGGGGGTGGTACGCGGTCGTTCTTCGGTGATCCGTGTTGCTGTAGCGTAATACTCCTTGCATCAGCTCTGCAGTAAATGCCGTTCCGCGGTCTGTGATTAGGACTTCCGGGGCTCCATGTCGTAGCACAACTTGGCTTATAAAGAACTTCGCCACTTCTTGTGCAGTCCCCCTCGGAAGAGCGGCGGTCTCTGCGTAGCGCGTCATGTAGTCTGTCGCTACGACAATCCACTTGTTCTGTGATCGTGACGTAGGGAACGGGCCTAAAAGGTCCATTCCAATCTGTTGAAATGGTCTCGATGGGACGGCGATCGGTTGCAGAAGTCCGGCGGGTCTTGTCGGCGGCGTTTTTCGTCGCTGGCAGTCACGGCAGCTCCGGACGTAGTGGGTGACGTCAGAGGTAAGGCCGGGCCAGTAGTACCTCGCCTTGATTTTTCCAATAGTGCGGGCTGTGCCCAGATGTCCGGAAGACGGGTCGTCGTGGCATGCTTCCAAAATTTCGTCACGAAGGTCCGCGGGGATGACGAGGAGGTAATTCGCTCTTGTTCCGGGGCAGAAATTCTTCTTCACAATGACGGAGTTTCTCAGGCTGAATGCTGGTAAGCTGCGTTTGAAGGTCCTAGGAACGGCAACGTTGCATCCCTCGAGGTACTCGATTATGACGCGTAAGTCGGGGTCGGCACGCTGCTGGGCGGCTAGGTCGCTCTCCGTCACGCTCCCGAAGAACGCGCTGTCTTCATCAGAGTCTTGTGGTGGGTCGACGGGGGCGCGGGACAGGCAGTCGGCGTCGGAGTGTTTCCTGCCGGATTTATAAACGACGGTAACGTCGAACTCCTGCAGGCGCAAGCTCCACCGCCCAAGACGGCCAGAGGGGTCCTTCAAATTGGCGAGCCAACACAGCGCATGGTGGTCTGTTACAACCTTGAATGGCCTTCCATACACGTATGGGCGAAATTTTGAAATCGCCCATATAATAGCCAGGCACTCTTTCTCAGAGGCAGAATAGTTTTTCTCCTCCTTCGACAGACCACGGCTGGCATAGGCGATTACCCTTTCGCAGCCGCTTTGCTTTTGGACAAGGACGGCATACTACCGGCGCTTCGTGGCAAACTTCGCACGCATTGCAGAGCCACTCACGCGCTTGACGAAAGATAGCACCCCTTTCAGCTGGGAAAACGACCAAGAAAAAGCATTCTGCGAGCTGCAAATACGCCTGCAAAGCCCGCCCGTGCTCGCTCATTTCGACGAAAATGCCGAAACGGAAATGCACACGGACGCCAATATATATATTGGCGTCCGTGACAATTCGTGACAATATATATATATATATATATATATATATATATATATATATATATATATATATATATATATATATATATATATATATATATATATATATATATATATACTTTCTTTTCGACTAAAAAAATTCTACATCTCTTTCTATGACCCACCACAACCTCCCCTCATTTCTCATTTTCTGATTCGCTACATGCTTAGCGAGGGCCTCTGTTCTAGCAGTCTTCGTGCCAAAGGGAGCTTAAGAGGGTTCAACGCTGGTCGACCACTCTCGACATGTCGTAGACACTCGAGTCACGGCCCGGGGGTTAAAAAGAAGGTCCCCTTCACCCCGAGTAGTCCGAGTGGCGCTGGCTACCACCCCCAAATGCAGGAAACAAAAATACCTTAACATAAATACCCAAGAAAGTGCTGGGGGAACAGCCCCGCCGGTAGCGTAGTGGTTATCGCACCAGACCGGTATTCTGGAGGTCGTGGGTTCGGATCCCATCCGGCGGGCATTTTTTCACCACTTCCTTTTCGACTAAAAAAATTCTACATCTCTTTCTATGACCCACCACAACCTCCCCTTTGCTTTCCGAGGTTTTCATGACTGCCAACCCCTATTTTCTGTCTTATTTCACGGAGCCCCTCATTTCTCATTTCTCATTTATATATATATATATATATATATATATATATATATATATATATATATATATATATATATATATATATATATATATATATGTACTGAAGGAACCAGCGTGGCGTTCACGTTGCGAAGCACTGCCCAATTGCGCCCGCATTATCTTTCTCTTTTTTTTCCTTTCCAAGACATCTCAGCGCGTGATCACGTGACCCCCTTCACCTGAGAGCGCTCCCGAGCCCGCTGCGAGACTAGGCGGGCACGTGGTGATGCGACTCGCATTGCGCCGGTGCATGCGTCAACACTCACTTCTCCAAAAAAAAAATGCATCGCCTCGATGCCTCTGAATATACAAAAGGAGAAAGTCGGACAACGCATTAACCAACACCTGCGCGGGGACAACGGGACCGAAAAGTGAAACTACAGCAGATGCGAGAAAAACTGAGAACAAAGAGTTTGAAGTCCTTATCGTATACAACACAAAAGTGGTAGTCCTATGCCAGAAAAGAAGACTGGAATTCGCGTGTTCGCCAGAAAATAATCACACTGTGGTAAGGTACTCGTCACCGGTTGCCGGACGGACTAGCGTGAAAAGTACGGTTTCATTCGCACCACATTAACTATTTCACTTCGAGGTTGGCGCCTAGTTTGCACAGTCCCGTCTGGAACAACCTCATAGTTTACATTGCTGAGACGTCGCAGCACCTTGTAAGGCCCGAAAAGCCGTGCAGTAGCTTTTCTGTAAGGCCTGGGTGGCGGATTGGAGTCCGCACCAACACGTGATCGCTTAGGCTGCACTTTACCTCTCGGCGATGCAAGTTATAGCGCGTCGTATCAGTCACTTGCTGGCGTTGGATGTGAATTCGTGCCAGCTGGTGGGCTTATTCTGCACGCCGAGTGAACAGTTCAGCTTCTAGATCAGTCTCGTCGTCAGTGGCGCAAGCATCGTGGCCAGCATCGTTCGAGCTGAGCGGCTGGCCTCCTGCGTTGCGGTATTATAAGCGAACGTCACGTAGGGTCTAACTTCGTCCCATGTTTTTTGTTGGATGTCTACGTACATAGAATTCATGTCGGCAATAGTCTTGTTTAGCCTTCCCGTCAATCCGTTTGTTTGAGGTGGTATAGGCTGTCGTTTTGCGGTGGGTCGTGTTACTTAATTGGAGGGCATCTTGCATCAGTTTCGCCGCAAAGACTGGTCACCTGTCTGTAATGACCTTTGAACGGGGTGCCATGTTGTAGCACAACGTCATGTAAAAAAATCTCGCTACTCCGTTGGCAGTACCTTGTGGTAGCGCTTTTGTCACGGCGTAACGTGTCAAATAGTCTGTTGCCACAACAATTCATTTTTTCCCCCGATGAAGGCAAAGGAAAGGGTCCCAGTATGTCCAGGCCTACGTGATCGAATGGTGTTGCAGGTGGTGAAATGGGGTGCAATAAACGCGCGGGTTTTAACGGCAGCGTTTTACTGCGCAGGCATTGACGGAATGTCTTTACGTAACGTTTGACGCTGGCCGCAAGATTTGGCAGATGATATTTGTGGCGGACTCCCCAGAGACAGTTCTCGTAAATCCCAGGTGACCCGACGTGGGTTCATCACGGCAAGCAAACAGGACCTCGTTGTGCAAGTCTTCTGGCACGAAAAGGAGATCGGGTACGGCGCTGTCTTCCCTGTTCTTCTTGTGAAGAATGCCGTTCCGTAAACAGAATAAATCGAAGTGTCATGGTGGGGTGGCATTTTTGCCTTCATGGTGGTCGATAACGGCGCGAAGCTCAGTGTCGGCTCACTGTTTTGTTTCCATATCGGACGAGCTTACAGCACCCAGGAAAGCACTGTCTTCATCAGCGTCCTCAGAAGCTTGTTCGAGAGGCTCCCGGTAGAGGCAGCCGGCGTCTTGGTGTTTGCGACCAGATTTATAAACGACGGTAAAATAAAACTCCTGCGATCGTAAACTCCAGCGGGCAAGGTGGCCTGATGGATCCCTCAGATTTGCTAACCGGCAAAGGGAATGCCGGTCCGTGATCACTTTAAATGGCCTGCCGTAATGATAACGACGAAATTTCCTCATTGTCCACACGACTGCGAGGCAATCCTTTTCGGTTGTGGAGTAGTGTGACTCGGCACGCAGAAGTGTTCGGCTCGCGTAAGCTATTACCCTTTCATTGCCTTCTTGCCGTTGCACGACCACAGCACCCAGTCCGATGTTGCTGGCGTCTTTGTGAAGCTCAGTCTCTACGTCTTCATCAAAATGCGCCAGCACAGGAGATGATTGCATGCGTCGGCGCAACTCGTTGAAGGCTTCTTGCTGCTCGCCTCGCCGACAAAACGGAACGTCGTCTCTTGTCACCGGGTAGCAATTTTCGAGAATCCCTCAACAAACCGACGCTAGTAGGCGCAGAGGCCAAGAAAACGCCGGACGGCCTTTTTATCTCGAGGTGCGGTAAAAAAGGCAACGGCAGCTGTTTTTTCTGGGTCTGGCCGCATAAACTTAAGCTGCGCAAATCCAAAGTGGCATTTTTCGAGTTTTAGCGAAAGTCCACCGACGAGCACAGTGCCTGGATCACTTGTCTTAGCCGCAAGAGGTGGTCCTCGAACGTGGTTGGGAAAACTACGACGTCGTCTAAATACACAAGGCATGTGTGCCATTTGAGACCGGTGAGTGCAGTGTCCATTATTCTTTGTAATGTGGCTGGGGCAGAACAAAGTCCGAAAAGGAGCACCTTAAACTCGAAGAGTCCATCCGGAGTGATGAAAGTGTTTTTCTCCCGGTCCTTTTCGTCGACTTCGACCTGCCAGTAGCCACTTCTCAAGTCGATTGACGAAAAGTACTTGGCCTACCGTAGTCTGTCCAAAAAGTCATCTATGCGTGGCAGAGGAAAGACGTCTTTT
Organism: Haemaphysalis longicornis; assembly: GCF_048455015.1. Classification (NCBI taxonomy): domain Eukaryota; kingdom Metazoa; phylum Arthropoda; class Arachnida; order Ixodida; family Ixodidae; genus Haemaphysalis; species Haemaphysalis longicornis. The sequence goes on along the minus strand of NW_027526204.1, from coordinate 152,769,462 downwards.
TTCGTCACACGTTTCAGCTTACGGTAATCAATGCAGAATCGTAGAGTCCCGTCCTTTTTACTGCGAAGCAGTATATGTCTCACCCCCCAGGTTTTCATTCCGGTGAAGCGGATTTACTCAGCGCCGCTCTGGGGCTCCTCCCCGTCACCGCCGACCACTCTTTCGCAACGGTTATCACAGCGGTTACTCCCCTCGCCACCACCGATGCCTCTTTCGCATGTTGCGCAGTCGGCTGACAGCGGCCGTAGCGCCGTTATCAGATGATTGCGGAGGATCAACAGCAGCGCGAATGGGCGTAAAAACGGCCGAAAGACGTAGCAGCGGCCGTTGCCGCCTCAAAAGTTCCACCTTGCCCGCAGGCTGCGGGCGAGATTGAAAGCAACTTGCCCCGTTGGAAATCCGGCGGGATCACATAATTCTTCATTAGCTTGAAAGCCATTCCCAGCGACATTGTCGCGTCGGCAGCCCTCGTTGACCAGCTGGTCATGGTTCTTCTGGAGGAAGAATAATAATAGATCGATCGTAGTCTGGCCGCACATAAAGTCTTTCTCTCTCCCTTCGCGGATGTTTTTTACGTCTAATTATGCGCCCATCCTCGGTTACCGGTTTAGGCGTTTCAGGTGCAGCCGGTGACGTCGCCGAAGTGAAATTAACGCCATTTGATAGAGCTGGTCCATCATGTCTTTATGTTTTGAGATAAAGGTTGGCCTCATAGTACATCTCAAAGGCCATTTAGGTCAATCGCCATTGAAGTAGCTTGTGTTTTATTGAGGGGTGAGGGGGAAGGATCTACTTTGGCGCACGGATATTTTTCCTGTAAATTTAGAATCACGATGTCCTGAATTTTTTTTTCTACGAGTGGTGCCATTGGTATACTGTGGCCCAAGTGCCAAACGTTCGCTGTCACTGCTGAGACAATTGCACGTCCGCTGATTGTCCTGCCAAACTCCAGACAACAGTTGGTGGTGATAAAGTGCCGCGGTGTGTGTGCCTCGGTTTTCTCGAGCAGGCGCAGAGTCCCCTGGCGAGCACCTCTGGAGGCGCTGGCGGCGAACAGACGCCGGACGACCTGTCCGCCGGGACCAAGGAGGAAGACGAGGAGGATGACGACGACGAGCAGGACAAGCTCGACATCAGCTCGTACGACCCCGAGCGCCTTAAGGCCTTCAATGTGAGCGCCGATTCGCCACTTTGCTTCCATAATTAAAGAGGCAAGGGCTGAGAATATGTGTGCGTGTGCGTGCGAGCGCGTTTGTGTGTGTGTGCGTGTGTGTTTGTGCGTGTGTGTGCATGCATGTATGTATGTACGTATGTACGTATGTATGTAGGTACGTACATAGCGACTTACGCTAAGGAACCTGACTTACTTAAGCTTACCCTTTTCAGCATCCTTGTACCTTAAATGTTCTCTTTCGAGATCATTTTCTTGGCGTATTCGTGAAGTGATCGCACCTTTCACCCGCTCCAGCGTTACGTTGAACTCGTGCTTTACGCGTACGGCGATGGCGCAGATGTTCGTGCGGCTGTTCGTGGACGAGAACCTGGACCGCATGGTTCCAATATCGCGGCAGCCAAAGGAGAAAATCCAGGCCATCATCGACTCGTGTGGCCGCCAGTTCCCGGAGTTTGCTGAGCGCGCCCGAAAGCGCATCCGCACATACCTCAAGTCTTGCCGAAGAACCAAGCGCACGCGGGATCTCAACGGTTGGGACGTGAGTGGCGTTTTCGCTTCCTCCCTCCTCTCTCCAGCCGCCACACTTCTGCTAAGAGTAAGCTCCAGTCGTTCAGGAAACACGCACTGTTTTCAACTAATGGTTTCTATACGCCTCGAGATTCGCGATCGCTGCGCCGCCTGCCGCCGCTTCTCCGCGGCGTTTGCGGGATTAGCGCTGCGTAACTGATAGGTGGTCATGCAGTGTTTTGGTTCTCTTTCGCTTCTCTTTGCCTTTCCGCGCACTAAAAAATTTGTTATGGTGACGTCTGTAAGCAAACTGCACGTTTAGGGCACTTAAAAAATAAAGCTGCGTCTTGGTAGAGCGCTCGAACGCCAACGAGAGCTACCCGGGGAGGCGGTACCTGCGCGCTTCTTGGCCGCTCTTGCGGGCGTCGGCGACGGCAGCGGCATATCACCACTGTCACCTTCGAACACGTCAGCACGAGTGAATTCTATTTATTGTCGCCTCGTTTAGACCTGATATTGGCACTGTAAGAGGTTGGTTCGTTTGGCAGAGCAGACAACAAATGCGGCTTTGCTTTGAATATGTACGTCGTAGAAAAATATGTTTCGGGGATGTGATAACCCAATAGCTGACAATAACTTGTGCCTTTTATGGGAATATAAGCCACGCGAAAATGTTAAGTACACTCAAAGGCTGTGCGTTGTCAAATATGTGCCCACTCAAGGCTTATAGCAAGCACCAAGGTATAAGTTAATGAAACCACGGGAAAATGAATGGTCTGCAAGTGAGGAATAAATAGAATAGTCGTACGGGAATGAAAAAAACTCAGTGCAGCTTCTGAAATGCTAAAAGACGTTCGTTTAGGCAAGGTGTATTCAGACCAAAAAGATGCGAAAGGCATTGATATTTCGCAAGACATGAGGGGGGGGGGTGGTAGGGAGGAGGGAGGAGGGGGACGCTCAACTATCGTTGTTTACAAATGGGGAGCGAAATCAACGAATGAACTTTTTAGTAACACACACACACAAACTGCGTGTTCACTTTTCGTTTTTTTTTTTTCGCCTTTAACGAACGGCTCATCACTCGGTGGACGCATTTTTTGAATACAGGGTAGGCAGTTCACAAGCTATACGAGGTGTGGTTGGAAGAGTTGATTGATTGATTGTAGGTTTTAACGCGCCGGCGCAACGGAGGCGATGAGGCGCACCGTAGTGGAGGGCTCCGGATTAGTTTTGACCACCTGGAGACCCTTAACGTGCGCCGAAATCTCGTACACACGGGCTCGTTGGGAGAGTGTGGTATCCGATACGGCTTTCTGATTTCGGTTTATGCTAGATTCTGCAGTCTCCCCATGTCATATAACGATGTTTCGAAGAAGAGTTTAGTCGCGAACGCGGATTACTTTATAAGCCCGTCTTCGCGCCTCTCGTGGAGGATAAGTGTAACAGATTTATCTTTGCGAGCGCTCACCTCGGGACAAGAGGACCCAGCATTAAAATTTGTCGTCGTGTGCTGACTCCCGAGTATAATTTTGCATTATCCATCCTGCTTCTTTCGAAAAATGTTTGCGAAATTTATGCCGCATTGGCTTGTTCGGGGTAGAGATCAATATAAGCGTAAGTTGCATGCTGTCAGGTATGAGTGCTCCGCTAGATTATAGAAGCGCACGAAGTCGATTTACATCACAGTGTGTATGGCCGCAACATGACCATCGGAGGAAACACAGCTTACAAAGACACTGCCACTAAATTTCAGGGCAGCCGAATTGCAATCAGCCCCATGCATATGCCGGCTTCGGAACGCCGGCCTGTGACACACAACTGGCGCTCATACAGACCGAATTTACCACACTAAGATCGCGTCATAAACGTTTATAGTACTCTCGTAAACACACCACGCTTGCAAACAGAGTGTCTGCTCCACATTATTCCGTATTTCGAACGCGTAAAAACGGCAAATCGCAGTCTTTAACGAGCGCCAAAAGCAACGGCGACAGGGGGGAGTGGGCCGGAGACTCCCGCGGCTGCTTTCGAAACGGGCCGCTAGGGGGATTTCAGTGGCGCCCCTACAGGCCGCGCTCGAGGCGTATACTTAAGGTCAGCCTGACTGCCTTCGCAGCATAGCATGAGATTTCGTAGCTTTCAGGCTGCTTGTCACTGTTGCAGCTTTTATCAGCCTCAAGGAGCATTGCTATTCAGCGATTGTTATAGACTTATTTCCAACGAGTAACACAGCGCACAGAGCGAAAGAAGGATAAACTAGCAATTGAAGACGTGCGACGTTGTGCACAAGCGCTCTCGATCGTTCAGATGTCCTCACTGCGAACGGACGCGTCTATCTTCTTTGCATAGCATTAAAGTTACGCAGAGAAGCCACCGCCAATGCCCAATGGTATGGGAATGATGGCATTACCCAACCTTCCGCATCACCTCTCCGATAAAAGGGAGTGCGTGAAGAACGGGACTTCATTGAAGTATGGGGGCCGCTCGAAGTGTCGAGCGTGAGTAAAGTTAACTTTCTCTAACGATGATGATGAACGATCTTCGGTGAAGTGAAAGAAGAAAACGCTTCCCCTGGCCGGGATCAAGACTGGATCCCCCGAGTTATGAAGCCGGCGTCTATCCTATTGCTCCGACACGGTCGAAGCGAATGCCAAGAAGCAGGTACCGATTCGCGCCGTATACCCCAAAGCCGAACGTTAGGCCTACGGAGGGCACACCCGAGAGCTGCTGTGGGTATTCTAGAAAAGTGGTCCGTACTTGTAGAGAAGGCATACTCGCAGTGTAGGATTGGCCAACCAAAGAATCCATCACAAGAAAGCTTCGCCTTCAGCCATCGTCGTCGTTAGACGGAGGGACGTATGATTGTTTTTATGTAACTGTCTTTACGGCCATTCTGTTTACCGCTACTTCCAAATGGTTAAATCGTGTTCCCCGCAGGATAAGTTTTGCGAAGGAAGATTTCACATCCATCTCAATGCAGCCGCACGGCTACAAAGGATAAGTTTTGCGGCATAAGCTTTGTGGCATATCAATCTTTCTCTAGAATGCTCTGTGCGAATGCTTACAAGCCAAGCCACTTACGAGTATAATTAAAATCTGTACTCTGAAAATTCCTATGATCACACGCGGGCGCATGCAGTGTCATTTTCCTCTCTAGTATATTTTTGTGAGAAACTCCAGAGTATCGTCAGCAGTGGCGACTGCACTTGACTCCGCTTATCACCGCTTATCACGTCTAGGAGGGGTAGGAAAATGAAAGCGCTTCTGGGCATTCAGTACGGGTTTCATGCCACATGCTTGAAGAGCGGGATTTTTTATGGCCACTAAACAACTCAGGGAAAAACTAGACGATATTTCGCGGTTTACCGCGAATTCAAACCATGGACATTCAGGTCCTGTGTACATGTTCCTTCGTTCGTTCATCGCTTTGTGAACTTTTGTACCACCCCTGACGCCCTTTGCCGCTTGCACTTTTCCGTGTTCCCGATTCGTGGTGCTGGGACAAGTGATGGCGCAACCCCTACAGACTTTGTTGAGGGACGCTGGCGTGATATCCTGAGTGTTTGTCCGAGAGGCAAGAAATGGCTCGTGTTCAGTCCTTCCCGATCTGCGGGTTCTGATTGACGATCCCCTGCTGCCTATCTACCCCACGTAGGGTCGCACGGCTGTTCCCCATCTGACATCCCCGCTAGCCGAGCAGATTTTGGCGTCGGCGTGTGAGAACGAGACCAACAATGCCAAGAGGATGAGACTTGGTCTTCAGCCGTTGCCGGTAGGTGCCCCGCCCTTTGCAAGAAACTGTGCTCGCAGCAACAACAGCTAGCCAAGTGCGGAAGCGAAACCCGCAGTGATGCCGCATGTCCCCTGTTCTACACTGGTCTCACTCAGCAAGCTTCAAAAAGGGCTGTTGAGTCAGGTTCAACAGTGCAGCACGAGCGCTTGCTTCCAAGCTTGTAATCGAAATGTCGAAGATCATGAGGGCCATCAGCGGCTGCCCAGGCAGCGGCAACTGATTCAACCACAGCATCTCGAGTTTACGATGCATTTATCTACCTTGAGCATCGCTCCCAAACGTATTATAAGTGTTGAGCCATACCCAATGTAATAGTTGCGGAAACGAGCAGATAAAACAAATACAGAATCACCCTCTCAATATGCGCAACAGCACGTAAACCTTCAAAGGGGCTAAAGCCGTTTTTCTGAATGCGTTCGGACTTCAAAGCCTTCCTTTCCACCAACATCGAGGCCACGGAATGAAACGCAGGCTATTTCTAGTCATAACGTTACTGGAATCGGGAGGCCTCGTTAAAGTGTATTTTGTGTTCTCTAGCTGAACACACCTTAGCAACTCTGAAAGGAATGAGCACGTACTAGGTGAAAAACACGAGGAGGTATGCTATTCAAAATGAAAAGCGATACATTTTAGGTGGGCTCCAAAAGATGCAGAACTATAAGAGGGAAGAAAACTCCAAGGACACCTAAGCGCTTCTTGTGAGTTGTGAATGCGATAGCATCAATGTCCAGTTATCAAATTAAACTCCTCAGAGTGCTCTTTCGAGTGGGTGTGGGGCATTTAATGACGCCCTTGACGTTTAATTTCAGGTGGATGTGGGCGGAAGTTAACAAACGCGAGCTGCGAAAAACAGGCGAGCTTATTGAATAGTGATTAAATCCTTGAGCGCGTAATTTTTATTTTCAGTGAAATATCTGCGCAACTTTCAAGACGTCGGCATGGCCGCGGTTAACTATGAAAGATACGGGTGTCTACTGTTAGTAACACGTTGTTTTTTCTTCGTTCTGCGTATGTATGTGGTGGGGAAACGAGGATCTACCCGTACACGTTTCTAGCTGTTGGCTCCAAAATGCAATTTTACAATTTGAACGTCTAGAACTACGAGCGCTCGGTGCTGATACCATCCGAATCAAAGCACATAACCTTAGCCGAACTTGCGACTGCGACGTGTTGTCATAGTGCATACATTTTGTATTCAATATGCCACTGCGGCCGCTTCTGTTGCTCTTATTGTGGGAATGCTTTAGATATAGGCTCCGCCTCGTTGGCTTTTTTCAGATGGAGCTGGACGTTCCGGTTCGTCCGACGACTCCCGGCTACCACGTGACCCTGGGCGTGGGCAGCGCCAGCGGCGGCCTGGCCAGCGTCCCGAGCAGCGTCAGCACGAGCGTGGGTCCCGTGGCGAACAACGTGAGCAGCCAGCTCATCAGCCGGCTCACGTCGCCCATCGTGACCGCCTCGAACGGGCAGCTGTCCACCAGCTCGGCGCTCATGCCCGCAGCCGCCGGCACCCTGAGCGGAAGCAGCGTCGTCTCGACCACGGCCGTCGACACGACCACGGTGTGCCCGTTCCACATGCACCACCATCACCACCAGCAGCAGTTCCACCAGCACTTCACCAGCTCCGCGAACAGCTCGTCGTCCAACGGCACGCTGTCTTCCGCTGCCGTGGTCACCTCGTCTCCCGTGACCAGCTTCATGAACGGGGGCACCACGGTGAGCCCGCACACGCACCACCACCACAAGTGCACCTTCAACAGCGCCGCCACGACCAACGGCGTGGGCCTGAACTCCGCCGCTGCTAGCACGCCCAACGGCCACCACTACCACGTGCACCACAGGCACGCCAACAGCAGCGCCGCCACGGCACTGGGCGCGTCCCCCTCGCCGGCGGCGTGCAACAGCCCTACAGACCTGAGCGTGAAGAAGTGCAACGGCAGCAGTTCGGGCGACAGGCCCGCGGCCACCATGGCCCTCAAGTACTCGCTCAACCCGACCGAAGTGAACGCCGTCAAGCAGCTCATCGCGGGCTACCGGGAATCGGCCGCCTTCCTGCTTCGTTCGGCCGACGAGCTGGAACAGCTGCTGCTCCAGCAGAACTGAGCGCCCAAGAGGCCGCTGTTGGGAGACGGACTTTCAGTGGCCACGTCGCCCTGCTCGCCTTTCCGCAGCCCGGCCACAGTCGCACTGAGCAACGCTGTGCCCACAGCTAGAATGGTTTTCCGAAGCGTCGTCATGACATTCAACTCCGAAAAGGCTTCCGGGGCAACGTTCTGCGATGCTCCAGTGCAACACCTGTGGCTCGGTACTTTCTCCTACGCAGCGCTGATTTTGGTACTGGGACAAGTTAACGGCGTGGTGTGTTGTGATTCGGGCACCTATTTGTTACCTGCTTCGTTCAAGCGTTCCAAATGGCTGTCGTAGCTTAGTACATCGGGCTCGTACGAGCGTGTTTTTTGTTCTTTTGGGGTGCGAGCTGTTGAGATTTTCTATTTTTTATTATGCATGGAGCGCACCTGATATTCTATGTGATACCATAGAAACTTACACATTTAGCGCTTATTTTTCGGGGCCCCTGTGCGCTGAAGGTATATTTCTGTTGTTCTCAATCTCGACTTATTTGCTTTACGATCTATTAGCACTTCGGGTTTTACTTTCTGTTTCAACAGTACTTAGCTGAATATTTCCCCGCAGAGAGCGGTCGAGCCTCCGTGTCCTCGATGAAGACCCATATAGGCGGGGGTTCAGTTTGCCTTTTCTGATATGAGAGACCAACCGCTCAGCTGTGTCCCGCTTCGACCAAAAAACGCGTGTACATAGTGCCAGTTACCAGGCTTTGTAAATAGTGTCAGCACTGCCTTCATTGTCCATATCCAGACAGAACAGAAGTAAATTTTCCAGGCCCCCTATAGGTGGCACCGGTGTCTCAACTTTGCACTCGGGTTAGTCTCACCAAGTGTACTCGCAACGGGGCAGATAAAGAAACACGTCATATCTAAGTCGTCATATCTCGAGGCATCTAGTCAAAACCCAAACATTCCCTTCATCGTGTCTGCTCGGTGCAGCTTGAGGTGTCACTTTTACTCTGGCATTTTGTGGTTATATCACACAGCTGTTCTGGGAAGAAACCCTTTAGGCGTCAACAGTCATTATTGCAGCGCTCTGAACTAAACTTTGCGTGACAGGGCAAGACCGAAAGTGGGTGCCAGTATAGTAGAGCGCCCAGAAAGTGGAGAGGGGAAACGAATGTTCTAGCGTTGGCGCTACCTTTAGGGGTGCTGTAAAGTCCTCATCCCCTCGCGCACGGACAGTTCACACTGAAAGATGATCAGCACGGCCGAGCGGGGGTAGTGGAGCCTTTATGCATTGTGATTAATGTGTAGCGCCCGCCGCGAGCCCTTCCTGCTCGGCCAGTGTGGTTTACTACTGTTCAGTAAAGGTCGGCGTCATGTGCTGTGACTAGCCATATCCAGTCACGCAAGTCTTCATATCAGCTCCGTTTACCGAGAAGTTTACAGCCTTACGTCACTGTGAGCAAAACAAAAAGACCACATACACGCTGAATTCGGAGCACTGGCCGCGCAGTGAGGGGTTAAGCGCAGTGCGCAGTGAGACTTACGTAAGGGGTTAAGCCACTTGGCCGGTCAGTGGGCCTGGCGTTCCATTTCCACTGCGAAAGAAGCTTTTATGCATGGTTGATACGCGTAACGGTGCCTTTGGTTTCAACTTTTCAAATTTTATCTTTATTTCTTTTGCTAGCATGCATGGGAGGTGTCAAATTCCGTCTCTGTGTTGTGAAAAAGGGGGAAACATTAACTCGTTGGTCTTGCCTTGTCACAACAGGTGTTTCTCATGAGCCGTGTGAGCAGTGGTATAAATTTCTTCAGGGTATGGCGAGTGGCCACACACGCCAATGTGGCCTTGAGTGCTTCATCCCTATTGGCTGAGTTATGTCCTTATAATTAGGACTTGTGCAATTACGATCATTTACAATTCTGCTGAGCATAGGGAAGTTTTACGACCCCCCCACTAGTGGGAATTCTCTTCATGTTAATTTCAACAATAATGATGCGGCAACAAGCTGAGTGCCAATGATCTCTACCAGAACATTCCGTTTTCTTAGCATCCCTCGCCAACAAAAATGGATTTTGCCACCTTTTATAGTGTAACATATCAAATGCGCGGTGGGTGAGATTTCCTGTATCAGTCATATCTTTCACGTAGGCGGGATCATCAACCTTAGCAGTCATTTTTTCTGTCTCATGACAGATCTGTCTTCTCAAGGCGAGAGCTACCCGGTACTACCACTGGACTTGTGCGTTTTCAGAAAACAGTGCTTCCGCTGGGCCGAAGTACAAAGATAGATTTATGTGCGCTTAGAGGATGTTGAAACTACGGTTGAAAAATATTTGTGTGCTGTACTACTATTCCTCCTGTTCTTGATTTTTAATGCGTTTAGACATGACAAACGTATGTTCCACAGTAAAATACCTTTTTTTTTGTCTGCGCTAAAGGACCACTATTTAATAGCTGACGACCACTATGAATAATATAAGAAAAAAACTGGGGTACTGAATTCATGTCTTAACTGCCGCAAAGCGGTCTTATAGGGCAGTGATGCCTCACGTTGGTGCAATATTCTACGTGCAACTATACGGAAACTATAGGAAGGTTTGCTAGCGGTTCTTTCTTTATGGGTATGCCCACACGCTGGTGCGGTGCCTATTCGAATCTGTGTCACTTTTGTAACTTTAAGGCGTATATTTATATTTCAATGTTTACCGTCACATTTATCGGACTTTCTCGCTGCTTTCATGTAAAGCACACACACGAAGGGCAAGAAAAAATACAGGCACGAAATGAATGTGTTTTCAATTTCTGCTTCGTTTGTGTGCGCCGCATGCGTGTAAGACGGTAACGAAATAGGTGCGCCGGTCATTTTTTCCATGTGGAAAGAGTTATAATTGGCATCGATAAATCAAGAATTTTTAGATGAACTTCGATATGTCTGACTTTCATATTTATCGCGAGGAAGCAGAGTTTTTGTTCCAGCCTAGCATTCAATACTAGTCTTGCGAATGGCCCATGTGTTTCTGCAAAAAAAAATATATATATATATATATATATATATATATATTTATATTGCTGATTCTGAACTCGCGTGTTATTCCTTAAATTATACATGTTACTGGGTTTACGCTTTACTTCATATTTACTGGGTTCCCGAAAGCGGATTCTTGACGATGGAATCCCACTTTTTTGCGAAAAAAATGAGGCGAGCATCGGCACCCGAGCACAAATACCTTGATATTTGAAATCAGTCTATGTGCTCCCCATTTCGCATTTACCTATCACAACTATATCGGGCCGACGATGCAGGCCAGTGATTTAAAAATTCCAAGGAGTGTATCCTTCCGCATATCGAGGAGTCCTTTCAAGCGTTAGACGACGACTGGACTAATATCAAGCACATTCTTGAAAATTGTTTGTGAGGGTTGGTACGGTTGCTTGACATATCAAATCTGAGTAGGAAGTATTCAGTATTCACACCAGAAACTCTCGTTTGTTGAGTGAGGAAACTAGTCAAAAGTGCTGGCGCCCTCTAGTCGCAACGCTTTGTGGACGCGAATTTTCCCAGAACTGTATAGCGTACTACGGGTGCGTGATATCGTTTTAGGAAAACCATCTCATCGTGTGTCCCTTTAAAAGTTCTTGTATCTGGTTTCGGTCCGCCTGACCACCCGACCACTCGTCATACTTTTTGTCCTTTCCGACTGTGTCTACGTTGGGTGTAAGTGTGCAAGTATCCAGCCCCGCTAAAGCTGACAGGCTCGGGCGTGTGGCGTGTGTTCGCGGCCGGCGGTGTGCAATGTCGCTGTAGAAGGACTAACTGTCGGAGTAGTGCTGTCTGGGTCACCTTGGCCGAATAAACATCGTGGGCAAGGGTGGAAGGCAATTATCGGGCTACTTTCGTGGCTTCAGCGCAGTTACATGCCGTGATAATGTGTCGGCTAGAAGCGCACTCTCTGTAGAGTTCTGCTACTTTGTCACTCTGTAACAACAAAAAAAACATAACCCAGCCCTTAGATACTATGCTGGTGAGGTAAAATAATTAACCAAATTGAGCGGAAATGACCAGCGGCAAGGGGCAACTGGCAGGTTCAAAAAAGACATGCAGACAGGGACAACATTTCATTGGAATATTCAAGCTGCAAGTCCATCGTCCCCCTTCTGTGCTACTCTTTGAAGTGCGTGTCAATTCCATTTTTTTTCTTGCGCCGTATCTTTTTAACACCCTGTATCACAGGGTTTCTTATTCTATACTTTGTGGTGTGGTCATGGGCAAAAGCTTCCCATGCTCTGTGAAACACTTGCTTGTAACGGCAGCGTCACGCTCTGTATTTAAGGGGGCTCAGAAGCTTAGATAAATGCTTATTTCTGCATTCGTCTATTTTCTGCCGTAGACGCAATTGACTCATTGGAAGTGGGTTTGTCATAAAGTTCAGGTGCGAGGACTTAAAGTGCAGAAAAAATCGATTATGAACGAGCACTTATACGTTTTCCTCATGTTTTCCTAAAACACCTATAACTACAACTTCGACAGCAAGCCTGCCTGAGGGTGAGGGAGTCGTACATTTACAACATGGGGTATGAAAGTGTGACGAGGGAAATTAGGTGGGTGCGAGCTTAAAAAATCCGTTTCAACGCAGGGCGCAATTTTAGAGAACGCAGTTATGCATGCGTCCTATTTCGTTAACGGCTTAAATTTGAGTTTGGCGTGTTTTATTCTATTTTAGACCTAGCTGCTGCAGGTAGTAGGACCGTTCGAATTCACGCTCAGTGCAATGCTCTCAACCAAAAACCCAGCTCTTGTTGTTCAATCAATCAATCAAATTTGTGCAATGGTACGGCCAGGAGTTTTGCTCCATCGGCGATTTCGTTTGCGCTTGATACTGCAAGCTGCTTCTCGGCGATAACTTGCAAGACAGAAAAGCGGATGGCAAAGGCAGCCGCAGTGCTCTGCATCGCAGTTTCACGCAATCACGTTCGATAGCTCAAACTCGCGGTCCTGTCGTAGCAGCCCAGCATTTGTCACTGCGTGCGCTGCTCTGATATTGTGACCTTCCAGCCTTGCCTACCAAGTCCTGCATCGTATGCGAAAGCCCACTTCGGACTTTTTTCCTCCGCCAGGGCGGGGCGGTTGATATGTACTTGTGGTGGCCGGCTGTGATAGCGCGATTCTGTTCGGTGTGGGTGTAACTGTGTGTGGGCGTGTCGGGTTGAAGAGAGCTTTAGTTTCTTTAATTTATTGTCGTTTATATTTTCACCCGCGTGAGATTATTGTGCCTATTTCTTGACAGTGCATTTTTTTCTTCGAGGTTCGCTGACAGTTTTTCAGCAATGTTGTTTCCATTCATTGTTTTGATTGTGACATATCATACGCCAGTGTCAAACAAGTCGGGCGGAATATACTTGTATATACACATAGATATATGAACCCGGTGTGTTCTTGAAATACATTTTTTATGCTCTGTCTTAAATCTGGCTCGTGTCGTTCTTTTCTCGGAGAATTCTCCACATTTTGTCTTCACAAGTGCTCTTGATAACAAATTTTGTACGAGAGCGGGCTCCCAACTCGAACTTAGTCACGTATTGTTATGTGTCGCACGAAAGCGATGAAATTAAAGAAGAGGTATTGAAGTTTACTGGTTCAGACGTAGAGCTTAATTTTACGAAGTGTCGTTCAGATAACGTTAACTGCTATACTGCCCTATGGGAAAATTCAGTTTTACAACAACGTAATCGTAGATCATAAACGAAAATGTGGCCCTGGTAAATCATGAGAAATCTAGTTCACTGCTTTTCGCAAACATGGAAATGAAATTTAAAAGCACAAACACAATATTACAAATATGTAAAAAAAGCTAGTTTTGTTCTGTTGGTGCGTCTGTTTTTGTTGGTTAAATATTGTTCTCCGGGCCTCCCGTATTCTAATGTGTCGGAATGCAACGGCTGCACTGCACACTTTACCGTCCTCACGCACAACGAAGCTACAGATAGCCATAATAGAGTAATTCTAGATACAATGCACACATCATCATCGCAGTCACCGTAACAAACTACCTGCAATGAACCAACATTACCACTTCATGGGCTTGCAAATACGCACGAAGCGAAATATGCGCCCCTGTTATCCAAATTTCAACATCTGAACTCTGCGACGTGGTAACAGTGAACAACCTCGGCACACCGACACGGCTGGCACTCATCGGCCTCGCCGGAAAACTGTGCAAAGAGACACGGAAACAGCACACGCACAAAGAAAGGCATGCCGCAAGCGGTGCGCTGAAGAATAATGTGTGTACGTGTGTGTGTGCGTAGCCGTCCCTCTGTTTCTTCTCTCCTCTGTGTAGCGTTTTTTTTTTTTTCACTGGCTTTCACTGTTAAAAACCAGGAGTCAAGCTTGGCTTCCCGGTCGAGAAAAAATGTTAGCGGTCTTCGTAGCCTGTCTCTGTGTGTCTGTGTCTCTGAGAGAAGGAAATGAATGCAGTAGAGATAATTTGAGATCGCTCTTGACGTGTAAAAGCATAAGAAAACAAAAATTCAGTGCCGTCCCACTGTGTGAAGGTGTATGACAACCGGAGCTGCTTGTGGGTGATTGGTTAGCTACAAACTCCCACTCTAACCGCGTCGTCGCTCCTGGTAAGCGTTTAGAGGGATTGTAAGTAAGCTTCTCTGTGTGACAATAATGCGGAAAAGCCACCTTGCAAAGACCAAGCTTACATCAACCTCCTTAAAGCCAGCTTCGCTTCTAAATACAATGCATAGCTTGGAAGACAATTCTCCAGGGGCAATATACGCCGTCTTGCATCCGAATATGACGCGCCGGGAGAGAACAGGTGGCCTCATGGAGAGGGTGTGCCAAAGTGATGAGGTAAAGGCTTTTCTCATCCTACGAACGCAAAAAAAAAAAAAAAAAAAAAAAAAAAAAAAACGGGGAAGCTAGCGTATAACAGTTTCGCTGTAAAAATAAGTCCTAATTCACGATTTCGTTATTGTTAAGACTCCTAAACATATAGCTCTGGTGGCACATAGCCCACACGAGACAAAAAAAGATGCTGCACTTAAGCCAATACAACTTCTACGTAACAAAATTTCAATGCGAGTACGCGTAAGTACTTGAAAGTCAGCCGCCATGTTTCTTGCAGTCTGTGCCAGGATGAGTGGAGTGAGGGTTCCAGCCACCATTACAGTTCCTGACCTGCATTCTGCCGCGACATTAACGCCAGGAGAATCAAACATAAGGAACCGCCCTTCGAAGCGATCGAAGTACGTCCTTAGTGTATTTCAGCCAATCCCCACTATGCTAGGGTCCCGATGATGGCCGTCCCACGACACCAACAGCCATGAACGGCCGAACTTTTACAGTTATCTCTAATGGTCATATTTCCCACCACACAACAATTACAGTGGTAGCGCTGTTTTACGGTCACTCAAGATATACCCTCAGCTTCTGAACCCTGATTCCTGCAGTACAATAGAATCTCGGTAAACGGAATTGCCGCTTAAACGGAACTGTAGCCTGTAAGTTCGTTGGTTTTGTATTCAGATACAGTAAAAAAAAAAAAAACTCGGTAATCGGAACTAAAATTTAAGCCTCACTGCCTCACTGTGTAAACGGAACCGTAAATAAAAGTTCTTGTCAGACCCAAGGCCAATAGCATCAGCTTTTTTCGGTTCCGGCTGTTTCATTTTTGTTTTCTTTTTTTTTTAACCTCGTTGGCCTCGTAAGCCTCGTGTCGTTAGAAGTAAGCCGTGTTAGCTCGACGAATGCAATATCACAGTTCTTGCTCTAGTCGTGCGGTCTGGATTCAAGTCCCCGAGGTCACAGGGCTTAGCTCCTGCTGCATCATTCATGCCATCGTGGTGATATTCGTGCTTCATTACCGTGTTGCCGTCTTCTATATTCGGTGGCTCGTTAGCACTCGCGAAGCCGAGGCATGAGGTATGCACACCATGGGCTTACGCTAGAAAAGAAAGGACAACATTCTTCACTTGGGGAGCAGCTTTTTGGTGCATTTTCAGACATTTTTTCGGACACAGTGACCAATTGTTGCCAAATATACTTTGTGAATGTTGTGCGTAAACCTCATGTAGGTTTCATGCTGTCTGAACAACTATCAGCTACATTCACCTTCCAGTGCTTAGAGTTTTATGAAATGCCCTAAGGAGTGTGTCCGCACATAAATTTGCACTTTTGCTTATCTCCCTCAGTAAACGGAACTCCTGTTAAATAGAACTAATTTGTTCGCTCCCTTGAAGTTCCGTTTATCGAGAGTCTACTAGCCTTGTACAAAGGCAGTTACTTTCCGTTGAAAAATAAGTATTACCATTTGCCGAGCTTCTGATTTTAAATACTTTACAGGTATTCCTTTTGGCTAGCATGCTTTTCACACACAAAAAATCTCTCTCTTTTTCTGCATCTGCATTTCTCCTGTAGAAATGGTTCTACGAGCCGATATTGAATATCGCGCGCTGCCGCGCCGTCTGCCAGCGCCAGCTGCCGGTGTTGCGGGGTGACTGGAATTGGAAAGGGCGAGAAAAAAGTAGAAGAGAAGGGGACGGAAAACCTCTTTCGGCTCAACAGATGGCGCAAGATGCCACGTTGCAATCAAAACAGACTGGTCTGCAGGGGTGAAACCGGCGAAACATACACAGAAGTAGCATCAGTAGCGCCAGTAGCACATCTCGCTGGCTTCGCCTGCGGGAGGCTCGGTGCGACTAAGTTAGCGAGGCTCGGTTCAACTACGTTACTAGAGCATCGGTTCCGGGTCCAGGTAGCTGTAGAAGGAACTGCTGGCACATTGAGCATTGAGCTTCCTCCAGCGAGAGAGAAAGAGAGAACTTTATTAGGAGAAGATCATATGGAAGTGGTTCTTTATTCACGGGAATTCATGCGCCAGACCACACTTACATACCTACGTCTATAATGTAATAATCAATGCTTGTTCTCTCCCTCCCAGCACGCACGCACGCACGCGCGCACGCGCACGCGCATGCACACACACACACACGCGCACACGCACACACGCATACACACACACACACACACACACCCACACACACGCACACACACACACGTGTGTGTGTGCATATGGATATATATATGCACATCTTTTTTCTTGGTGGGAAGGAGGGGGTGGTTGAGTTGGCCCCATCAAAAGCATAGCTGCGCCGCGCCTGCCTACAGCGCTTAATGTGCCCCTTTTCGTTCTGATCCATCATACCAACCATTACGGGCGAAGTTTTCAACTTAGGTGCGGTAAGTGTCCTTCCACTCTGTGAAGAAGGATGGCCAGCGAAGCTGGGCGCACTGCAAGGAGTGCACGAAACAAAACACGCTTGATAGTAATTTGCGATTGAGCGTACTTCCTAGCTAATTAGCTGAATGAAACTTGGAGGGACTAGAACTTTACTCTAGGGGCCAAAAACGGGGCTGTCCATTTCCCACCCGCTCACCAGCCCATACGCTCGACCACGGAGGACAGCAGTGAGGCCCCCTCAGCAGAACGAGTATGTTAACGGTGAGCGCGTGAAACCTGCCTGTGCGTGCACGACCTCCTCCCCCCAAATGCACGCATAAAAATGGTATGGGGGAGATGGACGCCGCGCGCAGCCAGCAGCATAGACGCCGCGGTAAAGAGGCGGCGGAGGTGGAGAGGACTGAAAGTGGGGTTGTAATCATACTCCCTCCATGAATGGCCATGCTTCACTGCGCAACAGCCCAGCTTACAATAACCAAGATTACTCCGATCTTTTTAGATTAGGCTTCACTCTAAGCAGGTTATTCGCTAGAAAGACAACTTTCTAAGAGCAGCGTAAGATGTCATTACATAAGGATCCTAAGACCTCTTTTGTTATTCCTTTAGATTTTTTATACGCTGTACACAAGTCCCCGAGTTTTCGTTTCACGACGCGCAAGCGTCTCTGTAAAAATCTCGTGTCTTTTTTAAATTAAAGCAACCGTATTAGCATGACTGTGCAATTGCATCCTGCTTTGAATATGCTGATGGTTTTCTTTGCGCTAACTAATGTTGACATTTCTGGACCATGCCACCAAAACTAGAAGTTGGGGAACGCGTTTATACTTCTCATTTGTTACGGGAAAATGGATGCTTCGGATGCTGAGCAGAACGGACAGAATGCTTGGAATTACACTTCACCTTCAGTCATGGGCACGTTACCAGTAACAAGTAACATCGTTACAGTTACATTTACCTAAGCCAAAAAAGTAACTTTGTTGCAGTTACAGTTTCATTCCATTTCATTTCATTTATTTCCACCTTAAAGGCCCGAAGGCATTACATAAAGGGGGGCGTACAAGGTATGATTTTCTGCTCAAGCATGAACACAAACAGCAGAAAAAGAAAAACAGAGTGGCACAAAAAGTGTCGCAATAGACATAAAGGTAAAAAACATGGCTCCAAAAAGTGATCTACAAGGGCATATGTTAGCTGCATTTACTCAGATTGTGACAAGTGACTGTTAAGTTTATTTCGGAAGGTTTGGCGGTGTCCGAAAAAGTGTCCGAAAGTACCTTGTTACAGTTGCAGTTACTGTGAAAATGTAACGTCGTTACTTTTTCATTACTGTATAAATAGTAATCGACCGCAAAACAAATGATGGGCTTCATTTAATAGGAACGTACACAGGCATGCACGGGTACGTAGTCGATATTGCACGTGGTAAAACCACGGACGAAGGGAACCTTAAAGGGGACGCACTCAACCCAACACCCGCAATCATTGTGTACACCTCATTTTGTTGCACCAACTTTTTTGTTGATATACCTGTGGTGTCATTTGGGTGCCCCGTTCTAGGAGGGGCCCCTCTGCGGTTGTCTTTCTCTACAAGTGTACGACACCTTCCTCCTCGGTGGAACTTTAGTTGGCAGTTTTTTTTTTCTTGTTTTCGCTCTACTCAAGACGACGAAAAAGTGTCAAGAAATCACCTTAAAGACCGACCTCGGTCTTCTGCAGAGAATATAACCCTCTTGGCGACTTCTCCTAAACTGCGAAGGTGCCGTGTTGTGAAAATGTGATAGGTGGAGAGGATATGGGAAGAAGAAATTCAGGAAAAGAGGAATGCGTGAACTGTATGTCACCCTTTCACTAGTTTTGATGTTGTATCAATTTTTACAACAAAGGAAGTAACTGTAACGGCACCGTCACAGTTACTGTGTAAAAAGTAGCACTGTTACAATTACAAGTTCCTCTAACTTAAAAGTAACTAGTTACAGTTACAAGTTACTGAAAAGTAATAGCTACCACTAACGCGTTACCAGTAACTAGTTACTGCCCAAGACTGGAATTAGTACAGACAAGTCAGGTTTGGGAACTTTGCCCACCATTATACACGACCAAGCCTGCCGGCCAAAGATGCGAAAATCAGGAATCAAACCACGTGCACGCTTTGGTGCTGCTATATACAGGCACTCCATCGTCCTTGTACTATAGAAGGGGGAGTTCAGAGTGAAATTCATCCAGTGTCCCGTTCAGAATTTCATCCGCATACAGGTACGTCATCGCAAAAGCTGATTTCGTAATTGCAAAAGAACTATCTTTTGTGCCGGTGAGGACCCAGAAAAGATATACTTGCTGTACTCCAGTAACTGGTTTTGTCAATGTCAACCTCGGAATTGTGGGAAGAGTTGATTTCATCGGCCCACAGCACCTTGTGTGGGAATACAAGATCTTCATCCGTCTTGATAAGCATCCGATTCGTGAGCTCCTCTACTCTTCAGATCGTGAGGCTCCAAGCTCCGGGGCAGGTTAGCATTCCACACAAAGCGTTGGAGTGTCAGGTCTCTGCGCTTAAAAGGACACTAAAGGGTGGAGACAAGTTGGCCTGTATCAATGGATTACGGTGCCGAGAATCTAAATAGGTCATTCTCTCAACTAACAGTTGTTTAATCAGGCAGAAAACGCCAGAAACGTGAAAACATGGGACGGCGCCCTGTACCCTTTTGGGTACTGCAGTACGTGACGTCACAAAAGTGGTGAACGGCGGTAGCTCATTGGAGAAGCGTGTATAGACGTTTTCCTGAAATTAACAGTTCCTAAGTGATTAGGCGCTTTAAATAAATGTAAATCAAAGCTTTCCGTGAGCTCATCCTATATAAAAAACACAGACTACAGCTTTTATACACTGCGAGGCCGGCTGCTCACCTCACATTTCAGTTTCGTATTCAGTTTCGTTTTCGAAAAGCAGTGGTGCGCAATTAGCGAAGTCAACAACTTACGACGGTGAGCACCCGAGCTTTAGCAAGCACTATACCTGGCAGGAAGCAGCTAAAGTCCTTTCGTTAGAATAGGCAAAAGGAACAAGATGCACTGCAGGTGGTTAAGCAAGCCGCCTGACCTTCCAATCTTCCGTTCGCCACTCTGGTAGGAGGAGGTGGAGGAGTAACACTATTCAAAGTGTTGCTATCGGCAAAGCGCGCCCGGTTCCAACATAATCCCCCATGAAACGAACTTACTGCGAGTAATTAGATGACCAATCCGCCCTTGTGCTTCTCCGTTCGCCTCGAGCCGCCGTGGATAATCCGTAAAGCATGCGTCGTTCTGCCCTTGCTAGAAGACTGTGTCCAGCGGACCAGCGCGCCACATGACAACTCAACACGGCTGCCGTGAAGAGTGTTTAGTTCGCACTAGGTTCACGCCGCGCGAGAGAAGATAATGTGAGATGGCTGTGATTGCCAGACGAGGTGAAGTGAAGGCGCCCTCCTGAACGGCGCCAGCCGCAAGCGCGGGAGACCACGCTTGATATTCGAAACTGCGCTTGTTGCTTCAAAAGTGGCTTCGCCGCAGCACTTCCGATCTGGCAGAAAGCTCGATGGGGTCTGGGACGCCGGAGTAGGCGGGAATACCGGACGCTGGAGCATCTAAACGCGTCTCTCATTCCGTCGGTGAAAAATCATGCAAGTCCAAGCCAGCCTCCCAGAGAAGCGTTGCCGTAGGCGAGCGTGGCTTGGAGACGTCAAAGTTACCGATGCCAGCGTTTACGCTCTGGACCGCACCGAGGCTTTGCTCCTATTTTGTGACGCAATGGCTACGTCACGTCAAAATGACAGGGAAGCGGGTGAGAGAAACGCCATCTTTATTTACTTTTGCTCAGCAAATCACGCATCGTCGCTCGTCGGACAAAATTACACCATCTTCCCCTAGGGGAACCCTGAGTAGTATGCGAAGCAGCCATGGCGTCGACTGCAGTTCCCATTAGTTTTCAGTTCGTCATTTCCGTTGACGTTCAGCTTCGCGTGCCTTCGTTGTATCAGTACCTTCTTGACGTAGTTTGAATGAGTGAAGGACATAAGGCGCGTTCGTAGCACATGCTCTCGCCTCGGTTTGTAGCGCAGTGGGAAGAGCGCCACGTATACCTCCCGTTGCGGCCAGAGAGTCGTGGGATCGGAACCGGGCGCCGCCTAACTATTTATTTTTATAGTGGACTGCACTGACGTCAGCCCAAACACTTACGGGGCTGAAGAGACGCGCATGCGCAGTGGAGTGCGGACGGCGGACAACGACAACGAGGGAGGGAGGGACACAGCCCCGAGCATGAGATGCTTCGCATCTAAAAGCCGAGAGAGCTATGAGACGTATTATCTTTCAGTTGAAACAAAACTTCCTTCATCCTTTAGTGTCCCTTTAAATGGGGAACTAATCTGATCACATTCCTATGGGACGCACTAATGCATGACCCATGGGCTTGAAAAGCATCGTGCCCCAATACGAAAAGTTTTACAAATACACAAAAATGTTTCTGACGGCATAGTCTTCTTCCTTTAGAAATGTATCGCTTCTTTACTGAGATAAAAAATAAAAAAGAAACGCATTTTGCTTTATCCAGTTCTCACTATATGGCACTAGCTCCCTAGCGGGCAAGAGTTTTAATTTTTTTTCATTTCAGTACTACGGAAGTAACATATCTCAAAAATGAGCAAACTAGGCCGTTGTCATGCGTATTTGTAAAACTTTTCGTATTGGTGCACGATGATTTTTAAGAGCGCGGGTTATGAAGTAGTAGAAGCCCCGTAGAAATGTGAACAGGTGAGTCCCCCTCAAGTTGCGAACAGAAGCCGGTGGGTGATCATCCAAGTGGGCCGGAACATCTTTGTGCGTCCCTCCACGCACCCTGACGTCCTTCGTTTGCTTGTTGCTTGCGAAAATCTCGCCTAGTGTATCGACCTTTATGATAACTAGCCTAGTGTTAAATATTGGAATGTCGTCGGACGGCACTCTAGCCATGCCTGCAACGATCAGACAGAGTGCCGTCGGACGGCACTCTAGACACTGCGTTAAAACAAGCAAGAAAATCCAAGCGCTCGTAAGTGCGTGCCTCGCGGCGACCACCCAGCGTCCCCGCCGCATGTTTCGCAAGCTAAGCATACCCACTTAGGGAGATTGGCCAAGATTGTCCAAAAATATTCCAGCGTTCGACGTAATCGTTGCAACACTTGCTCGGCACGAGTAGACTCCATGTTCACCGTAATCATGGTATCAGAAAGACGCGTCATAGTTTACGGCCCTCCAAGCTGATGTCCAATAATTATCACTTCCAAAAAATGAAAGAAGCTCACACCTATAACAACAATGGTGGAGTAAAGGCCGTTGCGGCAGCGAAGAAGCAGCAAATCGGCTGCAATCGTGGACTTAAACCTTCGTGATGTCCGTGAAGGATGCGTACAGCTTCGCTACCTTCAAGTCTTACGCGACAGTGTGAACTTCCTACATTTTCACATCGTCGAGCAGCGTGCATATTATTCGCCTTTTATGTACTACATGAACTGGCAGTAGTCTTGTCGTGCGCGGCCTCAAAGCTGCCGCTCAGCCGTCTAGCCTCAGATATCCATGCCAATGGGGTCTTCTGGGCTGTTCGGGAACAAGTGACCAAAATAAATCCCTAAATTTAAACGTATTCCAGAACGTTTCAGCACATCCGTAGATCACAGAATATAAAAAAAGAACTCGTGTACACAAGTTGCCGCAAAAAAAAATGATCACGTTCAGTCGCTCTCAACAAATGATTTTCAGGCCACAACTTTTTTTTAAGGGATTGAGGGTGTTATGACTGGGCAAGATTAGTTTCGACGAGTCGACGATTGAACACAACCCAACCATGCGCTCCAAAAATTGAAGGTGGTTCAAAATAGTTGTCATCAGTAAATGGACTAAAAAAAATACCTTGTTCAGAAGTCGTCGGAAGTGAAAGGTGTACGAAATTAAGACACGACGGGCCTCCAAACGTGAAATATTGAAGATCTCCCAATTTTATGCATGACAATAGCCTCTAATAAGGAGTTCTGATACATGCACTTCTTTTCGAACTTTAGCAAGCAACAACAAAGATTCAGATCATTCCAGCCCGAGAGCTCCAATTTCTACTGCAGGAGATATAATTATGTCCCCACGCTTCAATTCTCAGCGCCATCCCTTCCTTATCTCCTTAGTGGTGGAGGACCTGATTACCAGCTCCGTATACAGGGCGACCAGGAACCCTTGCCTGGAGTGCAGCCAAGGCACGACTGATGTCCCCTCTTGCACCGAGGAACACACACTCTCTCTCTAAAGCCACATGAGGACATCTAGTAGTGTAAGCAGAATTTAGGATATTTGAACAGTTAAAAAGGCTTTTGGAGTCGTCTTGGCGCGAATAAATTTGTTTTAAAGAATGATGACCACTTATAGGGGCAGCATCAATGACAAAATTTCCGTTAAAGTTGTTACCATATAAAGAAATAAACGGGTCCCAGGAGACAACATCTAGGGCGAGACAAAGAAAACTGCATATGCTACGTAGCTTTACCTCTAATTGTGCGTTTTAAACCTAGGCTCTGGATTTTTCTAACACGAAAGTGTTTTATTCCCGGATACATGAAGATTTCGCTGACTTCTTAGCCGTCACGGAAGTGACGCCCGTACAACGAAGCAAGCGGCCTGTAAAGGGTGCACCCCTGCACACAGGGTCTTCTTGCGGGGAAACAACCCTTAGTACTAAAGAGTACGTTATACTTATAGTTCCTACCACAAGCTAGGTGCAGCACTGTGGAGGCTACATTGTTGTCAACAGTGCGCCCACTGAGGGCGCCTAACCCGCCGTGAAGGGGTTCCTAAAAGGACATTCCCTTCTCCCCTCTTGGCAAGGCCCCGGCGCCTTTTGGCGCTTCCTTCCCGGTGAGTTATTTTTTTAGTGTTTCAAGATTTCTCCCGACCAATTATTTTATTTACGCTGATATAACGATTACAGGTGGAACTTCAGCGAAATCTGCGTTAGGCTGTGTTCCAACTACCGACGTAACAGCCATATCGTGATCTATGGACGCAAGAAAACGGCGTGTCACGTCGTTCGGTTGGCTGAGACGTGAAATGACATCATTCTTTAAAGATATTATGACAGTTGCGGCAATAATCTGATCCCGGCCTTATTGTAGAAAGGCAGGGCGCTATTTATGGCGTTACACCGTTCGCAATTTTCCGTATTTTTTTTTTTTTTTTCATTTTTTAGCCAAGTTTCTTTCAACCAATTATCTCGATTTACGCTATTATAACGATTAGAGGTGGAATTTTCGGTAAATCTGCATTATCGTGGAAACGCAAGGCGTTACACGTTTCGCATTTCTTCAAATATTTTTATGTTTTTGTTATTTTTTAGTTTTTCAAAATTTCGTGCCGCCAGTTACCTCCATTTACGCTATTATAACGATTAGAGATGGAACTTCCGCGATATCTGCATTTTGGTGGAAATGCAGAGAGTTACACGGTCCTGGATGTGGGGGTACTAGGCAAAGAATGCTGGCATTAATAAACACTCTTTTCATCATGAACCAGTATTTATTTATGAAGCCTGGAAGAAGAAAATCTACCATGCGACATTAGCAGTGAAGTATTATCGTTAGCGACATTAGCAGTAACAACTATTAGCAGTGAAGCATGTTCTTCGTGCCGCGTGATTGGACGATATCTAGGATCGGAGTGCAAACCAGCTTCGGTTTCAGTACCGTGCAACAACATGCTTGGCATCCGACATTATCGTTGTTTGGACATTTTCTATATCTCAGGAATCGGAATACCGTGCTTCTGTCACGTTTTCGTATGTAGAATGGATCAGATGAACCTGCGAGCGCCGTTTAGAATCATAACGTTCACTTGCCGAGGCGTACGCTTTGGCTGAACGCCGTCCGCGTAAGCGAAGACACTCAACTGCAAGGCGCTTCGCCTCCACCCTCGAGCTTTCCTGGCTCTTCCCTGCGTCTTAAGAGGCGTGTTCGCAGCAGACCGACAGTCAGTTGATTCGGCACTATGCCCGAAAGCTGTCGGTGCTTACGTCGATGCCACACCAACGAGAACTTTCAAGCGTGTCAGTCGGCACGCATTCCGCCAACTTACTCGTGGGGCAATGAACGTCACAGCGCAAAATGGTCAATGAAGTATGGAAAAAATTCACTAAATAAATCAATTAAAAAAACTCGCACAATCAAAGATTCGAACCTGCTCGTTGCTACACACCACGTCTAGTGCGTAAGACCTCTCTGCCATAATCCCAAGAATACCGGAAACAGAAATAGAAAGCGTATATGGTATAGGCTGTCTATTTTTCTTTTACTTATAGGCTTCCCCGCAGTTTAGATGAGTGTCTCTTTAGTAACGCTTGTACAGCAAGTGTCCCCTGACTAGCGACCGCGACTGCGTCCCTTAGGCAGGAAAAGCGATCGCAATTCTGCGACCGTGCTGGTGATTGATGTGCTATTTCAACCTGCGCTAAAAGTGGTGTTCGTATCTTGGTTTTACGATTTACAAAAAAAAGTGTTTGTCAATATTAATTCCTTAATAGGCATATTAACTTCGCTGACTCTCTTCCCTTCTTTAATTGGCCCTACATCTTCTTCTAGCGTACCAGCCGCACAGGCATATGGAGCGAAGTCAGTGAAGCGTCGCATGCGAGGTTGTGTGGCACTACTTTGACTTCATAGACTGTACTAAGCTTGATACAGGCTACAAACTAACAAACTAAAGCCACATTCATCCGGGCGCAAACCTTGTCGTGGCTTAGTTTTACCTGAGCGACCGAATTGAGACAACCCCCCCAGTGGCCGGCCGACTGACTATGTCGGGGAGTCGGCGAGCCGAGTAGTCAAGCCAAGCCTGCTAGAGTAAGCGTCACACGAAACGCCATAGGAGAAATCGGCAAGGAGGATGCAGAGAGGAGGACGGCACTTTTACATTGATTTTAATACTAAATAAAGCCTCGTAACGCACCCAGAGTGGTCGAAACATGGGGCAGGGACTCCAGTCTTCAATTCGCGCAAGTAATCCCTCAATGTTTACAAATCACTTCAGGGTCCCTTTAAGTGCTGTGTCTATCAGAACCAAATATCCTTTCCACGCTGTAGCAAGATTAACTCGAATAAGCGTCCATGATTTCAGTAATTCAGACACGGCAGTGGTCACTGAGCCAATATTTTGTTCCTGAGGCCTCGCTGCATAGCTTTCGCAGCGAGAACGAACCGGCAGACAAAAGATGCGCAGCAGACGGGGCCCGCTAATAAGGAAGCAGACGCAACGCGTTCATGACGATCGGCGCTGCATTTAAACGAGGCGGCCGGCAGACGACAGCAGCAGGAAGTCTCCTCTGGCCGTGCACATAAAAACTCACCCCGGAAGTTTTGCTTCTCCCCTCGGAACTAAAGAAAGAAGCGAACGAACGAACGACGAACGAGTGATCTATCCCGTCTGTCGGCGTTTCGCTCTATAACCTTTGCGCTCCTCTCTGGGCGAACGGGCTGCGAGACGGCACGAAGAGAGTCGTTCGAGGGGGGAAAGCGATGTCTGTGCACCGCTCGGGGGGCAAGCTAATGCGAAGCCAGACAGATGCCCCGTTGTGCGCCCGGCGGAAGTGCAATGGCGAGGGAGGAGTCGAGGAGAGGCCGCAGACGGTGGGCCGAAATGAAGTTCAAGGCTACGCTGTGCACGCGCCTTATTTGCGTCCCCCGTCGGCGGCCCGGCTGCCCTTCGACCGGCGCATTTGCCATTCCAAGGGCGCGCGATAACTCGGCACGATCACTTCCTCCTTTTGCCTCTTGCACTGCTGCCGCCGTGCGTCCGTTCTTCGTTTTCCCCCAGTTTCGCCGGCTCATTGCTAGCGGGCAAGGGGCGGTCCCTCGAAATCGACCGGGCTGCCGTTATTCTCATTTGCAAGCGCTTGTTTTCTTTTCTCGGATAGTTTGTCTGATTAGCAGGGGCCCTTCGTCGGTTTTATGCCTGAAATACATTATACGTCCAGCGCTAAAGTTTGTTGATTACTGTCGCATGCCACTCACTACTAAGGTCACTCACTAATGCGTCCACAAATGCAACTCCCAAAGTTCTTCGCATGCTGTTCGCTACAGATTGCGCACTTAACATTCGACCCACAACAGCTTTACGTAAATCTCGCCACTCATTGGACGCGTTCTCTTGAACAGTGCATTCAGAAAGTTTTTGGGCGAAGTGACTCTCCTAACGTGGGGTGCGTCTCCACATAGCGCCACTGTCAACTAGCCTTGGCCGCACAAGGCAGCAGTGGATCGTTCTACGAATGTCTCCCGTCCATGTTGAGCGCTCAGGTGCTAGTTCTTGTCCTGCGCGTAACGGGAGCACCCTTGCCCACATGAGTGGCAGATCACCCACCCCTGATCACTTCCCCCGAGGCCCTACAGGGCTCCCCATTTATGCGATTACAAGGCTTGTGGGGATCTGGAACTCTGGAGTGTTGTTTAGTGCAGTGCTATCAATGCTATTGCTATTGCCTGCAGTTAGTCTGTATTCAGTCTATTTGACTTGCAAGTTGCCACAACCGCTGGCCGTGATGCTTAACCCTGTCGCCTCCTGCCTCCTTTGTCTCTGTCTACTTGAACAACGCACCCGCAGAAATCTAGCGCTCGCACGGCATGTCTGCTGAGCGTGGTGGGCTGTGTAGTGGGGAACTAATCATCATCATCACCACCAGCCTGGTTGTGTCCATTGCATCACGAAAGCCTCTCCCAAGAATCTCCAGCCACGCCTATCGAGTGCTAGCTGAGTCCATGTATAGTTTACCTTTATAGTTTACAGGTATAGTTTACCTGAGTCCATGTATATAGTTTACCTTAAGCTTGGAAAGTCGTTGAGGCCATGAAATGAGAAGATGAACCTCCCAAGCCACAAAGCAATCTTGAAGAAAGGAGGCGAGCAAACTGTGCAGCCCTAATCGCGCGTAACGTTTTTATTGTATTCATTCTTAGGACGTCCCCAGCGCGGGCACATGCAGTATGTGTATATGTAGGTAGTGACCTGGGGGCAAGCGAACTTCCCCGCCTCTATACCAGGGGACCCTTCTAGTAATTCCTGGCCGATCCTCCCGCACAGGTATATACGAGTCCCCTGTGAGCGTGTAAGCACGCTCCCAGGACTGGCACGGCTTTTGTAGCGTTCTTCTCATCGGGGGCTGCGAAATCTAAAGGCCGTGATGAATTTTAACTTCCTTTGTAGATCTCCTAGCAGGCCACAAAACTTGCTTGAGTAAAGCTTCAGTTTTACCTTCTTATCAGCAACGTGGTCGAGTAGTAATGGTTTGAGCTTCCCAAGCCTGTGAATTTGCTAACGGGTAAAACTGTTCTATTTTTCCCGTCTGTACCAAAGTTGTCGCGTGTGCAGGCGCGCTCAAATATCTGAAACTTGGTCGGGTAAACACCAGCACCAACAATCAACACCAACTCGCCCAACTTTCCATCCTGTTGGTCGGGTACTTCCAAACGCATCTAGTGCCTAGTGCGTAACCGGGGAAAGTGAATGTCCCAGTGCGCGTACGTTCAAGTGGCGTATTGAAGCGCAGCAAAGACGAGGACAGGAACACAGACGACGACACAAGCCGCTTTGTGTCGTCGTCTGTGTTCCTGTCCTCGTCTTTGCTGCGCTTCAATACGCCAGATGTACCAACTCGCCCAAACCAATACCGCCCCCCGTACGTTCAAGTTGATTCGCAATATCCGCAATGTTCGTACAAACTAGATACAGGACCTTACCAACCGACCAGTTTTGGTCGCCTTACTAGAGGAGCGACTACTAAGGCCAGTGAGCGGAGGTTCGTTTTCATTCATAGTAACGGTGGGTGTAAAAATCGTTATTCCACGCCATGCGTTCCTTTTGACAGCGGCCCCGCTCAAAACCACGCGTTAAATTTCGCTAGTATCGAAAGTTACCCCTGAAATTACCATCCCTATAACGCTTGTATTATGCTTACCCGGAAAAAGAATGCAATTATGCACTTGCGCTTGTCCCACAACAGTATAGCCTACGTGTTAATAGACTTTCAAATAACAGGCCCATTCGCCCCTACAGTCATGAATTGAGGTACACATGCTGAATGTTAGGGGTGAAGCTCCTTAGGAGCTCGGGTTGTTGGCGTCTCATGTCGTCGTCTCATGTAGTCACGGTACTAAAACAATGGAACACTCGCTTACGCCTCGCTAAGACGTAACGCCTACTAAAAGAAAACACTGGGACACTCGTTTTCCAACGCCTCGTGCTCGAACGCTTCGTGAATCAAGCAAAGCTGTGTACCTTTACCCCCAACGGTTTCATATCTGTGGGCAAAAACACCAAGGCGCCCCAGGTTTCACGTTAACGGAGATGGCCCGGGATTTTTCGTTGCTCAACCTCTGTAAGTTTCCCGTTCAGTAAAAAGGCGAACGCGCATTCCTACGGAAGAGGAGCAGAGTTTCAAAATTTTGTTACAACAACGTAGGTGCCGCGTCGATTATCAGGGACTTTTAATGAATTCTATACCCTGGTGGCCGCTTGTCGGTTCTGCATGCCGCGAAATCGCATTCAAGCCTGTGCTGGAACACAATTGCTGTATGTTTGAGCTGCGTAAGACTGTGCTAGACGAACTCTGTAATCTGCTTGCAGCCTTTAGCCTGCACTGAAAATAGAAATTCAATAAAACTTTCCTGATTTTTTTTAAATTTTTTACAGTAAGCGTGAATCCAGGATGAAAAGCGTTTCTTAGGTTACTTAAACGCGGAAATTTTGGACTGCCGGTTTACCCTTCCGTCCGTCCGTATGCCTGTCTGTCTGTCTTTCTGTCGTATTTCCCTCATCTCAACCGCCTGGCTGGAACCTGACAGAACTCTTGAAAGAGATGTTTATATAGGCAAAACATTTCCTAACTGCTAAATCTGGGAGTATACTCCATACTAGTCAACATTGTTCAGAAAAAAACAACAAAAACATTAGAAGACAAATATAAATACATAAGTATGATACTCGTAGTGTTCTTTTAATTAAAACAAGAGGCGTGGGCTTGATACTTGCGATAGCAAACAAAAGACGCGTTACACGGAATATTTTCACAACAAAGTGCAAAAAGGGCCAGAGCGGGCCTCTCTCAAGGCTCGAGTGTTAGGCCCAGCAGTTGCAAAACGTCCAAACAAATGGCGCACCAGAAGTGCGAACGGGGAAAATGGTATTGGCTTGAGCAGACAGCAGGGGAACAGCGTGAGAGGACGGGCAACTAGCGGGTGGCGACGGCAGAAGACAGCCACCTTTCGACGACATTTCCAGCGACGCGAGCAGATGCGCGGCCAATTTGTTTTTCGTATTTTTCCCTCGCTACCTTCGCCACCTAGACGGCTAAATAAACGGCCACGTTCGTGGCCGTTTATTTAGGCATCTCATGATGGGACGTGTTTGCTTCCATGAGAGGTCGCTTAAATAAAAAGTGCGGCGTTTATACGGCTTGCGCCGTGTTTGCCTGTGGCATACCTAAATTGGCGACAGCACTCTTCACTGCCGCCATTTTTGCTGCACTTGACGTATTTCGGAACAGACGAGCAAAATTAAGTCGTTTGGCTTCAAGTCCTTCTGTTGCCTTTGCGCGCCTGCAGAACGACTTGAACTGAGCACTTTGTAAAGTAAGCCGTCAAAACTCATCTCCCCACGCAGCACCATTCCCGCAGAAAAAGTCGTTTCTACCGCTCTTATGCTTCAGTTCGATACCTGTTGGTTTAGAATCACCGCGCAATCGCGAGCTTATGCGTCTCAGCTCGCCCAGGGAATGAGTCACTGCATCGCCAATCGTTGACGGCGTATTGACGCCGACGGCACGAGGCGACGCCGATGCGTTTTCATGGATGGTGGTCGTCGTTTGCCCGAGTGGCCTGCCTGGCACAACCTTTCGTTGGAGCAAGTGTAGCCGACAGCGGACGTCGGAGAGAAAGGCGTCCGTGTCAAATTACGCACCGTTAGTTCGCGAGGAAAGACAATGGCGCGCGCGGCGGCGCTTTACTCGGTGGCAGCGTCCTCGAACTGAATGCTTCGCGCTGGGAGACGGCGTCCGCAGCTACCGGCGCATAAGCCTAACCCCGTTGCACACGCCCGTGGGGAAATGATGCCGGCACTTTGGGATGTCCTTGCCTCGTCCAAGGTCTGCCTTACCAGAGCTCTGCAGCCTCTGCCCATTCGGCCTGCCGAGGGGACGAAGCGAAATTTCGGCTCGGGCACACTGACGCGGGCATGTACTTGCTAAGCAGTCTCCGTGCACAAAATGCCAGTTCGCAGTGCAGCGTGCGACACTGCGCCGTGCAAATGAAAATAACAGCGCTGGAAACAAGACGAACCGGGGAAAGATAGCCCATTGTGCTGTGTTCGTCTTTTTCTCCGTTATTTAGTGTTCAGCACTGTTTTTTTTTAAATCAGCACTATGCACGAGATAGCCCACCTTAGTTTAATTATATTCTCTGACTTTTGAAGTGAACGTGCTGAGGCGTTTTGTATTAGTATTACAGATAACTTGGACCATAACGGGTCCACTTTCGCCGTGGAGGCAGGAATCTACTTAAAAGCGTATTGCCACGAAACCATATACAGTAATACCTCGTTAACTCGAAGTCGTAAAAACCAGGGAAAATTTCGAGATAAACGGATTTTCGAGATAAGCAAAGTTGCGCTAATCGCCGGGAAAAATGAGCGCTCTTCAGAAAAATCACTACTACTCACCGGCTCTTCAGCGGCAGTTTCTAATCTTTCTTCTCGTGCAGGTTTAAAAGAGAAAAAAATAACATACAAGAGACTTTAACGAGACAAACTACGCCAAGCGTGGGCAGAGGGCCTCACTGCTCAGCGCATGGAGGAAAAAAAGCTTAGGAGAGGCCCCCAGCTATCCCCGCGCATTGGTAAAAGTGTGGAGGAAGTCACGTGTTTTCGGCGGCCATTGGAAGTCGCGTTAGCAACGGCGTCCCAGCAACAGCCCGCCCGCCGTTCGCCAGTCATGGAGGAAAGGCAGCGCCTGCCTTGTCGTCCGATTGCGAAGATTGCTGCTTCGCTTTGCTGCGCTGTGGTCTTGCGGAACTCGAAAAGGATGCTGCGAGTTGCGACAGCTGCGCCGATGTGAATATGTCATTTAATTTCTACTTGCAAGTGCACCTTGTACCGCGTCAAGCTTTTGCTCCGGTCGCGATCACGACGCGCCTATTGAAGTGCAGATATCGTGGACGCGCCGTCCCGTCGTACGTGCGGACACCCGTCAGGTAGATTTTCGGGAAGTGATACACGGTGTGCAGTACGTAGGCGACTTGCAACCGAACGATTCGCAACTCAATTTTTTGGTTATCGCCGCTGCAATATATAGTTTGCTAGGCCGGCAATGCGCGGCAGTGCCTTTGCAACTGTTACAAGGTAGATTCCCAGTTGATATAATTCCATCGTCCTATTACCTTAGTAGGTGTCCGTCTGTTGACTGGAAGAGTGCTGGATCTGGAATCTGGATCTTTTTGTGGTCTCGCTCTGGATTTCGCTTTTCAACGCTTCATACTGCGAGGTTAGTGTATGAACGTTTTCAACTGATATCACCTTGAATTTATTGACACTGAGACAAGTTGAAACTTGGCGAAAAAAAGTTTATTGACGCCACCCACCCTCTCATTTTTTTTTACTCAATAAAACGTTTTGCCTCCTCCTCCTCCTCCTTCGCAAAAAATTCTATCGAAGGCACGCGAACAACGGTAAAAACATTCCACAATTTTTTAGCGTGAAATCTGCATGAAGTACTGCTTACCTATATATATATAGAACGGCCGTTTAAGTGACTAGTCATCTCTGGGATTGCCAGTGAAACTGCAACGCAAACTTGGGCACTTTCCAGTCCGGTAGCCGCACGGCGTTCGCCCACTGTTTGCGGCGTTCTTCATCGCTTGGGAACCTATAAACGGCGGCGATTGCAAACAAAGGATGAATGCACACCAATGTACAGCAATACTTGTCAGCGGAATGAAGCACTAACCGGTGGAAAGTGACGCCCAATTCCTTGGGTACCGATCGCGACTTGCAGCCTGGCACCGAGCATTGCGGCATTGTTAGAGCGAGCCGCTTCGCAAACCTGCTGCGGCCACACTGAAGACGTGTAACAGTGTAACCGCGCGTTTAGGTTCACGGTCACGCGCTGCAAAACGGCCTTCTACCTGCCTATCAGCTGATTTCCGCCGGCTCGGCGCTGGCAGATGCAGACGACAAGAGAGGCGATACAGGACGGAGGAGGCGGAGAAGGTGCACCGAGAGAGAGAGGCAAAAAGAGTCCGCCAATGGCATGGAGGGCCAATGGTCCGCCATTCGACTTACAGAAATGGCGTTTCCGGCTGCGCTGGGTGTGACGTCAGGGCCTCTCCTAAGCTTTTCTTTCCTCCATGGCTCAGCGCATGTGTCACATGACGTGACACAGGGTTGCTTGACAAAGTTGATATGTCGCTGGGCTGAGACTTCGCGCACTTCGCGTTCGCGGAAAGCATCGACGTATGGCAGGCGCGGCTAAATAAGAAAAAAAATCGACGGACTTCAGGCGTGGCAGCATCGCGCGAATCTTGTGAAATGGTCCGGCGGCGGAATTTTAGTTCCACTCCCAGTCAAGATTTCGAGTTGTCCGTAATCCGACCCAAAAATACTTCGAGATAAAGGGAAAAATATACATGGGACGTATAGGAAAATGTTCGGTGCAGCGGAAAATTTCGACTTGGCCGATTTTTCGAGATATGCGAGTTCGAGTTAACGAGGTATTACTGTACTCGACATTCGCTGTCGGAAAAACCGAGCCATCTCCACTAAAGTGAAACCTGGGGAGAAGCGAAGCATGCAGTGTATAAGTGCGTTCTTGGCGCCTCGGCGTTTTTGCCCACGGACATAAAACCGTTTGGGGGCACAGGTATACAGCTTTGCTGTAAAAGTCTTGTATCTTTGAGGCACGAAGCGTGCTAGCGCGAGGCGTGTGAAAATGAGTGTCCCGGTGTGTTCTTTTTTTAAAACGCGTTGCGTTCTAGCGCGAGGCGTTGGAAAACGACTGTCCCGGTGTTTTAGTACCGTGAATACACGAAATGACGACGACGATGACAGGAGACGCCGACAGTCCGATCCCCTAAAGAGCTTCGCCCCTAAAACAAAAAAAAAGCACTACGAGATATTTTGTTAACACCTAATGTTAAATCACCCGCTGTTTACAAATTTCGCTTCATGGAGTCCCAGACATGGTTGATAAGCGGTACCGTTGATCTGAGCACATACTGCATTCGTCAATATGAGCTAATGCTATCCACCTGGCAGCGAAGATTGCAAGATTCCAGAAGATGCGCTGCGTATTAATCTTGCCTAGTCATTTATTGTTCGTGGCCATGCGTGAAGTTCTGTCGAGTTGGGACTAGCAGTAGTTTGCATTGCACTAACCCCTTCAGCACGCAGGTCGTTGTCACTGGGGTCATTCGCCTCGCTTTGTTCAAGTTGCAAGTCCTGTGCGCGACTAAAGGGGTGAAAACTTGCTGAGCTCACCTCAATGCAATAAACGGTTCCTGACCACATTTCCAACAATTCCAAGTAGTTGCTGAAATGGAACCCGATTCTCCTGAAAATCTGTCCTTTAAACTGAATTGCCGTTTTAACATCGCGAAAAAACGAAACGAGGACGAGTGCTCGCCCTGTGTCCTCTGCCTCGTCTCACCCTCTCGCACTGTTTAACATGATTCTCATTTAAGTGGCCCGGTTTTCCCTCTTGTTGCAAACTGAATTATACCACTGGTATGCATGCACCCACGTAAGCGAAATATTAAGTGATCGTAACGAGATCAAAGTCCGGCCGCTGGGAACGTGCGCGGGTCCTGCCGAGAATGGCTTAGGCACGGCTGCTCGAGGCTAAGGTGACTACACACATATCAAGTCCACCTCATCAAGGACCATTGTAAGCCTATGACAAGCCAACGGGGCAGGAAGCACGAAGGGCGAGCGCTGGACAAGCGCAGGACGCTTGTAATGTGCGCTTCTCCCGCCCCTACTCTAGCGCGAGGAAAGAAATTGTGTGCCACAATAGGGGTGGTCTCATTTGATCGAGAACCACAGCCCATATGGTGTACGTTTGATCGTATTGCGCACCCGATAAGCATGTGGTCACTCTGAAACGCCATTCGTGAAGTTCGAACTGAAACTGGTGAAGAAAATGCAACAGCTACAGATTGCCTACAAGTGCACGCGGACGAGCCATTGCTGTTGTTGTGAAGTTGCTTGTTTTTAAGTGCGAGGAAACGAAGGAGAAACGTTCCGGGATGTTTAGAGTCGCATTACTAGGGCTAGGGAACCCTTGTGAGCGGTGGCACTTTTGGAGCTGCAGGGTGTATACATGATTGGCCCTCGGCAAAATAGCGAGCCTCTGGCAGCTTCGCGGTGGCAGCTCGGCAGCACAAAGGGGGCGCGTTTCCGCGTCAGCGTAACAAGCGCGGCAACCGTCTCGAGAAGGAAGCACACCGCATGGTCCCACCAGGGCACCGAGAAAATCCGCGCAAGAAAGTCCAAAAGCACGCGGACGGGGCGAAGAGACGCAACGCCCCAGCCGCCATGTCGTTCTCCCAGGCATTTGCGTGGAAACGCTGTAGGCAAACGCCCATTTCGGCTTCACTTTTCGTCTTTCCTTTCTTTTTTCCAACCTCTGCTCACAGTGGTCCTGTTCGACAAGGTGCGCCAGTGGGTGCTCTAAAGCACCCGTATTCTTTTTGGCGCCGGCTTCGCTGTGGCGTCTTAATGGTCTCGCGCCTTCTCGCTGTTCTTTCCTTTCTCTTAGTCGGCCGGGCTGTTCAGGTCTCGTTTTCTGATTTCGATCCCGAGCACACAGTCACTTTATTGTGCTTTCATTTCGTATCAACTAGGTCCAAATGAACTCATCGTATCAAAAGGGCTGCGAAGGTGTGCAGACAGCTGTATAACCTCCCCAGGAGTACGCGTCTTGAAATGCACATCTCGGTAATCCGCTCTATCCTCGTTCAACTACAGGTTATTCGTAAAATAAGTTATACAGCGAAAGCTCGTTAATTCGAACTTTACTGATTGGAATATACGGATAATTCGAACTGCGCGATTTGGTGCGGCCAAATTTTCATAGAAGTTTATGCATAAATAAAGAAGCCAGTATAAAACGAACCAGTATAAATTATGCCCCGGATAATTCGATCTAAACGCCACCGCCCCGGCGCCTTGGCGCCTGGAATATAACTATAGAAACGCTTCCAGGGTCTACACATCAGACTGCGTAGAACGCAAAAGGCAAAATATGGTAAAACGAACCTAAATCCCACATCGCGGACGTTTTTGGAAGGTACATTCTTAGCGGGCGACGTCGATGAAGAAGTGAGTACACTGGTGTGTGGTATTCGCTGAGATTTCAGGGCATCATATCTGAGGTTATAAGCGCCGAAACTCACTGCCAATAGCAACGAGGAGAACGAGGACGAGGCATAGTGCGGCGTTCGCTCAGATGTTATAGGCGAATGGAACACCGCCCGTCTCTTCTTCATTTTAGGGGCGAAGCTCCTCTTCCTCAGGCCCTGTCGCGGCCGTACACGGCACATTGTACACGGCACATTGATGATGATTGTGGCAGGATCCCCCTAGGGATTGGCCAACCAAAGATTGGCCGAAGAGGTCATAACGTTCAACGCGTTCGTTGCTACCCAACAAGGAGAAGAGGAAGAAGAAGAGGTTGTCGTTCGTCGCCTGCGAGCTCAAGACTCTTGCTTGGGCCCTGTCCCGTCCCTCGTTGCTGCCATACACGGCGGAATGATGATGATTGTGGCAGGATCCCCCTAGGGATTGACCAACCAAAGATTGGCCGAAGAGGTCATAACGTTCAACGCGTTCGTTGCTACCCAACAAGGAGGAGAGGAAGAAGAAGAGGTTGTCGTTCGTCGCCTGCGAGCTGAAGACACGTACCGTAGGTACGCGACACAAGACGCTCTGCAGAAGGTGACGGCCAAGGTGGCTAAAATGTCACACACCGAATTCGCCAACTTACCCATGGAGATTCTCATCGTCCCAAACAAGCCCTACATAATCACCACAAACATCGACGTCGTCGACGGGATTGTCAACGGACCGGTGGAAAGCTTGACGTGTCGAGTCTTTATATGATGTGTGGGCGAATGTTTCACGGTTTTACCTTCGGTTAGCTTCGCCCCTCTCATCATCATTCACTTCGTGGAGATGGCGGGATTTTTTTCAATAAGGAGATCATGATTCTTTCCGCTACATTCGTTCGATAGCGCAAAACGTGCTCACTGTCACCTTTGGGAACAAAAAGCAGGCCGCACTCACGGGATTCTTCAAGTATCAAAGTGTTGAAATGCCCTACTGCTTCAGAATTGCAGTGTACTGTCGTTATTGTGCACGTTTGTTAGTTCGAACTTTCCTTAATGGGAACTGAGATGGCGTCCACTTGCGGTTCGAATTAGCGAGCTTTTACTGCATTTAACATCCCCTCCCTCGCCCCCCGAAATATTATCTTGTTGGTTTGGCCTATGTTAGAGGGAGAGAGAGCAAACCAAACCATAGGATCTAGGGACAGGCCCTATGGGTGGTCATCAGTGCTCCGGAGTTCCTTGACCCTCGTGCATTCCCACGAGAGGCTACGGTAAAGAGCGCAACATGCCACGCAGAATCTGCAGTTGCATAGTTGCGGGAATCATGTGCGACTGCGCGACGCGGGGAAAATATTTTGTCTGCAGTCTTCTTAGTCCACTTGCTTCCTCCTTGGTGAGTTTCGGATGACAAGGGGGAAATTTCATTCTGCCCAACCTGTAATGTTCCAAGCGTCCCTACTGCTTCGACGAATAAGAGGGAACAAAGACGGGGGAGGAGCTTGAGCTCATCTAATTAGAGGTCAAATAAATAAAGCTGTCAAAAGCGCCATTCATGATAACAGCAGCAGGGTGTTCACTTTCACGAAAATTGCTACCATGTTAACTTTTGATGTTTTGGTTTACGAGCGATAACTGTACTGGGGAGCACCGCTTGCTACAGATAACCCTACCTTTTTATTCCGAACCAATGGCTTCTCGTGCCTAATAGCAAGATCAAGCAATAAAGTGACAATGAAGCAAAAAAGAAATAATATTATTTGGTCAATCAGTTGGTACAAATAGCCACCAAGTGCCTACATCCGACTTTAACCCCGCTTCTCACACAAAATATGCCCCGGGTTACCAGCCCCATTTTTACATCGTCCCAGAAAACGCTCTGTATACCACAGACTCAAATGCTGCCTGTACATTTAGATGCGTCTACACCCTCGCGAGCCTCTCCCCGCTAGAAATTACAGCCGTGAGATTTCCGCGTGTATAGGCAGATGTCTAAACAAAGGCACATAAGTAGTAGAGCGCTCCTTCGCCCTGAGCCTCGTACTTCTCGCCGTCTGCCTCGTTGCGTAGTCATTTTCTCCTCCGTTGCTGTTCTGCCGCGCCATGGTCAGCGACACGTGGCTAGTCAGCTTCCTCCCACGTGCACATGCGCATGCGTCGTTCCCACGGACTCTTCCTTCCGAACGGCCTCTGCACATTGGGAAGTTTTGCGAAGAGAAGATTGCAAGTTTGCGCTCAGCTAAGGACCACCCGGCGAGGAGCGTTCCCTCGGTGGCTCTCGAAGGCGCCTTTCCCACAATTTTCTTCGCTCTTCGCGTGAACAGTAGGAAGAGAGCTCTTCGCGTCATGCCTCTTCGTGTGGTACGTGCGCCGACTTTAGTCTATTTGGTTTCCGTGTCGAGTTTGCGCATGCTGTTACGGGGAGTTTGAGGCTTGACACGCTACTGTTCTTTGCCGGATGCGGCTGTCGCAGGCTTTTCTCCTTTCTTTATTATACCTGCTCCCCGAGTTTGGCGCTTTCAGTTATGAGACGAAGCGGCTGAACGTTTCGCTGTTAGCTGTTTAAAATTTCTAAGCATTAAAGATTAAATTACATTAAAACAAATGCGTCCACGTGAAAAAAAAGGTACCTTCACTCATTATGAAACAAAGGGATTCCCAGTAAAAAACACTCCACCGGCATGATTTATCAATGCTACCTATTACTAAATCATACCTGTG